>NW_003852406.1:16496156-16512586 GCF_000181295.1 Otolemur garnettii
TAGGTGTACGTGGCTGGCGCCTTAGCCGGTTGAGCTATAGGCGCCGAGCCACAAGTTGTAATCTTAAAGACTATATAATTCCTACTTCCTAACTCCAGTGAGAACAATCTAGGGTGACACTCTGAAAAGGCTGGTAAATATAAAGTCTAAGGAGTAGGGCAGTGCTGTTCTGGCAAAGGAGGTTATGGGATAAAAAGAAGATACTTACAATAGGCCTTCCGACCCAATCATAGGCATAGTCAAAGGTGTACCCTTTCCTTTCAAAGAGGTCTGTGAAGAGGGTCCGTAAATACTCATAGTCAGGTTTTTCAAAGAAGTCTAATCGTCTGACATATCGAAGGTATGTTGCCATTTCCTCTGTAGGAAAGAGGTGAAAGACAATGCTTATTAGGTGAATGCTTCTCAATGGGGTGGTCACAGAAGGGATATTTACATAGGTGTTTGAGTATTTTCTCTATGAATCAAATAAAAGTGATAAAATCTATTTTGGTCTCAGTAACAATAAAAGGAAATGTAAACTAGCTGAACAGCATCCCTTATCTAGAGATAGCAAGTCAAGGACTCCACCTACTTAAGACTCAGTCACACTGGCTGAAGTGTCCCTTTAGCATCCTACCTGGAAAGTTCTCACAGAGAGCTTCAATGGGAGTATTCCTTTTGGTGTCACCAATTTTTTGATATCTTTCTTTTAATGTATCAGCCTATAGAGAGTAAAGATAAAGTTATTTGGAAAGAGGTGCTAAGTATAGGAGGTTCAATATGTTTTCAGATACAGTCTTCACTAAAATTGGCAGGATTTGTTAGTTATATTCAATTTGCTTTCTAACACTAACAATTAAGAAATGTAGAGATGATATATTTAGATATGGACAAACATCTGTGTACTGTAAAGTTTTACTTGCAAAAATATTTAATAGTCTCAGATAAACACCATCAAATGAGATGAGTGGCTAGGATAAGAAAATAACAATATTATGCGGCAATATTTTCAAAATTGCAGAAGCTTAGTAATATCTCATGGTCATTAGGGTTTAACAATGATTTAGTTTCTTTCTCTTAGATCAGCTCTAAGATAGAAGTATTGCTAAGACAAGTGGAGGAAATAGATGGTCCCACCACATACATAGTGAGAAGATGAATGAGGTGCGGGTAGGGTATAGGAAATGAAAAATGCTTTTCAACAATATGGTTCTAGTGGCTGGCTACCAAGGCTCACACCTATAATCCTAGCACTCTGGAAGCCTGAAGGGGGTAGATTGCTTGAGGTTAGGAGTTTGAGACTAGCCTGAGAAAAAACAAGACCTGTCTCTACTAAAAATAGAAAAAATGAGCTGGGCATAGTGGCACATAACTGTAGTCCCAGTTACTTGGGAAGCTGAGGCAGAAGAATTGCCTGAGCCTAGGAATTAAAGTTTGCAGTGAGCTGTGATGATGCCACTGAATTCTAGCAGGGGCAGACTGCTAGAGTAAGACTGCAGGAGTAAGACTGCCTTACTCTACCCCACCCTAAAATAAACAAAAAAAATAAAACAACAAAAACCAAAAACAAGGAGGGGGTTGTATAAAAGAAAAAAATTATTTGTGGTATAGGCATGGCTAACAGATAGGTTTAGTGTATATGAGTGGCTCAGAGCAGCCTAAGTCTAGTGTGCGTAGGAGCATTGTAGTCAGAGGGCTTCTTGACAGTGGACCAAGAGTAGGATCTCTAGGGATTCTTGTCAGGCTTTACCTAACCTGCTGCACCAATTAAACAACAGTGTTCTGAAGTAAACTGGAGAAATTTTGCAACTGTGACTACTATTAAAACAATTCACAGACCATGACTAATGCATTGTTTGGGGAGATGATAACAAGTAGGATGTGAAAATCTGTTTGAAAGCTATTGACATTTAGGAGAAGATGTATAGCATTAGAAGACAACCAGGGTAGAGATGTCACAAGAGGAATTTAAGGGAAAAGAAATAAAATCTCAAGGAGGAATGGGTTGAAGCCTTACATTTTAGGACAATGTCCCAGAAAGCACAATAAAATAGATCATTCTGCTTTTCTGGAAATAGGGGGCATAGGAGCACCCCAAACTACAGATTAGGGTTAGAAGCTCACCATTTCCTAATCTAATAGCCAGAAGCAGAGTAATTATAATAATTAATAGTTAATTCTGACATGTAGGCATTGTACTGATGCCTACCTTAAAAAGGCTACTTAAAGTCTATACATTTGGCAGGGTGTGTTGGCTCATGCTTGTAATCCTAGTACTCTGAGAGGGTGAGGCAGGTGGACTGCTTGAGCTCATGAGTTTAAGAGCAGTCTAAAGAGCAAGACACTGTCTCTTAAAAAAAAAAAAAATAGCCGGGCGTTGTAGTGGGCACCTGTAATCCCAGCTACTTGGGAGGCTGGGGCAAGAAGATTGCTTGAGCCCAAGAGTTTGAGGTTTCTGTAAGCTATGATGCCATGGCACTCTACTCAAGGGTGACAAAGTGAGACTCTGTCTCCAAAAAAATAAGAAAATTAAAAATAAATAAATAAATAAAGTCTACACGTTTGGCAAGGAATGGCTGTTGTCTGAATAGGCATTTATCCAATAATACACATGAACAGCAATATTAAACCTAGATTTCCATTTTAGTTTAGGTGAGTCCTTAGCCTACACAAGAAAAGCAAATATTTTCCAGTTCTCCAGAGGGACATCCCCTGCTGGGCTTTCTGGAAAAACGTGTAGCAGCTGCAGTCATAAATTTGTTCTAAAAATTTTCTGACATACTGGGAACACTCCTTCTGCTACATAATGGTAGTGGAGGAGGAATACCAACACAGAGGAAAAAGCAACAGTGCCAAGGCTGGGAGGGAATGAGAGAAAAGAATACGGTAAACCCAAAATCAAGGATGAAAGAAAAGAAAGAAGACAAATGTAAACAAAACAGAACTTCCAAAGCCTAGTTAAGAATTTACAACATAGACTAATATAACTAGGCCCTGCTTCTCATTTCTGTCACCAATCTTCCCTTTTGTGCTTTTTAAGAGACAGAAAGCCAGCAGTTCCTTCATTAACAACTGAGCATTGAAACAAAGCTCTCTACTGAGCACTTTCAAGGATACCTTGAGTCCTTGCCAGGGTAGGCTGCCTCGAAGGAAATACATGAACATATGGCCTAGGGCTTCCAAATCATCTCTCCGGCTTTGCTCTAAAAGGAAGACAGATCACACATTATGTTTGCAGTTATTAAAACAGAAAAGAGTTCAAAACCAAGTAATCTCTTCAGAAACCCTTCTGTTCCAGAAAGGCTCTGTTGACTAATTCTTTCAGGGATAGTATTTTGGATCAAAACAAACAAAACAATCAACATGTACATTCTTTGCCTAGATCTGTTGCTGGTAAGCAATCATCAAATGAAAAGACCAAATCCTAAATTAAAACCAACCCCAGCTATGGCTCATGCCTATAATCCTAGCACTCTGGGAGGCCAACGTAGGTGGATCGCCTGAGTTCAGGAATTTGAGACCAGCCTGAACAAATGTGAGACTCTGTCTACCAGAAATAGAAAAACTAGCCAGGCATTGTGGTGGGCACCTGTAGTCCCAGCTATTCGGAAGGCTGAGTTAAGGGGATGGCATGAGTCCAAGAATTCAAGTTTGCTGTGAGCTATGATGCCACGGCGTTTTACCCAGGGCACAGAGTGAGACTGTCTCAAAACAAAACAAAAAAACACCAAGCCCAAATCACTGAACAGAGACTAATCACCCATAACTCAATGCTGTTACCCTCCTGACAGAAAATTTAAATAAAATGCCATTTCCAGTATATGGCCTACAATTACACATTGGTTACCACCAGAGAAAGTGAGCAATAGATTAAGCAACAAAAACTGTTACAACAGTCCATTCTAGCTAGGCCTGGAAAACAAAAGCTGCAGAAGGATTAGCATACATGCTTAGTGCTTTTGATTCATCATAAAAACGCTCACATGAAAATTTAGTTTCACACAAATGAGTATCAATGCATACTCTCTTGGCTCCTATTTCATTTGTACCAGGTCCTATAATTAATGCCTTTAAAAAGAAAATTTAAAATTTCTTACTAAGATGCCCTGGATGAGCACATAAAACAAAGTTCCAGCCAGGTATGGCAGTAGGCGCCTGTAGTCCCAGCTACTCAGGCAGCTGATGCAGGAGAGTTGCAGGATCAGGATGCAGGAGGATCCTAGGTACTCAAGACTACCCTTGGAAACAGACTGGGACCCCATCACAAAAGAAACAAAACAAAACAAAAACCCCAAAAGTCCCTGCATTCTGGGAGCTTATCCAAAACAAGTTGCTGGACTTTTCTTTCCTTTAATTGAGAATGAGATGATAAAGAATAGTTAATAAAAAACTCTAACTTTCTCAGAAAATATCCTAAACATTCTATGGTTCTCTGGTTGTCAGAATAAAGTACATGCCTTTATTTCTAATTTGCCAATTATGGTTCATCTTAGACATTTTATGTATTTATTTTTTAGAATCAAGTTTAGGGTTTTATCAAAATAAATTAGAGAAGCAAGACTGAAAGGCTACTTTCAACATGACTGTGCCTTGTACAAAAAGTAAAACTCAAGAGGGCAAAGAGGCAAGGAAAGCCACTCAGCTCAAAATAAAGAAGCACAACATGTTGGACTGGCACCTAAAATTCTGGGACATGTGCATGAAAAAGAATGAATAGTGCTCTATTGACTAGATGAAAGAGACGCTACTTTCTACATAGCTGTTTCAAGGAGGTCTATGGATAGGTGGTTACTAGGGAAGGAGAGGCTGCCCAACAGAAGGATGAATGACATGAAACTGAGTTGGTATATATCAACTGAAATAATCTTCAAAAGAATGAAATAAAGCCTGGGCATGGTAAGGTATGAAGATCACTTGAGGCCAGGAGTTCTCTACAAAAAAATGAGTCAGGCAGGGTGGTGTGCACCTACAGTCCCAGCTACTTGGGATGCTGAGGCAGAAGGATCGCTAAAGCCGAGGAGTTTAAAGCTGCAGTGAACTATGATGACATCACTGCATTCTAGTTTGGGAGAGAGAACAAGACCCTATCTCTCAACAAACAAACAAACAAACAAACAAAAGCAATACCATCAGAAACTTTTGTCTGAATGCCTTGCCTAAAGTGTACAATAAAATATTATAAATAGTTGACAACAGAAAGTTTGTTAATGAACCTAAATATGTACAAATAAAAATAGAAAAGAGCAAGTGGGGTGAGCTGATGCCTCCCATAAAGCAGGGCAGATAGAGAAACCACATTACAGTTTCTCAAACTGTATCACGTTTATTCACTGCCTCTCCATTTTCATATCAACTTCCTGTAACAAGAGGCCCCTTGGTAATTAAAATATTCACTAGACAAATGTTTGGATTCTAGTTTGTTGGGCACTAGAGGGCGAAATTCTCCACATTTTTAATATAGATTGGGCCTAAAGAAAAAATATTTATCTTTATAGCAAAGTCAATTATAAAATAAGATTAAAATAATTTTTAAACTCACTGGAATAAGTAATAAAGTAATCCTGAGAATGATGAAAAAAGCTATGAAATAGGAGATAATAGGAAAATGGATCCTAAATCAGGTCAATCATCTTGGTGTTGGCTTATCTTGTCCACTAATTCAACTCAGTGAAATTAAGCATTGACAAATCACCTGCTTCGGGCCTCAATTTCCTCATTTGAAAATAAAATAGTCAATTTAGCACATCTGAAAAGTCATTTGCTAGCTTTAAAATTCTAAAATAATCTGTGATAATTTATAACTTAAGCTATTAGGGCTTTTCAAGAAAAAAAATAATGAAAAAAATCAGAGCACATTTATTTCTGCAATTCTTTTAACATTCCACACTTGTTCAATTCATTATTTCCACATGGCCTCATTATTTTTCATGCAGGATATTGTTATTTTCAAAGATGAAAGGTTTCATTATTAGTGAGACGTCAGACA
The DNA here is from genome assembly GCF_000181295.1 of Otolemur garnettii. Classification (NCBI taxonomy): domain Eukaryota; kingdom Metazoa; phylum Chordata; class Mammalia; order Primates; family Galagidae; genus Otolemur; species Otolemur garnettii. The sequence continues at coordinate 16,502,122 of NW_003852406.1, forward strand.
CAAAAATTCTTCAACCAATTAGAAACATGAGTTTGGTTTATATGCATCACATCCCTGATTTTAGGTTAAATATAGAGTACTCTGTAGAAAGAAAGGGGAAAGAATATCCAGTGTTCTTGCCCTAATTTTAACCATTAAATAATATAAATTTGGCTGTTCCCGGCCATATCTTAATCAGTAGGGATGTGGCTATTATGGTCTGGATGTTTGTTCCCCCAAGCCTCATGTTGAAATTTGATCCCAATGTTAAAGGTGAGGCCTAACGGGAGGTCTTTGGGTTATGGGGGTGGATCCCTCATGAATACATTAGTGCCCACCATCTGGGGGAGTCAGTTCTCACTCTACTAGTTCTCTACATAGGGGTTGTTAAAAAAAGCCCGGCACCCCTCCAACCCCACCCCCATTCTTCTCTCACCATGAGATCTTTGCACAGCTGGGTTCCCACTTGCCTTCCACCATGAGTGGAAACAGCCTGCGACTCGCCTCACTGAAGCCAAGCAGATGCTAGTGCCCTGCTTTTTATACAACCATGAGCTAAATAAATCTTTCTTCTTTATAAATTACCCAGCCCTCAGGTATTCCTTTATAGCAACACAAAATGGACTAAGATATTGGCTAATCTACTGTGGTAACGTTGGGTTTAAGACTCTTCCTTTATTTTCCTCTCCCTTCTCAGTCCTCTTTTCTTCATTACACAACATAAAGGATGCAACACATTTTAAAATCAGTAACACTGGAGTTCCTATGAAAGTCTCTTTAGTTTGAGACACAGGACAGAGTTTAGAGAACAGTGACAATCATCTGTAAGTATTCTCTGTAATGGGAAGAGAACAAATATGGTGACAGGGCTCGGTGCCCATAGCTTAGTGGTTAGGGCGCTAGCCACATACACTGGGCAGGTGGGTTCGAACCGGGCCAGGGCTTGCTAAACAATGACAACTACAACAAAAAAGTAGCTGGGTGTTGTGGCGGGCACCTGTAGTCCCCATTACTTGGGAGGCTAAGGCAAGAGAGTAGCTTGAACCCAAGAGTTTGAGGTTGCCATGAGCTGTGATGCCACAGCACTCTACCAAGAGTGACATAGTAAAACTCTGTCTCAAAGAAAAAAGTTGTTTTTGATGTTAACAGTATATTTCAGTGAGTTGCATATCTTTTACATTTTTTCATTTTCTACTATGACGAATATTCAAAAGTTGCTTCAAATTAAATCTATAGCTAAATATAGTTAATTATACTAGCACTCTGGGAGGCCAAGGTGGGTGGATTGCTTGAGTTCAGGAGTTTGAGACCAGCCTGAGTAAGAGTGAGACTCTCTAGACCAAAAAAATAGAAAAATTAGCTGGTAGCCAGGAGCAGTAGCTCACACCTGTAATCCTAGCACTCTGGGAGGCTGAGGCAGGTGGACTGACTAAGCTCACAAGTCTGAGACCTGCCTGAGCTAGAGCGAGACCCTGTCTCTAAAAATAACTGGGTGTTGTGGTGGGTACCTGTAGTCCCAGTTACTTAGGAGGTTGTGCCAAGAGGATCACTTGAGACTAGGAGTTTGAGGTTGCTGTGAGCTATGACGCCATAGTACGCTACAGCCTGGGGCAACAGAGTGAGGCTGTTTAAAAAAAAAAAAAAATATACACACACACACACACACATATGTATACATACACATATTTAATTATAATTCTAGCCAGACCTCATGACCAGTCCCATATACAGCCATTTCACCTCATCTGTAGAACAGAATGCTATCATTAGCACCAGAAACTAAAGTGGTCAGCACTCTAAGTACCAAGCTGCTGAGGGCGAGGCAGTCTTTCCTTTCACTTTATATTCTTCTCAACTGCATTTCAATTTCCTAAAGGTTGCAGTCACCAAGAGTTCTTTTAGGTATTAAAATGGGAAGAAAAAGATGTAAGGAAGCCAATATCCATCCTTGAAGAAAAAGTAAATCCATTTCATGGTAAACCTCAGCTTCCACACAAATCCCCAATCAGAGTTCTCCAGTCTGAAAATAGTCTTCTGTGACCTCGGGAAGTGTGTTCAGATACTATTGGCCCAGGGCAGCCAAGAGCATGACAAATGACGGGTAAATGGGGGATAGTGGTTTGGGGAGATTCTGCATCCTGATAGTGGAGATGATCTGCCTTGTTGACTGCAAGATGGATCTGAGTTGGGAATTTTATGATAAATCTCTTCCATATACCTATATATCATGGTTTTCACAGATGGCATATTGGTGGTATCCATTATCAGGTCACTGCTTGACCTTTCTGAATCTTCGCCACCCCTTTGAACACCTGCTGATTATTGAAATAGGCAGCCAATGTAGCAATGGCCTTTACCTATGGAATAGCACAGAAGTTAAACACGTTCTGGTTTCTTGAAAGATAGGTGATGACATCTGGACTGTGTTGTAGGGCACTGGTGATCAGTTTAGACACTGCATAGCCAATATTCTCTGCTTTATCAAAATCCCTCGAACATACCTGCCCAAATCTCTTGAGGCCAAAACTCATTTCCTTCTTGTTGGTCTTCCAAATAATCCCTAATGTTGTTTGTTTTCTGCAAAAACAGGCCCATCAAGTTGGCACTATTTATATCATTACCAACTAAAGGGTCTTTGAACTCTGAGACTGGGAAGAGACGGGACAATTCCCACTGGCCCAACAACATAGTGATAGTACTTGCCTCCCTTCTTTTCAGAGGTCATGTGTTAATCCAAAACTGTCATCTCAATTCCCGTTTCCGGCAAATGTCAGCAATCACTTATATTTCTCAGCCAAGTTTCTAAACTTGAGGGAAATCGCTGGAAAATTCTCTAGCACTTCTCAAACCTTCTCTCTCTCTCTCTATCTCTCTTTTTAGACAAGAGTCTCACTCTGTTGCCCAGCCTAGACTGCTTGGTGTCCTCACGGCTCACTGCAACCTCCAAGTCCTGAGCTCAAGCTCCTCCTGCTTCAGCCTCCCTGGCTACTTCTTTTCTTATTTTTAGTAGAGATGGGGTTTCAATCTTGCTCAGATTGGTCTTGAATTCCTGAACTCAAGCAATCCACCTGCCTCAGGGTGCTAGGAATATAGGAGTGAGCCAATTCCTTCTCCATGTCCTCCATGAAATCATCAGTCTAATTTGTAAAGAGTGAAAGTTATATAACAGTATGATCTTTTCTTCCCCACACTGATGGTCATGTCATCTTCCAGAATCTCCACAGCATGGACAACCAGATACAATATGCATACTGCATTCCCCATTTCCCCATCTAGCACCTCCATAATAGCTGCAAAACTGAGACTGTTCCGATTTAGATACTTGTAGCAAGTTTTCAAGTTGCTGCTGAGCGAGTACATCCTGCTATGATTGCTCTCAATATGCTTCTTGCATGGGACAGGTGTTTAATAAATGTCTGCTGAATAGTCTACAGGGGTGACACTGGTCCATCTTGGGTATCACCATCCACCTGCCCCATCTGGAATCACCGTAAGTTGTAGAACTCCTGGGATGTCCCAAGTACTTCACAAACTACATTGGTGGCAGGCAGCAGCAAGTTTTCATTTATCTTTTTCCCAGGGGTATCCAACCTGTGGCCCATGGACTGATTTTGTGAGGACTTTTTTTTGCTTATCTGTGGTGTTGGATAGAACAAAAAGTATGTAGGGACCTTTTTTTTTTTTTGCTAATCAGCTTTTGTTAGTGTTTGTGTATTTAATGTGTAGCCCAAGACAACTCTTATTCTTCCAATGTGTGGGAAAGAAAAAAAGGTTGGCATCTGTGGCACTGTACCTTATACAAACACCAGGTACAGTATTCTTTTTTTTTTGAGACAGAGCTTCAAGCTGTCGCCCTGGGCAGAGTGCCGTGGCATCACAGTTCACAGCAACCTCCAACTCCTGGGCTCAAGCAAGTCTCCTGCCTCCGCCTCCCAAGTAGCTGGGACTATAGGCACCTGCCACAACGTCTGGCTATTTTTTGGTTGCAGCTGTCATTGTTATTTGGCGGGCCTGGGCTGGATTCGAACCCGCCAGCTCAGGTGTATGTGGCTGGCGTCTTAGCCGCTTGAGCCACAGGCGCCGAGCCTGGGTACAGTAGTCTTGTTTTCCTGACAAAAATAATAACATCAGTAGGAAAACTACTGAATCCAGGAAGCAGGCATTAGAACAGCAATTTCTAGTGTTTGTCAGTTAAACCAATTATGACTTTACCATTTAAGATATAGTATGATTCCAAGTGAAAGGGAAGATTTCATGTCAGTATGAAGAAAGAAGGGGGGCACTGTGCAAGAGACCCATGTTAGGTGTTGTACGTTTATATATATATAAACCATTCAACCCTCAACACCCTTGTGAAGTACTATCTTCATTGTACTTCTAAGTTTCAGTGAGATTAAATAACTTGTCCAAAGTGATACCTTTTGTCTAATTCCTCTTACAAGTAAGGTCTTTTTATCTTGATTAAAGCTTTTAGCAAAACTTGTACTGATTGTCCATCCCAAATAAAATGCTAGACTCATGGTAGAGCAAATATATTTTCACTGGATGAGACAGCAGCTCTTCCTTCAAGAATTATGCATGGTTTATACAAAGGGAACAGATTTAGTCCAGTTTTAGTGTTATATTCTTCACCCCCACCAATACCAGCCTGATGTTCTTTTTTAGGACTGTCATATATGGGTCATATTTAAGTAAATACCAAATTCATTACTAAACTCATTTAAATGCTATCACCTTTTTACAATAATTCAAGTACTCAAATTGCCCAGGAACTAAGCATTTGGAAACATGTAAAGAATTAAGAATCTGCAAATAATCAATGTGATACTTAGAAAAGTCATGAACTTACCACTCCAATATCACAAGTATGAAAATCACTTAGCGTTATGAAGCAATAAGAACAACAAGTTGTAATATACAGTGAGAATAAAAGTGTTACTGGAATAAAAGATTGTTCTAAGGACCTGTTCCCTTCAAGGAGCAGAAAATGAACACACCTTTGCCAAGATGCGTGTTGATAGACATATATCTTGCAGTTCCAGTTAAACTTTTGTGCTCCCTATAAGGTATGTGTTTTTTGGTTTCAGGATCAATATATTCCTTGGCCAGTCCAAAGTCTATAATGTGTATAACATGCTCTTTCTTATTGCCTTGTCGGCCAATCAGGAAGTTCTCTGGCTTGACATCTCGGTAAATGAGGTTCTTTGAGTGCACATATTCCATTCGAGAAAGCTGAAAGAGAAAAAAATAATGGAAGTCCTCTGAAGAAGTATAGTGGGAAAATATAGCAAAATCTTTTTTTATTAGCCCAAGGTTTTAATTACTGAAGTAACAATAAAACTCATCTCTTCTATCAGAGTCATTTCAGTGACTTGTAAACCAAAAAACATTTTTCATTACAACTACCCATCTAACAAATATCAAGATTAGGAAAAGGAGGATAATACAGATCAGCAAAATTAATTTTACTTCAGAAAGTGAGCATTTAGGAGAAAGGAAGTATTCCCAGGTAGAATAAAAGACTTGGTGGCTTTTGAAGCCGGTGCCACTAATACATTCACCTCCTATGTGTGTCTTCCTATCCTTAGTTGGACAGAATGCCCCAATCCAGCTCTCACTGTTATAGAAATAAGAAAAGTGAGGCCTAGAGAAGTTAATACTGGCCTAACATCATATACCTAGTTAGCACAGAGAAAGGAGTATAGTTTTATGTTAAAGTAAATATAACCCAAAATAATAATCATAAAATTACTTCAAATTTTATTAATTATTTCTAAAGCTTTTCTACTTATAGAAAGTAGAGAAATGAAAGCTCAGACATTTCCAAAATATTTCCAAATATTTACCAGACAGTGGCAGACTATCACCTTTTGAAACTAATAAAGATACATTTGCATCTTTCCAGAGGGCCTGACAAATTTCTCAAAGTAACTGTTGCAAATGTTCCTTAAACTAGTACTGATGTGTAATTTGGGAGAACCTGCAAGAGCCACCCACCTCTTCCACTGTACCAGTCTGTGAGAAATGGAGGCCAGAGAATTAAGGCAAATTCTTGGTCATACAATTTTTAAATCTGAGTGAAAGTGCTATGGGTTTTATCTCCAGTCCTTTCTTGGATGGAACAGTGAAAGAGGGATGACATGACCAAACTTTACAGCTATATGTTTAAAACCTATAAATAAAACATCAAAGAAATTATTTGCATTTATACAACTGTATCTATTCATCCTCCTTCTCCCTAAATTGTATGCTTCCACTTTAAAGGCAGAATACTGCTTGAAGGTGCAAAATCTTTTTTTTTTTTTTGAGACAGAGCCTCAAGCTATCCCCCTGGGTAGAGTGCCATGGCATCACGCTTCACAGCAACCTCCAACTCCTGGGCTCAAGTGAGTCTCCTGCCTCAGCCTCCCAAGTAGCTGGGACTACAGGCGCCCGCCACAATGCCTGGCCATTTTTTTTGGTTGCAGCCATCATTGTTGTTTGGTGGGCCTGGGCTGGGAATTCGAACCCGCCACCTTAAGTGTATGTGGCTGGTGCCTTAGCCGCTTGAGCCACAGGCGTCGAGCCAGCAAATTCTTAAAATAGAGCAAATTGCAGATGTAGCATGACTTCTCTGAATTAATTCCTTTTACCCCAATCAGCTACCAAGAAGGCCCATCAAGCCTGTGAGCACTAGTTTACTAGGTGTCACAACTGCAAATCACCAAAAAGCCCACAAGAATATGCCTAGAGGACCAGTCTACTCTCTCCCAGAATGGCAACTCCAACTTACCAACTGGATGGCTATCATTAACACCGTCTTCAAAGTAAATGTTCGGTCACAGAGGTCAAATAAGTCCTCCAAGCTAGGGCCAAGGAGCTCCAGAACCATGGCATTGTATTTCCCACATGGTCCAAAGTAATAGACCTGTGGAAGACCTTCACCTGAAATCAGAGGGGAAAATGGGGCACAGAATGGAAGACACAAAACTATGAGACAACGGCATTAGCACTGAGTAAGATTTTGTGAGATTTCTAATTTCTTTCTTTGTCCCTTTTGGAAACTTAAATTGAGCCCATCTTCACTGGGAACTAATAATAGGTGGGAAAGGCTAAGTCATTGCATAGTATGTCTGAATAAGCAGATATTTAATACTATAATGTCAAAGGCATTTCCACTGCTATAAGACAGAGAATGGTTCCTGATCCATCATCAGAGCAGAGTATAAACTATTCTTCCCCAGGGATAGTAGAAGTACTATATCATAAAAGGCTCAAAGGATGGCTGACTGAGGTCAAAGGCCAGGCTAACAGACCTTGTCTCATTAGTTGGTTTTATTAGCACTCCATATGCTTATTGACAAAACCTCAAGAGCGCTTTGCAACTACTACCCTATAAAAAACTTGGGTTGAAGGGACGAGGTCACAGACAGTACAAGCTGGCTATAGGCCAGCACAACTAACGTTCTTCTCCAACAGAGACTCTGTAGTTTTCTATTTTCTATCAGCTGAAGGAAAGCCAACAATTAGTTTTTTATTGCTTATAAGTAATTATGAAAAGGAGGAAAAAAATACAAGGCTGGATTTTCCCCTGATTTGAAATTCATAGCTATTAAGAAGCCAAAATGTAGACTTTCTCATCTAAGTGGTAAACTGTGAATGAATTTCCTCTATAAAGAGCATTGTAAATGTGATATATTCAGTAAATACGTAACTGCTACCATGAGAATACTGGGTACTAAGGAAACTACAAAACATTTTTGTAATTATAAACATTTCCACATTTATATAAATCATAGTCTACAGCTGTATATGTTGTGGATTACTGTGTTTCTGCCTTTAAGTTTTTCAGATAGCAAAATTGTCTCCATCTTCCTAGTCCGTTTTAATTTGTATGGGTGGGAGACAGGCAGAGGTGATGACATCCAATACATCTTTCTCTCCAGGGCAGATTTTGTATGTATGGAGTTAGTGCAATTCATTGCTATGATGTGTGTATGTTTGACTATTTCATGCACCACATGGACTATTTTACTACACATAAATATTAAACAACTTGAGTAATTTGCTTTAAATATGTTTATTCCTCACTTGTATCTTCTAATATATAGTATACATTGTTTCTGCTAGCTCAGTAAATAGCCACTGAATTGTTTTTGTGTTTTGATTTTTCCTATCTTCAAAAAGAAAAGGGATTTTTTTTTTTTTTTTTTTGAGACAGAGCTTCAAGTTGTCGCCCTGGGTAGGGTGCTATGGCATCACAGCTCACAGCAACCTCCAACTCCTGGGCTCAAGCGAGTCTCCTGCCTCTGCCTCCCAAGTAGCTGGGACTACAGGTACCCGCCAGGCTATTTTTTGGTTGTAGCTGTCGGTTTGTCGGCCCGGGCTGGATTCGAACCTGCCAGCTCAGGTATATGTGGCTGGCAACTTAGCCACTTGAGCCACAGGCACCGAGCCAAGCAAAGGGATCTAACATAAAGTGTCTTTTTTCCCTGATGCTTTGAAGAACTGTTTTTTTAGTTTAAAATAGCTGTTACCAATGAGTCCTGCAGAGAAATCCAAGGCAGAACACTCTATTCTAGAGATATGCTACTTTTATTAATCAGATACATGGTAAGTTAAGTTTGGGAATCTTTTAAATTTATGTCCAAGTAAGTTTTTGTTTTTTGAAGATCATTAATTAAATTATTTTGAAAAAACTCAAAGCCCAGTAGATATATTCTTTTTTTTTTTTAAATTTATTGTTAGGGATTCATTCCAAGTAAGTTTTTTATGTCTCTAAAATGAGATTTTCCTAATATAGAGTTTATATTCTATTTTTTTTTTTTTTTGAGACAGGGTCTTATTATATTGCCCTCGGTAGAGTGCTGTGGTGTCACAGCTCACAGCAACCTTAAACTCTTGGGTGTAAATGATTCTCTTGCCTTATCCTCCCAAGTAACTGGGACTTACAGGTGCCTGCCACAGTGCCCATCTATTTTTTTTTTTTTTGGTGGTTGTTGTCATTGTTGTTTAGCAGGCCTGGACTGAGTTCAAAACCACCAGCCCCAGTTTATGTAGCCGGTGCCCTAACCAGTGAATTATGGGCCCCAAGCCAGGAGCTTATATTCTTCAAAGCAGGTTATAGCAGAGTCTATCAATTACCTGTTCAATGTCCATTTTCCCCTTCTCTCTTTTTTTCATTTATTTATTTATTTTGTGGGACAGGGCCTCACTTTGTTGCCCAGGTTACACTGCTGGCATTGTTAGAGCTCACGGCAACCTCAAACAGGCGCAAGTGATCCTCTTGCTTCAACTTCCTGAGGGATTACAGGCACCCACCAGTATGCCTAGCTACCTTCATTTTTTGTAGAGATGAGGGGTCTCTCTATTGCCCACATTGGTCTCGAATTCCTGTCCTCAAGTAATCCTCCCATCCTCACCTCCCAAAGTGCTAGGACTATAGGTATAACCCATAGTACCTGGCTTCTCCCCTTCTTAATTATAGAACTTCTCATTGTTGAAAATAGTAACTTGCCTAGTTATAATTCCAGCCTCCCATAACAGCAGGAAGGTCCAGTGAGGTGGAAGCAGAAAACATTGGATTGGTGGTTCTAGAAAAGTTCTTTCAAGGGAGCTGACTAGAAGAGGAGGTACAACACTTTGAAGGACTAGAAGCCATCTAGAATCATCAGACACTTGAGGATATAAGATAGTGCCAAGACTGAATGGAACAAAAAGAGAAGAACCTGAGGCCCTGATGGCTGTGAAGTACCATGCCAATGTTGGTCTTCCCTTCTCTCTGGACTTTTTTTTGTAATACAAAAGAGAAATCAATCCCTACCTTGAGTGAGCTACTGTTATTTGAATTTTTCAACAGCCAAATCTAATCTTAATTAATAAATATACTATTCTTTTAAGTGTCTGAATGGGGTATCTGGGCATAATATCCTCTTACTGAAGTACAAGCTAAAAGCCAGGCCTAATTAGAAATATAACATTGGCATCATTTCCTAGACTTGCTGCCAATAATGGTCAGATTAAATAAGACAAATGATCTTGTTCTCCATGATCTTTAGTACCAAATCTAGATTATCTCTCTCCAGAAATTTCTGTGTTTACTAGTAAGTCACAAAACAATCTTTAGAGTAATTTCTGTAATTTCTAACTACAATGTCACTCGTAACTTCTACCTAGGAACTTCGAAGGATGAAGAGTTTCTGCTTGATGTGTTATTGTTTTTACTAAGTATCCTGAGACATCGCAATACCCCAGCAGGCTCTGCAATGCTCAGGACAACTTCTAGACCACTAAGTAGCTTTGCATTTCTGGGAAAGGAGCTAGGTCCAAGATACTAGTGTAAAAAGAGCTCAAGTCTGAATCCCGGATCTAGTATTTGCTTCTGTTACCGACTCTGTCAAATTCCTTAGCCTCTATGAGTTAGTTTATGAATCTGTAAAAAGGAAGAGCTTAGATTGGTTCCTTTTAAATCTAAATTCTTTTTTTTGTTTGTTTGTTTTTTTTTTTT
>NW_003852406.1:16512776-16513957 GCF_000181295.1 Otolemur garnettii
TCATTGTTGTTTGGCGGGTCCGGGCTGGGGATTCGAACCCGCCACCTTAGGTGTACGTGGCTGGCACCTTAGCCGGTTGAGCTATAGGCGCCGAGCCTAAATCTAAATTCTTATTATGGCTAGAATTTCCTTCTAGCTACTTTCTTGGTTCCTTTTTATAAATCCAAAGAACCATTATAAATGAAACTGACCTCCATATATATAAAATATGTGTGATACCAATTCAAATGTAAGCTGGTAGTAGCACTCAACTGGAAATGTGCCTACCAGAAACATCTCTAAAATGTAAACAAAATTTAAAAAAAACTGATTTTACCTCATACCTACTAAATCAGAATTTCTAGTAGTAGAAGCAAACATAGTTCTCTAAGTAATTCTGATATATGGCCTCAGCTAGACAACACTGTATGTAAAATGTAGAAATAAAGGGTATTGCTTGGTTTTAATGACTAATCTATCACAAGGACTCAGAAAACACTGACAAATCAGTCTCTTTCAGAAGTTCTTTCAGAATAAAACAACCGGATTCAATACTCTTTTAAGGAAATAATTTTAAGGCTAATTAGAAGACTTGTCGGTTTAAAGTTCCTGTAGTATTATAGAAAATGTGCGATGAGTATGAGTCTCTTTGTAAGATATGGTTGTGATTTATTAGAACTATCTGTAAATAAAGATGTGGGGACAAATTCCATTCTGTGCCTGGTTTTGCTATAAAGTGGTCAGTGCTGGTCATAAAAGACATAGACATAGGCCCATTAAGAAAGTCTGTCTATTTGGTCAAAGACTATTAGACAGTAATGGTTTATAACATAGGCTTCATTTAAATGAAAAATACTGCATATTTTACTCTTCTTTTGTACATCTATCTCTAATCCACTGCTTAAGAAATTTTTAATTTGGGCCAGGCATAGTGACTCATGCCTGTAAATCCCAGCACTCTGGGAGGGCGAGGCAGGTGGATTGCTTGAGCTCAGGAATTCAAGATCGGACTGAGCAAGAGAGGCTCCGTCTCTATAAATAGCTAGGCTTTGTGGCTGGGGCCCATAGTCCCAGCTACCTGGGAGGCTGAGGCCAAAGGGTCACTTGAACCCAAGTGTCTGAGGTTGTGGTAAGCTATGACTCCACAGCACTCTACCAAGGGCAACAAAGTAAAAGTACCTTTTCTTTTTTTTTTTTTTTTT
>NW_003852406.1:16515168-16519269 GCF_000181295.1 Otolemur garnettii
CACCTATAGAACCAGCTACTTGGGAAGCTGAGGCAAGAGAATCTCTTAAGCCCAGGAGTCGCAGGTTGCTGTGAGCTATGATATCACAGCACTCTACCCAGGGTGACATCTAGAGGCTCTGTCTCAAAAAAAAGGAAAGAAAGGAAACAAAGGTAGTTTTATAATCTCTCAACTGCTCTAGAAATATTACTCTAATGAGGTCTCTCCCTCCTAAATTGGTGAACTGCACAGAAGCTGAGGAAGTTTCCTTTTCCAAAGGATTTCCAGTACAGATTTCACTGTATTTCCTTTAACCACAGGTTAAATCTCTCTCTCTCTCTCTCTCTCTTTTCTTGAGACAGAATCTCACTATGTTGCCCTCGGTAGAGTTCTGTGGTGTCACAGCTTACAGCAGCCTCCAGCTCTTGGGCTTAAGAGATTCTCTTGCCCCAGCCTCCCAAGTAGCTGGCACTACAGGTGCCTGCCACAATGCCTGGCTATTAAATCTCTTATAAAACCAAACTGCAAGGTTATATATGCAACAGACATATAACTCTGACACATTTTCTGTAAGTACTAAGCCTTTCCATCCAACCATAGCATGTTCTTATAAACACTGAGGGACTTCTGGCTAACATATACATATATATCTTGTTGCATAGAACAGTGAAGTGAGGTGTACAACACTACAGCTAATTTCCAGTCTGTCATAAATTTATAATAACCTGGGTTAAACACACAAAATCAAAGATAAAGGCTTCTTTGTAGTCTGAGGTGCTATCTGAAAAGATTCAGTAATGCATTATGAACTGAAACTACTCTAAGAAGAGATATTTTTAAATGCATATCTGTTTGAGTACTGAAATAGAAACCACCTTGAGGCTTTTGGTAATTTGATCATTATTATTGCATAATAATTAGCCTTTTATTCTTTTTTAAAAATTAAATCACCCAATTGTTAAGCAAATTCAAATAAGTCCCATATCTACATTAATATCTGGATAAAAAATTATATCTATTTTATATGTTAATGTAAAAAAATAAGAATATCTTGGTGATGACTATTTTCTAAAGTTAGACTAGAGAAAACCTTGAAGGACATAATCACCTTGGGCAAGCACCTTCTTCTGCTTTGTTTATATAGTTTTTTGGGGTTTTTTTTGTAGAGACAGAGTCTCACTTTGTTGCCCTTGGTAGAGTGCTGTGGCGTCACATAGCTCACAACCACCTCCAACTCTTGGGCTTAAGCGATTCTCTTGCCTCAGCCTCCCGAGTAGCTGGGACTACAGGCGCCCGCCAACAATACCTGGCTATATTTTGGTTGCAGTTCAGCTGGGGCTGGGTTTGAACCCGCCACCCTTGGTATATGAGACCAGCGTCCTACTCACTGAGCCATAGGCGCTGCCCCAGAAAGTACATAGTATTTCTTTTAGACAAAGAACAAGTAGAATCCCTCTTATTTCTCTGATGCTGAAAAATGCTTCTTTATAACATGAAACCAGTTCAACATATGAATCTGTTCAAAATGCTGCTTTAATAACAACAACAACAAAAGACAGACTCAGAATTAAGCAATCAGGATTACTCTGTCCATCCTATAATGAAAAATGTTTTACAATCATCTTGTTCACAGGCCTCTTGGGAACTGAATGTTGCCAGACATATGTTGTTAATACAACTCAAATTTGCATGGTTGGGGAAGAGATGTGAGGAAAGGCAAAAGCAGAGGAATAATCACTTTTTTAGCCACAGAAATTGAGTTTTTATAGCTACTTTATTATAACATACAAACAATTACTAAAGCTTTGAGCCTCAAAGCAGGCTCAAAATCTTATTTACCCAAAGGAGAAGGGAAAGAAAGCCTAAGATAGGACAATTTCTTCTGTAGCAGCCAACAGATAAGATACTTTTTTTTTTTTTTTTTGAGACAGAGTTTCACTTTGTCACCGTTGGTAGAGAGCCATGGTATTATAGCTCACAGCAACCTCAAAGTCTTGGGCTCAAGTGATCCTCTTGCCTCAGCCTCCTGAGTAGTGGGGACTACAGGGGCCCACCACAATGTCTGGCTATTTTTAGAGATGAGGTCTCGCTCTGGCTCAGGCTGGTCTCGAACCTATAAACTCAGGCAAGCCACCCACCTCGGCCTCCCAGAGCGCTGAGCCACTGGGCCCAGCCAAGATACATACTTTTATTAAAAGTATGGTGTGTACTGGGGGCAAGGGAAGGGTAACAGAAGAGGGGTACTTAGTTTTTCCAAAGAGACTAACTCAGCTGAGCTGAGTTACTAACAGATTGATTTTACTCAGTTGGTAAATTAATGGGATAAAAAACCCAGTGTATAATTTTTCCATGTTCCTCAGTATTTTAGTTCCTGTGATTAAGTTACAAAAAAGCAATAGGCTGGGTGCCCATAGCACAGTAGGTACAGCACCAGCCACATGTACTGAGGCTGGTGGGTTTGAACCTAGCCCTGGCCAGCTAAACAACAATGACAACTGCAACCAAAAAATAACTGGGCATTGTGGTGGGCACCTGTAGTCCCTACTTGGGAGGCTGAGGCAAGAGAATAGCTTAAGCCCAAGAGTTTGAGGTTGCGGGTGGCACCTGTGGCTCAAGGAGTAGGGTGCCAGCCCCATATGCTGGAGGTGATGGGTTCAAACCTAGCCCTGGCCCAAAACTACAACAACAACAAAAAAAAGAGTTTGAGGTTGCTGTGAGCTGTGATGCCATGGCACTCTACTGAGGGCGACAAAATGAGACACTGTCACAAACAAACCAAAGAAGGAATAGCTATTATAGTTCAAAAGGTGCCTCAAAAGCTAAGAAAAGAGGCTGGGTGGATTGCCTAAGCTAACAGGTTTGAGACCAGCCTGAGCAAGTGTGTGACCACATGTCTCCAAAAAATAGCTGGGTGTTGTGGTGGGCGACAGTAGTCCCAGCTACTTGGAGGCTGAGACAAGAGAATTGCTTGAGCCCAGGAGTTTGAGGTTGTTATGAGCTATGACGCCATGTCATTCTACCAAGGGTGACAAAGTAAGACTCTGTCTCAAAAAAAAAAAGAAAAAAAAAAACCTTGAGAAATTAACATCCACAAACTTAAGAAAATTCAGGTAAGCATTTAGAAGAAACACAGAAGAAGAAATAAGGCTAACCAAAGTACAGTGATCCCTTTCTGCTCTTCTCACTATACTTTCTCTGCCCATGTGTCTATATTCCCCATTAACTGAAGGCTATTTGAAGGCAGTAACTACATGTATTTAACCATGTTTGCATGTCAGAATCTGCCACTGGTCCAAACCTCTGGTAGCTATCGGTGAAATAAGTAGTCAGTGAACAAATAAATACAACTCAATGCAATGTGCTTGAGTTTTCTATTTGGAATGCCTGATGTTTTCCTTAAAATGCTAACCACACAAAATAAAGCAAATCTACCAGATTTGGGTTCTTGTGATCCTCTTGCCTCTTGGGTTCAAAAGATCCCCTTGCCTCGGACTCCCAAGTAGCTAGGACTACAGATGTGTATCACAGTGCCCAGCTATTTTTTAGAGATGGAGTCTCGCTCTGGCTCAGGCTAGTCTCAAATCTGTGAGCTTGGGGCAATCCACCCGCTTTGGCCTCGCAAGTGCTGGGATTACAAAGGGTGAGCACCATACCTGGCCAAGGCTGCCTCCCTTTTAGAATATAAGCCTGTTTACCACTGATGATAAGGCTGACAGATTATGAACTAAATTAATGAAGAAAGAGAGAGACCACCCTCACAAAAGTACAGGTAAGATGACATCAGGAGTTCATTAGTGGTATTTTAAAAATACAACTACCAAGGAGTCAATCTTCAAATAAAGTCTAATAAATTAAATATATCATTTAGGAATTCAAAAGACAATCTGGCATATGTTTAGATTAATTCATACAGAAAGTAGGCTCGGCGCCTATAGCTCAACGGGCTAAGGCGCCAGCCACGTACACCTAAGGTGGCGGGTTCGAATCCCCAGCCAGGACCCGCCAAAACAACAATGATGGCTGCAACCAAATAATAGCCGGGCGTTGTGGCGGGCGCCTGTGGTCCCAGCTACTTGGGAGGCGGAGGCAGGAGACTCGCTTGAGCCCAGGAGTTGGAGGTTG
>NW_003852406.1:16519357-16522844 GCF_000181295.1 Otolemur garnettii
ACAGAAAGCAGGTAAGCACATGTTTTTAGTAACTATGGGTCCATGTAATAAATTGTTTCCAGAAGTACCTTAATTGGAAAAACAAAATAAAACCCATGGAAGCACAGTCTAATTATAGCATAGAGGCAGAATGTGCCCTGTTGAACTCTCATAGTATTGTAAGACTCTTCTTTAAGCATCAGAAAGGCTCTGGGAAAGTAAAGTGGAAGGTGTCTCTGTCATTTTATGAATGGGCAAGCAGAGGTTAAGCAGCTTGCCACAAAACTGGTCAATGTAACAGACTACGGACTACTACCCTTTCTTTTCTCATTTGAGCCTTCACCAAAATATCTCTGCAGTCATTAGGGAGGTGACATGTAACATTCAAAAGGACTGTATAATTTTAGTCACCAAAGAGGCATGAAGACTTGCAAGGAAGCACACTGAATTCATTTACCTTCTTGATTTTTTTGTTTTTTTAGACAAGAGTCTCAAGCTGTCACCCTGGGTAGAGTGCCATGGTACCATAGCTCACAGCACCTTCCAACTCTTGGGCTCAAGAAATCCTCTTGCCTGAGTTCTTCTATTTTTAGCAGAGACAGGGGTCTCGCTTTTGCTCAGGCTGGTCTCGAACTCATGAGCTTAAATAATCTACTGCTTCAGCCTCCCAGAGTGCTACAATTACAGGCATGAGCCACCGTGCCCAGCCTATCTTCTTGATTCTCAGTTAGTCTGAGAGAGAGTTGCAATGTCCCTGTTTCCAATTTCAAATTCAATTAATTTCAAAGCATGTGATGGCCAGGTTGTCCATTTGTCCATCACCATGAATGAGCAGTGAAAAGGGGCCATTTAACTTTGAAGAGATTGGGAAAGACCTTCAGAGCAGGCTTCAAAGGTGAAGTCTTGAAGGATGGTTAAGAAGTGATTGGGCCAGTTCAGTGGCTCATGTCTAGTAGTTTGGGAGGCGAAGGTGGGTGAATTGCCTGAGCTCACAAGTTTGAGACCAGCCTGAACCAGAGCAAGACCTCATCTCTAAAATAGCTGGGTGTTGTGGCAGGTGCCTGTAGTCCCAGCTACTCAGGAGGCTAAGGCAAAAGAATCACTTGAGTACAAGAGTTTGAGGTTGCTGGGAGCTGTGACGCCATGCCACTCTACTGAGGGTGACAAAGCCAGATTCTGTCCCCTTCCTCACCCCCCTAAAAAATAAGTGATTGAGTTGGAGTGAGGAGAGTGTCATTGAGGGAGCAACAAGCATATAGACAGCTAAAAGTACTGGGCAAAAACAATGTAATGGCTCTTTGAAATTAGAAAAATGAAGACTATTTTGTTCTCACCTGCAGTGTCTTTTAATTTTGAACCACCAGGTGGAAAAATTATGGTAGAGGTTATGAATAAAGTAGAAAGGGAAGAGATAGTTGAGTAAATAAAAAGATCAAAAAAGTACAAAAGAGGAAAATAAGTATTTCATCTGAGTATTATTCACCCATATTGCCTTAGTGTATCTCTAATAAGATTATTATAGGACCTATTTTCTTTTAAGTATACACTAAGAACATATTATTGCACTAAAGCACTACCATCTAATATACATACAATGTGAGCAACTACTGAGAGTTATAAATTTAATTTTAAATTTTCTAGAAGCTACATTCAAAAAGTAAAAGAAAGGCTTGGCACCTGTAGCACAGTGGTTAGGGCACCAGCCACGTATACCGAGGCTGGTGGGTTCGAACCTGGCCTGAGCCTGCTAAACAACAGTGACAAGTGCAACAAAAATATAGCCAGGTACTGTGGTGGGCAACTGTAGTCCCAGCTACTTGGGAGGCTAAGGCAAGAGAATCACTTAAGCCCTGGAGTTTGAGGTTGCTGTGAGCTGTGACACCATGGGCCTCTACTGAGCGTGACATTGTGAGACTCTGTCTCAACAAAAATAAAAAAATAAAAGTAAAAAAGAACAGGTAAAACTAAGCTGAATAATGTATTATACTTAACAAGTATGCAAACTATCATCACTTAAACATATAATTTTAAAATTATATTTTTAATTTTGGGGGGATAGGAGAGTAAATTTTTGAAATTCTATTTTATTCTAATTCTAATTCTATTTTAAAATTCTATTTTATACTTATGGCTCATTCAGATTAGCTGTATTCCTGATGCTCAACAGAAACAGGGCTAGTGGCACAGCTCTGAAAGGAGTTATGAAAGATAAAAGGCTGGCTTACATACCAAAAGGGAGCATGAAAGAGGTTCTATACTTAGCATTCTGCATGACCCCACCAAGAAGACTTCTCCAGCCTACAACGTTCTCAGAGTTTAGCTACTAAACTCTCCAGAACTAATGATTCTGCTCATTTAGAGCCAGTCACAAGTTGCCTGCCTTTTAGAACATAAACCTAGAAGAGTGGCTATTGTGTTCACCACTGTAATCCTCAGGAGTTAGTATAGAATAGCACTTAACCCAAGTGGCATGCTCAATGAATATCTCTTTAATAAATGCATAAACAGACATACCAACCTCTGGGCCTTGGTTTATTTTCTACTTGGAAGGATTTATTTTCTTACTCTTCTATTTTAGAATGTTTAAATAAATCATATCCCCCTTAATGAAAAGTTTAGAACCATATATGCCACTTTCTCTATAAAGTCTTCCCTGTTTCCCCACATTAGAAATAATTTTTTTCCTTAAGCTTCCATATCACTTTATATGCATGTTAAAAAATATGTCACATCCCACTGTTTTAGCTTGTGGTTACAGTTACTTACATACATCAATAAGCTCCTTAAGAGTAACAAAACAGTGTTTTACCATGAACATACTGACAGCTCAGTAAATACTAAATTTTCTTTCTGAGCCTCCTTTGTCCTGAAAGAAAGAGATCATCTTATTTATAATTCTGTGGCCCTCAAATTACCTTGCATAGTGCTATGGGGACAGCAGTATGTTTCTTCACCTCTTTATATTATCACTAGTTATTAGTAAGCAATTACCTATTGGTTGGCAAAAGATAATGAATTAAAGCAATATAATAGCAAGGAATGTCTCTGTGGTTAAAAAAAGGAATAATGACTTGGCGCCCATAGGTCAGTGATTAGGGTGCCGGCCACATACACCAAGGGTGGAGGATTCGAATCCGGCCCTGGCCTGCTAGACTACAATGACAACTACAACAAAAAAACCCCAGTTGGGCCTTATGGCAGGTGCCTGTAGTCCCAGCTACTGGGGAGGCTGAGGCAGGAGGACTGCTTAAACCCAGGAGTTTGAGGTTGCTGTGAGCTGTGACGCCACAGCACTCTACCCAAGGCAATAGAGTGAGATTCTGTCTCAAAAAAAAAGGTGGGGGGACATAATATTAAGTAAAGAGACAGTAGAAAATGCAGTTAAGCATGTTAGACCATTATGAGCACAGGAATGCAGGGTCATACTAAGCTGACAAACTCTTCTTTTTTCTTTTTTTTTTTTTTGAGACAGAGCCTCAAGCTGTCCCCCTGGGTAGAGTGCCGTGGC
>NW_003852406.1:16523801-16525460 GCF_000181295.1 Otolemur garnettii
CATCACAGCTCACAGAAACTTCCAACTCCTGGGCTCAAGGGAGTCTCTTGCCTCAGCCTCCCAAGTAGCTGGGACCATAGGCGCCTGCCATAACGCCTGGCTACTTTTTGGTTGCAGCTGTCATTGTTGTTTGGCGGACCCAGGCTGGATTCGAACCTGCCACCTTAGGTGTATGTGGCTGGAGCCTTAGCCCACTTGAGCCACAGGCGCAGAGCCTGGTCTATGTTTATTTATAAGCAAGCATTCACTAACCAGGTTTTAGTGACTGAGCTTCTCCAAATCTCTGCCTACATACATTCTATACTCATTTTCTGAACTAATCACAATTCTCCAGCACAGTTCACTTATATATAAGCTACTTGGGCCTATTTTTGGAACCTTACCATTTATTTTCTCATGATATCCCTTAAAAGAAGATAAAATCAAGTAACAAATTCTGCCTTCACACTGAGCAAATACCTCTAGCAGTTCTGCACTTTGCCAAACAATGCACTGAAAAGGTGTTAGTACTCTGCGTTACTGTGAGGTGTATGCAGGCCAAACAATTTCTATAATAAACTCATGATGCTCTATTTGCAATTAAAAAAAATTACTGGTCTAAAATAGAAATGTTTTTCTTTCATAGAATAAAGACTGAAGCTATAAAATTTTATTTACATAATTAAAGATAATTACTCTATTTGCTTCATGTGATGTAGACCTTTGGAGAGTTTTAAGAGGCAGAGAAGAGCCACATGGATTTGGCTCTAATAGATAAGCCAAGTCTCTTACAGCAAATGAATTTTCTTCTCCTTATATTTCACTATGAAGCAGGGTACACTGTTAGCCCTAATAGGGAAAATGAACAGGGTACACTGTTAGCCCTAATATGAGAAATGTCCCAGAAATGCCAGGTTTTTTTTTTTTTCAAACTAATGTAGCTAGTTAATAAAGATTAAGGTCAGTAAGTATCATCTGTGGAAGAATAGATGGGAGTTTACAGTATCATTATTTTAGTTCCATTAAAGACTAGCAATTATTAGCACTGAGTATATGAATTACGCCTTTCCAAGCCCAGTAAATAAAACCACCCTTTCTATTTTTGTCCTCACAGAATTAAACATCAGCCATAGACCTAAGCTAAAACATCAACGGAAGCATTTAAATCACCTTTAAAAATGTTTCCTGACAATGCAGGTGTATTTAGAATCTCTGTCCCCTCCTCATACCCCTCTCAAAGGCAAAGGTGACCACATCACTCTTCCTTGTCTAAAGTTTGTTCCATACACTATGACAGAGCTGCTTTTCACATACTGATTTCAGGTTCTTGCTGCTGACTCGCCCAACTCAGGCACACTTTTATATTTAGGTTCTATTCCCTAAAAGGAACCACTGTTGACACTGGTGGTGCACCTTCTGCAAAGTATATTCAAAGATTCAGATATTTTCAAATACCCCCCTCTCTCTTTACCAATGGATATTAGTATAACATTTTGTTTTTAATAAGAGGCTTCTGACACTGTCTTACTATTTACTTATTTCAAATACATCACTCACACAGAAAGAACCAGGTCTTCAGGGGGGCAAAGTTTAGCAGATACAGCTTTAAACCTCAATTCATTATTCCAGATCCCCTCAAAGTATTAAAGGGGCTGCCTCTCTAGTTTTTTTTTTTTTTTT
>NW_003852406.1:16526006-16529201 GCF_000181295.1 Otolemur garnettii
TAAGCCCAGAGGTTGCTGTGAGCTGTGACTTCATGGCACTCTAATAAGGGCAACAAAGTGAGACTCTGTCTCTAAAAAAAAAAAAAAAAAAGAACTGGGAGAAAACAGTTAACAGTATGATAAGAGAATGGTGAGTAGCTATCTTCCCTGATTTAGGTAGCAGAGTAGCAGACAGAAAGAGCTATCTTTGTTGAACTGTAGTTGTTCAGAGTACAGCCAAGCCAAAAGTTGACAAAATTATGTCCACTGGCTCAACGTGATTGTGTCCAAATAAATCGCTAGCCACTCCTTCACTTACATATAATCTATGGCTCCTTTTGTGGCACAAAGGGCAATGCTGAGTAGCTGCTTCAGAGATAGTTGGCCCACAACGCCTAAAATATTTACTATAGGAATTTCATATGAACTCTTGGCTGCTCTGAGCTTGTAGATAACAGTAAATAGGTATGTCTCTAACAGTATTCTATAATCCTTGTAGAAATAATTTGAGGGACCTTCCATTAATATCCTGAATTATTTGCTCATTTGCTTTCTTAATGTAGTTAATCAAGAATAGCTGGCACAGCAAATGAAGAGGCTAAGAGTTTGGAGAGGGAAGTGTATGGAAGACAGACTCCCCTTAGTTGCAAATTGGTGATCTTGTTGCCATGCTGGTATTTCAGCAAAAGTTAAAAGTTAACAGACATCTGTTGAGTCTCTTCTTTGGATGAAGTGATACGCACATAATGCAATAATAAAAGATGCTTCTAGATCTCAAAAAGGTCACAAGCCAGCAGGATATTACACTGCAAAAAGTTTACAAGTGATATAGATCTCTCTCTGTAAGGCCTCTCATTAAAGCACCACAAGAGTAGTGGACATTTCATTGAGATAATTTCTATATTCTGCAAAATGAAAATACTAAAAAAGGAATGGGAGCTTTGCTCACTGCCACACTACAGCACAGGTCAGCAACTGTGGCTCACAAGTGAAATCTAGCCCATTTATGTTTTGTATGATTGGCAAACTAAGAATGAAAAGTTTCTACATTTTTAAATGTTCAGGGAAAAAAATCTAAAGAATAATAATATTTTATGACATGCAAAAGTTACATAAAATTCAAATTTAAATATCTATAAAAGAAGTTTCATTGGAATATAGCTCATTCATTTATATACTGTCCATGGCAACTTGTGTGGTTTAAGGGCAAAGGTGAGAGTAGTTGTAATAGAGATAGTTGGCCCAGAAGCCTAAAATATTGAGTATCTGGCCCTTTATTCTATCTGCTTTCATAATAAATCTTATCACATTAGAGGCAAATATACCTATACTTCCTTTTTCTGTGGGGTAATGATATCTACTAACATTCCCATAGCTCACTGCACTAAACTTTACTTGTGATGTTTCAGTAGTTCAGCATCATAACCACACTTTCTTTGAGAATTCATAAATGAATCCAGTCATAAGGACCAAATGTTAATTGAACTAGTTGGCCCTGACCTTACATAACGGTTTCAATTGACTGTATATGATCAAAAATAGGGCAATTTAATATTTTGTTCTGAGGTCCTAAGTGTCCCCTTCAAACTGGCATGAAAGGCTATAAAGTTGTAGAAGTAAAAGCATTCATTCTCACCAAGGAGACTCAAGTGACGATAATTATATTTCAATGTGACCACACTTAGCTTGCCTGAAAGAAACAAACATTTCCCTAAAAATGACAGATGTGATTGGTTCACCACAGCTGGGATTCTGACGTATTGAGTCAGAGAAAGCACTGAAAAATACTAATTCACTATTGCTTAGGAATCCATCTAAAAGTCTTCATGGCTCAAATGATTTTACTCCTTCATTCTCATTTTGTAAAAGACCTTTGGGGAAAAAATGTAAATTTTAAGGATATTTCCACTTTTATAGGAAAGTTATATCTTTCATTCTAATGTAAAACAATATTACCTTGTGTTTATAAAGCACTTTCCCATTAAGAATTCAAAGGCTTTACAGACATTACCTCATTCAACTCCAGCAGGTCTGCTAACTCGGTAAGAAACAAGGTTTGCCTGTTGTATGAAAAAGGAAACTGAGGCATTGCAGGGGACGTGGTTAACCCTGAGTCACATAGAAAACAGTGGGGAAAATGTGGGCTGAATTTCTTTCCTCACTTGAATTCTTGGCTATCTCCACTTATTTACACTATCCAGAATTAGGGTTGGCAATGTCTAAAACAATCCTTCACAGTCCTCAAAATGTAATTTCAAGGACAAGAAAACTTTTCCCTAAATGTAGTACAGAAAAAAAAAAATAAAAAAAAATAAATGTAGTACAGTATACAGCAGAACCTCCATAGTTGACCACCTCCTTAAGTTTACCTAATTTTCACAGACTGGACATGCACAACATGTGTGCATCAGTACAGTAGACCGAGTTCCTTATGTTGACCACCTCTGTATGTTAACAGGTTTGTTACAGTTCTTTGGGTAGTCATCTTACAGAGATTCTACTGTGTTTGTTTTCTCTTTCTATATACCTTTGGCAGAGACCTCTGGAAAACTTATACATGAAAAGAAAAGGATCCAGATTTTACTTTATTTGAGACAAAGTTTCACTATGTCACCCTTGGTAGAGTGCTGTAGCGTCACAGCTCATAGCAACCTCAAAGTCTTGAGCTTAAGAGATTCTCTTGCCTCAGTCTCCCAAGTAGGGAGTGTGCCCTACTGCAGGTGCCCACCACAACACCTGGCTAGTTTTTGGTTGCAGTTATCATTGTTGTTTAGCAGGTCTGGGCTGGGATTGAACCCACCAGCTTTGGTGTATATGGTCAGTGCCCTACTGATTAAGCTATGGGCACCGAGCCCAGATTTTACTTTCTTTTACCAAGTTCATCCTTTTTTCCCTTGTCATGTGAACTTTCTACCAAATGGAGACAGAAAGGCTTTTTCTAAATTCCTTAAGCATTCCAAAGGGACAATGAAATTAAGGCATATCATTATTACTGTTTTTTTTTTTTTTTTAGTGGTAAAATAGGATTTTATTAGACAGAAAGGAATACAGAAGAAGTAAAAAGCACCAGAGCTTCTGGCAAAGGGGAAGACCCAAGTTGAAGTCTCCCCGAAATTAAAGCATATTAGACAGAAAGGTTTTTTCGAAATTCTTTAAGCACCTTTAAGTTGAGGAATACTACACATTCACCATTTCCTTTGTTTTTTTTTTTTTTTT
>NW_003852406.1:16530315-16536448 GCF_000181295.1 Otolemur garnettii
GGATTCAAACCCACCACCTTAGGTGTATGTGGCTGGCGCCTTAGCCTCTTGAGCCACAGGTGCCGAGCCATAACGTCAATTTTCTATTATTATTTTAAAACTAAGTAAGGGAAAATATGTGGATGGTTCCAGGCATCTACTGGGTATACGGTCACAAGACAAAAAAATCTGTACAAAAATATGACAAAAACACACTTCTATTTCAGACTGCCTATTGTGTGACCGTTAGGTAAGTTATGAAAGTTCCCTGTGCTCAAAAATGGGGACAAATGAAATAACTATACCAAGTGCCAACTAGACTGAGCCTTACTGACTCAGGCTCTTGGTTATAGCCATAGCCCATTCTCTGAGCTCATACTTTCAGAGTACCCCTTATTTCCTGGAATCATGCCAGGGCTGTAAGATGCCTCCCAGAGGTAGAATCAAAGTTGCAACCCAACCCTATATACTCAAGCTGTGAGCAAGTGCCTCAGAGTCACAGATCCTGGTACTGTGGGTCATCCAACCCAACCCTGCCATGGAAAGCAAACCTGCACTTCAAGGCCCAGGTGCCACAGTATATTCATGAGAACCTGAAGCTAGAATCCTGACTCCATAGCTTCTCTGAGCACCTGCAATGAGAACCCAGCATCACAGCAGCTGTTTGTAGGCCATATTAGACTTGATACTAAGAGGGAACCCCTCAGATAAGTCTCATCATTGTAGGAAAAATGAGAATAGAAGGATTCCAAAGCCTTTACCACTAAGGATATAAGCATTTTACCATCACTGCTACCACCATAAAAATTCTAGAGCCTAGGTCACTGAGGCACCCAAAGTTGCTGGTGATTACTGTAGCTGAAAAAGTTACACAAAAGACATGAGTACTGACAATTAAATTCAAGAACTCTAGAAAAAGTACTACATACCTCATTGCAAAATATCACTGCAGTTACCTTCGAAGTACTCCCCTTGGGAAGCTATGCATCAACCTCAGTGCCTAGTCCACCCTTTAAAACAATTTGGGAACTCGTTTTCTGGAATGGCCATCGGAGCTGTCATTATTACCCTTGATGTCCTGAATATTATTGAAATGCCTTCCTTTCAATATTTCCTTTATTTTCGGGTAAAGAAAAAAATCATTGAGGGATAGCTCAAGTGAGTAGGGAGGTGTTCCAATACAGTTATTTGTTTATTGGCTAAAAACTCCCTGATAGGCAGTGCCATGTGAGCTGGTGCATTGTCATGATGCAAAAGCCACACCTTTCTCCTGCCAAGATTTTCAGTTAAGATTTTCCTGTTTGTTTCTCTATTGATGTTTATTTCGTCTGGTATGCTTCTCATAGCCAGCTGACAACTCTGACACACAATTTGATGAATTTTTATAATGTTTTCATCAGTTCTGCTTGTTACTGGCTTCCCCTGATTTCTCTTTATCAGTGACACTTTCTCTCTCCTCAGGAAAATATTTAATCCATTTGTACACTGCCATTTTCCTTATGGCATTATCCCTATAAACTTGAACTAACATGTCCCTGATTTCACTTTCACTCTTGCCAGGTTTAACAAGATCTTTAATATTTATTGCTCTAATTCAACCTCAGACATTCTTGCAATGGCACATAAAAACATGCAACAACAATAATGAACAGTAACTCTGCAAGATACTGCCACATGTCATCATAAATATAGCTGTAAGACACTGATATACCAAGGTTATAAAATCTTACCAAGTTGTTCATACAATGCTACTAAGCAAGCCACATGGCAGCAAGTTCATGAACTTAATTGTTAACCTCTTCTATCACTGAACCTACCCAGACATAAGAATCATCACACCTTTTGCAATTGACACTCTAAGACCTAAATGCAAAGAAAAGTCTTTCTCTATGAATGATACTCTAGAAAGCTTAGAAGGGGCAACTATTCCATTAAAAGCCAGGCAACAGCTCAGTGCCTGTGGCTCAAGTAGCTAAGGTGCCAGCCACGTACACCCAAGGTGGTGGGTTTGAATCCAGCCCGGGCCTGCCAAACAACAATGATGGCTGCAACCAAAAAATAGCCGAGCGTTGTAGCAGGTGCCTGTGGTCCCAGCTACTCAGGGAGCTGAGGCAGGAGACTCGCTTGAGCCCAGGAGTTGGAGGTTGCTGTGAGCAGTGAAGCCATAGCACTTTACCCAGGGGGACAGCTTGAGGCTCCTGTCTCCAAAAAAAAAAAAAAAAAAGCCAGACATCAACAGGGACATAAGAAACATAAAAAAGCAAGGAACTATGACATCACCATGGAACATAACTCTCTAGTAAAGGAAATTACAAATTGCTGGGAAAGGAATCCAAAATAATGATCTTAAGGGAACCTAAATAAGATACAAGAAAATATAAATAGGCAATTCAACAAAATCAGAAGAACAATTCATGATATGAACAAGAAATTTAACAAGGAAATACAAATAACAGAAAGGAGCAAACAAATTCTGCAGCTGAAAATTTCAATTAATTAAATAAGAAATACAGTAAACAGTTCTCACCAACATACTTGATCAAGCAGAAGAAAGAATCTGAACTTGAAGTTGGACTATTTGAAATCACTCAGTTAAAAAAATAACAAAAATGAAAAAGAGGGTAGGGTGTGGTGGCTCATGCCTGTAATCCTAGCACTCTGGCAGGCTGAGGCCAGTGGCTTGCCTGAGCTCAGGAGTTCAACACCAGCCTCAGCAAGAGTGAGACCTCCATCTTTAAAAATAGCCAGGAACTGTGGTGGGCACTTGTAGTCCCAGCTATTTGGGAGGCTGAGGCAAGAGAATTGCTTGGGCCCAAGAGCTTGAGGTTGCTGGGAGCTATGACACCATGACACTCTAACCAGGGCGACAACGTGAGACTCTGTCTCAAAAAAAAAAAAAAAAAGAAAAAGAAAAAGAGCGAAGAAAGACTACAAAACTTACAGGACAATATTAAGCTAACAAATATTTATATTATATGGTCTCCAGGAGAAGAGATGGGGGAAAAAGTATATAATGAAATAATAGCTACAAGCTTCCCAAGTCTAATGAGAGACACAGACATCCAAAAGAAGAAACTCAAAGATTCTCAAGTATTTTAAACCCAAAAAGGTCTGCCTTAAGGCACATTATAGTGAAATTTCAAAAAGTCAAAAAGAAAGAGAATTCTTTTAGCAAGAAAAATAATTGAGTCACCTATAACAGAATCCCCACTATACTAATAGCAAATTTCTCAGCAGATACTTCAATGCCAAGAAAGAATGTATTGATACACTCAAAATACTGGAAAGAAAAAAATTGCCAGCCAGTAATACTGTATTCAACAAAACTGTCCTTCAAACAATGGAGAAAAAACATTCTCAGGCAAGCAAAAACTCAATTTGTCACCTTATAAGCCTTATTAAAAAACCAACCTTATAAAAAATGCCCAAGACTTTGGCATCTTCAAGTGAAGACTGTACTCACAATCAAGAGAACATGCAAAGAGGCCACGTGTGAAGGCTTGCATCTACAATCCTAGCACTTCAGGAGGCAAAGGCAGCAGGACTGTTTGAGGCCCAGAGTTCAAGACAAGCCTGACCAAAAGCAGGCCACTGTCCGTAAAGAAAACTAAGAAAAATTAAGCAGGCATGGTAATGTGCTATATGTAGTCCTTGCTACTCAGGAGGCTGCCTTAAGCAGATCACTTGGGCTCAGGAATTTCAGGTTACAGTAAGGTATGAAGATGCCCAGGGACAAGAGTAAGGCACTGACTCAACAAAAATAACTACAACAAACCATGCAAAGTCAATGGTAGAACAGATATACAAAGGAGAAAAATAAAAGAATCACGTTTCATTATTGTAGAAAACCACCAAACTATTTTATAATCTGAAATGACAATAAGAGAGCAAAGAAGGAAAAAAGTAGTAACAAAACCCCAGGAAACAATTAACAAAAGGACAAGAGTAAATCCTCACCTATCAATAACTTTGAATATAAACATATTGGCCATGTATAGTGGTTCACACCTGTAATCATAGCACTCTGGGAGGCTAAGGTGGGAGACTAGCTTGAGCTCAGAAGTTCAAGATCAGCCTGAGCAAGAGTGAGAACCCAACTCTGAGTCTACTAAAAGTAGAAAAATCAGCTGGATGTCATGGCGTGCACTAGTCCCAGTCACTTGGGAGGCTAAGGCAGGAGGATCAATTGAGCCCAGAAGTTTGAGGTTGTTGTGAGTTAGGCTAATGCCATGGCACTCTAGTCTGAGTAACAGAGTAAGACTCTGTCTCTCTTAAAACAAAAAAAAAGAAGAAGAGGAAGAAGGAGGAGGAGGAGGAGAAGAAGGAAGAGGAAGAAGCAGAGAAGAAAGAGGAGGAGAAGAAGAAGAAAAAAGAAAAAGGAAAAAAAGAACATATTATCTGAGCGTGGTGGTATGTGCCTATGCCTACAGTCCTAGCTACTAGGAAGGCTGAGGTAAGAGAATCACTTCAGCCCAGGAATTTGAAGTTACATATAGGGAGTTCTGATGATGCCAGTATACTCCAGCCTGTCCAACATGAACGGTCTTAAAAAAAAGTAAAGATTTTGGCTAGGTGTGGTGGTCCTGAGATAATGCTTGTAATGCCAGGACTTTGGGAGGACAAGGCAGGAGGATTGCTTAAACCCGGGTGTTCAAGGCTGCAGTGAACTACAATCATGTTGCTACACTCCAGGCTGGGTTATAGAGAAAGATTTTGTCTCTTAAAAAAAAAAAGAGAGAGGGGACAGCGCCTGTGGCTCAGTGAGTAGGACACCGGCCCCATGTACCAAGGGTGGCAGGTTCAAACCTGGCCCTAGCCAAACTGCAAGAAAAAAAAATAGCTGGGTGTTGTGGTGGGTGCCTGTAGTCCCAGCTACTCAGGGGAGGCTGAGGCAAGAGAATCACCTAAGCCCAGGAGCTGGAGGTTGCTGTGAGCTGCGACTCCATGGCACTCTACTGAGGGTGACAAAGTGAGACTCTGTCTCTTACAAAAAATAAGAGGGAGAGACATTGAAAACAAGCAACCTACTCCTGCACCTCAAGGAATGAATTAAACCCAAATTCAGTAGAAGGAAAGAAAAACATCAGAGCAGAAATAAATAAACAGAATTAAAGATAAAAAAACACAAGAAATCAACAAAACAAAAAGTTGACTTATTAAAAAGATAATCAAAATTGCCAAGCCATTACCTACACTAACCAAGAAAAAGAAAAGACCCAAATTAATAAAATCAGAACCAAAAAGGGAGATATTACAACTGATTCTGATGAAATACAAAAGGCTCATTAGAGACTATTGTGAACAACTACGTACCAACAAATTGGAAAGCTGAATGAAAATGGATAAATTGCTAGACAAGATTGAACCAAGAAGAAATAGAAAGCCTGAACAAGCCAAACAGGTAACAAGACTGAAGCAGTAATAAAGACTATTCCATCAAAGGAAAGCCTATGACCTGATGGTGTCACAACTGAATTCTATCCAACATTTAAACAAGAGTTAATACTAATTTTTCTCAAACTCTTCAAGAAAACTGAAGAGGGAATTTTTTTTTTGAGACAGAGTCTCACTATGTCACCCTCAGGAGAGTGTAGTGGCATCACAGCTCACAGCAACCTCAAACTCTTGGGCTTAAGTGATTATCTGGCCTCAGTCTCCCGAGTAGCTGGGACTATAGGTGCCTACCACAATGCTTGGCTATTTTTTGTTTGCAGTTGTCATTGTTGTTTAGCAGGTCCAGACGGGGCTCGAACCCACCAGCTTCGGTGTATGTGGTTGGTGCCCTACTCAGGTTCCGAGCCAAAGAAGAGGGAATTTTTCCAAACTCATTCTGTATCCTACCATTAATAAAATAAAAGAAAACTACAAGCCAAAATCTTTAATGAACATAGATACAAAAAGACATCAACAAAATATTAGGAAACTGAATCCTATACGACACATTAAAAAAATCATTCACCATGATCAAGTGTGATTCGTCCCAAGGATGGTTCAACATATACAAATTGATGCATCACCTCAACAGAATGAGGGGCAAAAACATACGGTCATGTCAAAATAGGCAGAAAAAGCATTTGTTAAAATTCAACAGGCTCGGCGCCTATAGCTCAACCGGCTAAGGCGCCAGCCACGTACACCTAAGGTGGCGGGTTTG
>NW_003852406.1:16537000-16538836 GCF_000181295.1 Otolemur garnettii
GCTTGAGCCCAGGAGTTGGAGGTTGCTGTTAGTGTGATGCCATGGCACTCTACCCAGGGGGATAGCTTGAGGCTCCGTCTCAAAAAAAAAAAAAATAAAATAAAAATAAATAAATAAAATAAAAAAATAAATATAGAAGTGGCAAAAATGAAAGAAACACAACAAATCTAACATTTTTTAAAAGGGTTAACAGATTGAGTAGTAAATATGACAAAGAGTTTTTATCTTTATATCATATATATATTGGCAAGAGAAAAATGGAGACCACAGTAGATACATTAAGCAAAGAATAAGAAACAGGTTGCTGTGAGCTGTGATGCCATGGCACTCTACCCAGGGGGATAGCTTGAGGCTCTGTCTAAAAAAAAAAAAAGAACTGGAACAAGACAAGGATGCCTACTTTCATCATTCTTACTCAACATAGTACTCAAAGTCCTACCCAGAACAATTAGGTAAGAGAAAGAAATAAAGAACATCCAAATTATAAAGTAGGAAGTAAATTTGTTCCTGTTTGCCCATGACAAGATCATACATAGCAAATCTCAAAGACTCCACCAAGAAACTATGAGAATTTATAAAAGAATTCAGTAAAGTTGCAGGATATAAAATCAATATACAAAAATCAAGTGTTTCTATGTGCCAACAATGAACTGTCTCAGAAAAAAAATCCTATTTGCAATAGCTACAAAAATAAAACACCAAGGAATATATTTACCCACAGAGGTAAAAGAGCTCTACAAGGAAAATTATAAAACACTGATAAAAGAAATTGAAGTCACAAAAAAAAGGGAGAAAGATATCCCATGTTCATGACTTGACAGAATCAACACTATAAAAATGAACATGCTGCCAAAAACAATCTACAGATTCAATGCAAGCCTTATCAAAGAACCACTGACACTGACATTCTTCACAGAAATAGAAGAATAATCCTAAAATGTATATGAAACCACATAAGACCCTGAATAGCTAAAGCAATTCTAAGCAAAAGGAACAAAGCTGGAGGCATCACACGCTTCCTGATGTCAAAATATACTACAAAGCTGTAGAACCCAATGGCATAAAGATGGACACACAGACCTATGAAACAAAATAAAGAAACCAGAAATAAATCTACGTTATTTATAGCCAACTGATTTTCAACAGAGGTGCCAAAATCATTCTGTAGGGAAAGGAAAGTCTGTTCAGTAAGTCATGCTGGGGAAATTGGATATCCACATGTAGAAAAATGAAACTGGATTCCTGTATCTTCTCATACTGAAAAATCACACCAAAATGATGAAAGACTTAAATGTAAGATCTAAAACCATGAAATTACTAAAAGAAAACATTGGAGAAATGTGTCAGGCCATTGGTCTTGGCAAATATCTTTTTGGGTAGAACCTCCAAAGAGTTCTCATATGTGGTAGCTTAAAAAAGTATATCTCATAGAGATACAGAATAGAAAGATGATTATGAAAGGCTTGGAAGCCTTGGGGGATAGGGATAAAAAGAGCTTGGTTAACAGGTACAAATACATAATTCATTAAAAGGAATAAATTCTAGTGTTAGCACATTAGGGTCACTACAGTTAACAACAGTTTATTATATATTTCAAAATAGCTAAAAGAGATTTGAAATGTTTCCGACACAAGTAAATGATCAATGTTTGGTGTGATAAATATGCTAATTACCCTGAATTGATCATTACACGTTGTATGTATGCATCAATATATCACATGTACCCAGAAATATGTATGATTATGATATACCAATTATAAAAAAACAAAGTGACTAGTAAGTATTCAACATGTCCACTAACTTTCTCTGCCCAGTAAGATTCTGTCATAGCTTCAA
>NW_003852406.1:16538965-16543179 GCF_000181295.1 Otolemur garnettii
CCTCCCAAGTAGCTGGGACTACAGGCGCCCGCCACAACGCCTGGCTATTTTTTGGTTGCAGCCATTATTGTTGTTTGGCGGGCCCAGGCTGGGGATTCGAACTCGCCACCTTAGGTGTATGTGGCTGGCGCCTTAGCCACTTGAGCCACAGGCACCGAGCCAGCTTCAAGTTTCAATAAGCATCTTGTCATTTGGGGAAATGCAATAAAAATTGTATCATTTCTATGAGGATTAGCTTCTTTACAAGACAGACAAAGCAGTATAGCCATTAGCAGATTAAAATAGCTGCTGAAAGCCAGGATGTGGTAGTCTAGACTTGAATCAGGCATAATATGATATTTATTTCTAGAACCCTTGAGAGTTTTTCCCAAGAAGGTTGCTGGGTACAAGTGGAATTAAGTGTTTTTAACAAGAGCAACATGAGTTCCTCCACTTCTTTAGGATCACTCAGCCCAATTAAGAAAAGTCCAGAACGCTGGGAGTGGTGGCTCATGCCTGCAATCCTAGCACTCTGGGAGGTTGAGGCAGGTGGATCTCCTGAGCTCAGGAGTTCAAGACCAGCTTGAGCCAGAGTGAGACCCTAAAAATAGCTTGGCAAAGTGTTAGGTGCCTGTATTCCCAGCTACTAGAGAGACTGAGGCAAGAGAATTGCTTTAGCTGAAGAGTTTGAGGTTGCTGTGAACTATGACGCCATGGCATTCTACCAAGTATGATAAAGACTCTGTCTCAAAAAAAAAAAAAAAAAAAAAATGGATCCAGAAGAAAAGAGATCATTAGAGTTTCTGTTTCTATTATACTTAGGCCTTTCCAAAATGCCCAGTAAAGTTCTAGGAATTTACTATAACCAATTTTAGTACTTTTACTTAACAATATTAAAGCTATTGTTCAATATTACTGTTTCTAAGAAATAGACCACTTGACTCTGAGAATAAAGGCAATTTTACAGCTGCAGTCCATGTCAGGATCTCTACCATGTTTTATCTACTTGAATTCTCATTTCCATACCTAGAGTCTTATTTTCTTGCCATCTGAGTACCTTCCCTACCCCCTATCCTTTTTCATTTGTTCCTACCTTTGAGGACTCATTGTCCTCCCCTCCTCTTCTCCCACTTAAGCTGCATGCCTGGTACTGGTTTACTTATCTTGTATTCAATTAAAAAACATATAACAGGCCCTTATCATGTGGCCTCCTGGTAGTGACAGTCTTCATTCTCACAGTCACACTCCTAGTGGGGATCTGTTTAGGCCACTGGCTGTTGGCCACCTCTATCCAAAATCTGTCATCCATCAAGTCCTGTTCTATGCACTAGGACAGAAGCAAAAGTGGGGGCTGCGTTGGAAAAACAATTTTGAGCTAGGAAATTTTTTTTTTTGGCCAGGGCTGGGTTTGAACCCGCCACCTCCAGCATATGGGGCCAGCGCCCTACCCTTTTGAGCCACGGGCACCACCCCTGAACTGGGAAATTTTTTAATTGACAACATATACATGTGTATATCTTCCTAAGTAAAAGACCCTGAGGGCATATGGAAACCTAAAAACATTCCTATAAAAAGAAAATAAATTTGGAACTTGCTCATGGTGACTATCATAAAATTAACATAACATTGATGAATAAAGAAAATGATAAGAACATAAGAAAAATGGTTATAACTCACAGGATGTTTTCAGCTATTGATTTCAAGCCTTACAACCTTTAATTGCCATGATTGAAAGAGTACCCATTCTTTCCTATGAAAAAGGAAAGGAGGAAAGGTGGCCCACTGTAACAAACATATACTGAAGCTATGATGAGAGTGAGGAAGTTCCTGGAAATCCAGAGATAATCTTTAGTCTGTGTAAGCAAATTGTACACAATCTTTAAGTGCCTAACTCCTAGTATGTAAGTAAATGCCAAAGCCCTCTGTGCCTATAAGAAGGAATGAAACAAAAATAAGACAAAATTGAAGACTGAGTCTTCTGTGATTTAGCTGTTTGATTTAGACAGAGGACAAAATCTAAAACTTGGCTTCTATAAATAAATATTTATATATAATAATTTTTCATAGTCATTACATACAGTTGCAGCCTCACATTGAAAAATTTTTGTATCACAATTTGTAAGTAAAAACCCAACCCTGCCATCCTAATACTTGAAAACACATATACTGTTCCAATGTTAACTGACCATCAAATGTTCTTTTTACCAGTTATATTTATAATATAATTAACTTCCAAAAAAAGTTTATATCTTCTGAAACTAAGATACCAAATATAACTAATCTGCAAAAGAAATATAACCAATAAAGAATATGTATTCTTTCAGAGTTTCTCATAACATCTTAAGAGTTTAAATAAGTCTTAACAAGTCATATATTCTAACTTACTATCCAGTGCACATTGGATAATCTCCCTCACCACATTTCAAATGCATACCTGTTCAACTTATGCCTGAGCACCTCCACCCTCTCAGAGATAGGAAATCCCACTGCATATAAGATAACTCAATTCAGTTTACAATTTGCTTTCTTCCTACAATAACATGTTCAGAAATGCAGGAAATAAGATTTGTACTACTTTATTATATTTGTTGAACTTATGTCTCAAACTGTTAACATATGGCTCAGGATGAACAGGGACAGCAGCAGATTGCTTTGCTTTTTTATCATCAGGCTATGGTGAATAGAGATTACTCAGAGACAATAAATCCACTGCAGTAGTCTTTTAAAGAATTATTATTATAAAAATAATTCATGTTCAGGGCAAAAAAATGAAAGTAATACTAAAGGGTTAAAGTGAAAATTTGAGTGCCATAGCTTCCTATTCCTAATTATACCTTTTCTTCAAAAGTCATAATTAATAAATTTTTTGTATTCAGGACCAGCCTGAGCAACACAGAAAGACCCCATTTCTACAAAAAATATAAAAATTAGCCAAGTGCACCTGCAGTCCTAGCTAATGGTGAGGCTGAGCCAGGAGGGATCACTGGAGCCCAGGAGTTGCAGTAAGCTATTATGATGTCACTGCATTCTACCTCAGGCAAAAGAGTGAGATCCTGGCTAAATTAAAAGTAAATTATTTTTTGTGTCTCAATTCAGATATTTTCTATGCTTATGTGAACATATTAGGTTTCATATATATATATGCATATATATGAATATTTATAGCACACAAACAGGACCATGCTACATTGTTTCACAAACATTTTGCTTAAAAATATTTTGTGACATCTTTCCATTTTAGTGAACACAGCTCAATTCTTTTATTTACTTATTTTTATTTTTTGAGACAGAGTCTATGTTGCCCTCAGTGGAGTGCCATGGCACTACAGCTCATGATTCTCTCCCCTCAACCTCCCAAGTAGCTGAGACTACAGGTGCCTGCCACAATGCCCAGCTATTTTTTTTGTTGTAGTTGTCATTGTTGTTTAGCTGGCCCGGGCTGGGTTCGAACCCACCAGCCTTGGCATATGTAGCCGGCACCCTAACCACTACGAGACGGGAGCTGAGGATAAACCTTCTTTATTTTATTTATTTATTTATTTGTTTTGTATCGCCTTTGGTAGAGTGCTGTGGTGCCACACAGCTCACAGCAACCTCCAACTCCTGGGCTTAGGCGATTCTCTTGCCTCAGCCTCCCGAGTAGCTGGGATTACAGGCACCTGCCACAATGCCTGGCTAAATTTTTGTTGCAATTTGGCCAGGGCTGGGTTTGAACCCACCACTCTCAGTACATGGGCCCGGCGCCCTACACACTGAGCCACAGGCGCCGCCTAGATAAATCTTCTTTTTAATAGCTAATTCCATGGTATAAATATTGTTGTTATGTCTTTACCCAGTTTCATATATTGGCAGGCATTTAGGTTACTATCAGTCTAATTGTTCTACAAAGTCAAAATTTTATCTTCTTAAATTTTAATAAGTTTTGCTCTGGAATCATTTAGAATACCTCTAATCTTTCATTTCATGTATCTTTAAGCATTTGAAAATAACCATCTTATGGGGGCTGAGCGAACTTAGAAAAGTTTTGACAAGGCATGACACCTGCATACCACTCTTAGCCACAGAATAAAGACAACAATAGTTTTGAGTTTATAATACTCAAGAATCAGAAATCAGGCTCGGCGCCTATAGCTCAACCGGCTAAGGCGCCAGCCACGTACACCTAAGGTGGCGGGTTCAAATCCCCAGCCCGGACCCACCAAAACAATGACGGCTGCAACCAAAAAAAAATAGCT
>NW_003852406.1:16545972-16547527 GCF_000181295.1 Otolemur garnettii
AAAAAAAAAAAAAAAAAAAGCAGGGTGATCTCAAGAAGCAGAAAAGAAGCCAGGAATCACCAATGAACCTCATACACATATAAGACCTAGGAAGCTTTGTGACTTTTAGGTGATTGTTAGAAAAGGTAATGGGAAAGAGACTAACGATAGCCAGCCTACCTATGAGCCAAGAGCCTGTATGACCACTAGCACAGAGTCCTCTTATTCCCACTGATGGCAATTACAATGCATGAGTCTCGGAGCTTCCAGTTTTTCCTTGCTGCCTTAAGTGAAAGGCAATATTTATGGCCTCCTTTCCTCCAATACTCCTTGTTTTCAGTGAACAGAGAACACTGAAACTTTAAGAACCTGCAATGTTCTATATTTCAGGAGAGTACAAACCTAGCAACACAGATGTTATTTCTATGCAACAAGTTCATGGAATTTTTCTTTGGCTCCTGATAGGGTGCTTGGAAGGTCTTACAGAGAAAATCCTGAAAAGTGGCCTAGTGACTTTCCTACTCAAACTTTTAAACTGGGCTAGACTGAGTATGTTTCTGCCTGAGCCTTTGATTTATAAAACATGTACAGATATGCTTATCCTAAGTACGCTGTGACAGTCATTCCCCTAAAATTTATGAAACCTGGAACATCATAACATTATGAAACTAGGAAGAACATTAGAGAAACAATTAAAATTTAGTTCTGGGGCATCAGATGAGCCTCAGGTTATACACACATCCTGTGAACTCAGGTGCCTGTCTTAAATTTATGTCAGAAATATTCACATCAATCAACAAATATATATTGACAAGCTATTAATGAGCAAGAACTCATATTAAGTTGTGTTCAAAATGACCTCCCTAGGTTATGACTATAGTTAATAAACCCATGGTCAGGATATAATAAGACTCAAATAACACTCAAGGCTCTTATATAAGTCTATGTATTTTAGGAAGTAAAACTCAAATTCCCTCAATAGCATCTTCAATGATCATGTTTGAAACTGTAGTCATGTTATTCACATAAAAGTACTGGAAGGAAGCATGAAGTGGAAGAATTTGTACTAATGTCAAATAATGAAACTAGCTTCTGAGAACTGTCCTACAGATCCAACCCCGCTTGGAATTGATAACACTTAGTCAAACAAAACATTTTTCTGGAAGCGAGTAAAATATTTCAAAAATTATAACTTTGACGTAAAAATAGACTTTTTCAAAAATTACAATTTTGATTTTTAGAAATTGCCAAAGGTCACAGATTATTACAATCATATGGATAGCTCTTGAAAATTACTGAGAATATATAAAATGATAGTGTTGTGGTGTTTCAGAATGTCTTTAATACATAAATAGTCTCAGTGTACTAAAGTACAGCTTGCAAATTACCAACCTTTTTGCCTTTCTTTTGGTATACATGAAGAAATGAGACAAAAAAAATGAATGAACTACCAAAAAGCAAATCCCCCATACCATGTGTACTTCCAGCAGGCAGAAGCATTTGAAAATTGGTCTTTGGCTCGGCGCCTATAGCTCAACCGGCTAAGGCGCCAGCCACGTACACCTAAGGTGGCGGG
>NW_003852406.1:16549208-16554745 GCF_000181295.1 Otolemur garnettii
AAAAAAAAAAAAAACAAAAAAACAAAAAAAAAAACATTTTGGTGAATATCCTTCCTAGAATTACTTTTCTTTCCTTCTTTATTTTCTTTCTTTTTTTTTTTGGAGACACTATAAACAGTGTCTCACTTTGTCACCTGGGCTAGAGTGCAATGGTGTGATCATAGTTCATTGCAACCTCAAACTCATGGACTTAAGAATCACTCAGCTTGTGTGTGGGGGGCATGTAGCACAGTGGTTAGGGCACCAGCCACATGTTCTGGGGCAGGTGGGTTTGAACCCAGCCCAGACTTGCTAAACAAAAACCAAACAAATAAAAAAAAACAGCTAGGCATTGAGGCACGTGCCTGCAGTCCCAACTTCTAAGGAGGCTAAGGCAAAAGAATCACTTGAGCCCAATAGTTTGAGGTTGCTGTGAGCTATGACACTATGGCACTCTACCGAGGGTGACAAAGTGAGACTCTGCTCAAAAAAAACCCAAAAGAATCACTCAGCTTCCTGAGCAATTGGGACTATAGAAACATACTACCATGCCCAGTTAATTTTTCTATTTTTAGTAGAGATAGAGTCTCAATCTTGTTCAGGCTAGTTTCAAATTCTTAGCCTCAAGCAATCCTTCCACCTTGGCCTCTCAAAATGCTAAGATTACAGATAGGAGCCACTGTGCCTAGCCTCCTGGTGTTTCTTTATTCATATATTCATTATAGACACAAAAACACAATTTTCTTTTTTTTGAGACAGAGTCTCAAGCTGTCACCTTGGGTAGAGTGCCATGGTGTCACAGCTCACAGCAACCTCCAACTCTTGGGTTTAAGCAATTCTCTTGCCCCAGACTCCCAGATAGCTGGGACTACAAGCACTCACCACAACACCTGGCTATTTTTTGATTATAGTTGTCGTTGTTTGGCGGGCTCAGGCTGGATTTCAACCCACCAGTTCTGGTGTATGTGGCTGGCACCCTAGCCACTTGAGCTACAGGCGGAGAGCCCCAAAACACAATTTTTATAGAGATGAGAACATATTGCATTTGCTGTTTATTAGTAATATGTTTCTGAATTCAGCAATGTGATAACTTTCTTCTATGTCAGTAAGTAAAGGAGTATAATATTTTTTTTGTTTGTTTTTTTGAGACAGAGCCTCAAGCTGTCCCCGTGGGTAGAGTGCCATGGCATCACAGCTCACAGCAACTTCCAACTCCTGGGCTCAAGCAAGTCTCTTGCCTCAGCCTCCCAAGTAGCTGGGACCACAGGCACCCGCCACAATGCTCGGCTATGTTTTGGTTGCAGCCGTCATTGTTGTTTGGCAGGCCCAGGCTAGATTCAAACCTGCCATCTTAGGTGTATGTGGCTGGCGCCTTAGCCACTTCAGCCACAGGCACCGAGCCAAAGGAGTATAATATTAATTTTATTGGCTGAAGTAGGCCCCTGCATGCATGTGTGTATATGTACATATGTATATACACACATACCCTATAATTTTGGGACATTTTGATTGTTTTCAGTTGTTAGTATTATGAGCACTACTACTAGGAACATCCATATGTATTTCTTACTACACTTATGAGAGTTAAAGATTTTTTTAAACTATTTTTTTATTAAGTCACTTGTATATAGATCATGAATACATTTATGCCATTATGAGATTCAATGCATTGATTATTTGTGCAAATTGGAGTGCTTACATCCTACTAATCAACATAGCCTTCATCTCATTTACCCAATTATAGCATTAAGAGATTTGTGTTCTACACCTGATAGAGTTAAAGATTTTACGTGCAATTGACACCACTACAACCAAAGTGGTATTCAAGTTTCTAGAAAAAGGGTTTTCTAAATATTCCCAAAGATAAAGCCAAAAAACCACATTTTGTTCTATACCAAACTTCAAGAACTGGCTGGCTAATTATTCCAAATTGACAGTGTTCCAGGAACCTAGCTAATAAGATAATCAAACATTACCCTAGAAGATAAGGTTTTCCATCCTTTTTGTGAATAAACTGATAGGCAAAAAACACCACAAACTTATTATTTATAATTAAAATCTCAACATTTAATTTATTCACCATTAGTATGACTAGTATCAAGAACAGAAAATAGTGTCGGCGAGGATGTGGAGAAATTAGAAATAATGGGAACATAAAATGTTGTATGCCTACTATGGAAAATAGTACGGCAATTCTTTAAAATATTCAACAAAGAATTACTATGATGCAGTAATTCCACTTCTATACATACTCCAAATTGAAAACAGGGACTCAGGCTCGACGCCTATAGCTCAACTGGCGAAGGCGCCAGCCACGTACACCTAAGGTGGCGGGTTCGAATCCCCAGCCCGGACCCGCCAAACAACAATGACGGCTGCAACCAAAAAATAGCCGGGCGTTGTGGCGGGCGCCTGTGGTCCCAGCTACTTGGGAGGCGGAGGCAGGAGACTCGCTTGAGCCCAGGAGCTGGAGGTTGCTGTGAGTTGTAATGCCACGGCACTCTGCCCAGGGGGACAGCTTGAGGCTCTGTCTCAAAAAAAAAAAAAAAAGAAAACAGGGACTCAAACAGACATATTTGTACACTCATGTTCATAGCAGCATTATTCACAACAGCTAAAAGGTGGAAGCAATTCAAGTGTCCATCAATGGATAAATGAATAAACAAAATGTGATATACGCATGCAATGAAATTTTATTCAGTCTTAAAAAGGGAATTCTGACACATGCTACAACAAGGACAAATCCCGAAAACTTTATGTTAAGTGAAATAAGCTAATCACAAAGGATATTTATTTATTTATTTATTTTGAGACAGAGCCTCAAGCTATCCCCCTGGGTAAAGTGCCATGGCATCACAGCTCACAGCAACCTCCAACTCCTGGGCTCAAGCGAGTCTCTTGCCTCAGCCTCCCAAGTAGCTGGGACCACAGGCACCCGCCACAGCGCCTGGCCATTTTTTGGTTGAAGCCATCATTGTGATTTGGCGGGCCTGGGCTGGGGATTCGAACCCGCCACCTTAGGTGTATGTGGCTGGAGCCTTAGCTGCTTGAGCCACAGGCGCTGAGCCATCACAAAGGATAAATACATGATTTCATTTATATTAATATAAAATACCTAGTATAGTCAAACCTGGTGGCTGCCAGGGGGTGGGAAGAACAAAAAATGAGGAGTTAGTATTTAATGGGTACAAAGTTTCAGTTAGGGAAGATGAAAAAATTCTGGAGATGGATGGCAGTGACTATTACACTATAATGTAAACTATACACTTAAAAATATAGTAGTTTTGGCTTGGTGTCCATAGTTCAGTGGTTAGGGTGCCAGTCACATAGATGGAGGCAGGTGGGTTCAAACCTGGCCCAGGCCTGTTAAACAACAATGACAACTGCAACAAAAAAATAGCTGAGCATTATGGAGGGTGCCTGTAGTCCCAGCTACTTGGGAGGCTATGGCAAGAGAATTGCTTAAGCCCAAGAGTTTGAGGTTGCTGTGAACTATAATGCCACAGCACTCTACCAAGGGATATAGTGAGACTGTCTCAAAACACACACACACACACCCCAGTTTAAACATGATAAATGATAAATTCTGGATATTATCTTTCTTTTATTATTTTCACATATCTCCCCCAATTCCATACGTTGCTTTTTTTTTTTACTCTGTTGACAGTGTCCAGTTTTTCACTTTTTTGAAGTCCAAATTATGTATTTTTTTTCTTTTGTTGCCTCTGATTTTGGTGTCACATCCAAAAAATTCACTGCCAAATACAATGTCATAAAGTTTTCCTCCAAGTTTTCTTCTAAGAGTTTTGTAACTTTAGATCTTATATCTACTTCTTTGATTCATTTTAATTTTTTTTTTTTTTTTTGCAGTTTTTGACTAGGACTGGATTTTAACCCTCCACCTCTGGTATATGGGACCAGAGCCTACTCCTCTGAGCCACAGGTGCCGCCCCTGAATTAATTTTTGTGTATGATGTAAGGTAAGGATCCATCTTCACTATGTGTGGATATCTAGTTTTCCCAGTACTATTTATTGAAAAGACTGTCCTTTCCCCATTGAGTGGTTATTTGACCTATTTATTTTTAATTTTCTTTTTTTAAATTTCAGATTAATATGAGGGTACACAGTTTTAGTTACACTGTTCTCACTTCCAAGGTAAAGTTCAAGTTGTAGGAGAGCTTCTCACCGGGGGGGGGTGTGTGTGTGTGTGTGTGTGTGTGTGCGTGTGTGCTGAATACCATCACATTGTGCACATCAGGTGAGATCCCACCAAATGCCCTCCTTCCTCCCACCAATTGTCCTCCCTCTCCTCTTGCCCTCTCCCTCCTCACCCATCCCCCTTGCTAGACTATGTTTGTGTTTTAACAATTATGCAAGGTGTGTTATATACTGATTTCATATTATTATTGAGTACACTGGATACTTTTTTCCCATTCTTGAGATACTTTACTAAGAAGAGTGTATTTCAACTCTATCCAAATAAACATAAAAGATGTAAAGTCTCCATCTTTTTTATGGCTGAATAGTATTCCATGGTATACATATACCACAATTTGTTAATCCATTCATAGGTTGATGGGGAGTTTGGTTTGCCCCCATGACTTGGAAACTACGAATTGAGCTGTAATAAACATTCTTTCTGGTCCAAATGTCTTTGTGGTAAAATGATTTTTGTTCTTCTGGGTAGTGGGATTGTGGGATCAAATGGAAGATTGAATTTAGTTTTATTTGACCTATTTTTAAAACAGACTCCAAAGAAGGAGATTCTACATCTTCCCTTGATATATCATGCTGGTGTTCAGTAAATTTCATGGTTTGGAAAGCTTTTATATGTAGTTGAAGTCTCATTAATAAAACTTAAACCTACATGTCTTATGTCTTCAAAAACAAAATAAAAAAACTCTTCAAGTCCTGGTGCAGTGACTCACGCCTGTAATCCTAGTACTCTGGGAAGCCAAGGCTTGTGGATCTCCTGAGTTCAGGAGTTCAAGACTAGCCTGAGCAAGAGTGATATCCTCTCTCTACTAAAAAATAGAAAAATTAGCCAGCCATCATTGCACACACCTGTAGTCCCAACTACTCATGAAGCTGAGGCAAGAGGATCACTGGAGCCCAGGAGTTTGAGGCTGCTGTGAGCTGTGAAGCCATGGCACTCTATCCAGGGCAACAGAATGAGACTCTGTCTCCTCAAAAAGAGAAAAAAAAAAAACTCCTCAATAACCTTAATACTATAGTAGCGATCTTCAAATAATAAAATTATTCAATTATTTCTTTCTTTTATTGGGGAAAGTAATTTCAATACTTTAACCTTTCCTCACTGTTCCTACTTTTTAATTCATTGATCATCCTTGAAGGTACTTTCTGAAGCCACGTGAAGGTTTCTGTATTTTTCTTAAGGTAAAGAATCTATGAATCATAGAATTTCAAAGTTTTGGCTTGGCGCCAGTGGCTCAACCGGCTAGGGCGCCAGCCACGTACACCTAGGGTGGCGGGTTCGAATCCCCAGCCTGGACCCGCCAAACAACAATGACGGCTGCAACCAAAAAATGGCCGGGCG
>NW_003852406.1:16554883-16559468 GCF_000181295.1 Otolemur garnettii
AAAAAAAAAAAAAAAAGAATTTCAAAGTTTTTCTTCAATTTACCTAGTTTATTCCTTCTGCTGTTCAATTTGCTTTTATGAAGTCTTCATCTATCTAAATTAATTCAGACAGACTAGAATATTCATATCCCTAGGGAGCTCTATGAAGAACTCAAAACCTTCTGTGAATATAAAATAAATAATCATTAGGAACTGAACTTCAAGTTTCTTAAGATTCCGATAATCAAAAGAAAAGTACATAAGACTAATTATAGACTCTAGAGTCACTTTCTTCCTTTTTTTTTTTGAGACAGAGTCTCACTTTTATCACTTTCCGTAGAGTACTGTGACATCCTAGCTCACAGCAACCTCAAACTCTTGAGTTCATGCAATTGTCTTGCCTCAGCCTCCCAAATAGCTGGCACTACAGGTACCTGCCACAACATTC
This sequence comes from Otolemur garnettii, assembly GCF_000181295.1. Lineage (NCBI taxonomy): Eukaryota > Metazoa > Chordata > Mammalia > Primates > Galagidae > Otolemur > Otolemur garnettii. The sequence goes on from NW_003852406.1 coordinate 16,555,311, forward strand.
AGCTATTTTTAGAGACAAGGTCTTGCTCTGGTTGGTCTCAAACCTGTGAACTCAGCAATCCACCTGCCTTGGCCTTCCAGAGTGCTAAGATCACAAGTGTGAGCCACTGTGCCCAGCCCACTTTCTTACTCATTTATCTCTACAGAAAGAATGAGCACACCTCAATCTCCATTTAGTTGTAGAACTTCTATCTCACTATCAAAGCAGCCAGATATAGAATTTGTCCTTTAGCAAAATCACTAAGAATTCATAAGGAATCAAACAGAAACAGTGATGGTAAACCAACATGGACCCAAAGGTTGATCAAAACACTAGAAAAGGAACTGTTTTTTCTGGAGAAACATCCTTTGGATTCCAACAAACCCCAATAAGCAATAAATTTAAAAACCACAGATCCTTCCTCAAACAAATTCTGAAACTTCATATTGTAAATCTTAGACATATTCAATCTAATCTTAGGTAATCAAATAAGTATAGAAAAAAGAAAAAACTCTAAGAGTTCTAGGGCTGAAAGGGAGCACAGACCTCATATATACTCAGACATGAGAGTCTTTTTATTGAAGACTGAGGGATGCTTTTGCTTTCTCCTTCTGTTTTCCAACATGGCAGCCCCAGCAATAAAGAAGAATAAGAAGGGGAAGATATCTCGCTAACAGACTTTCTGGCTGAGGATGGGGGCACTGTGGAAGAAGCACCTATGTCCCCAAACCAGTCAGCTGGGCTCATGAAACAGATGACCTTGAAGAAGACTTTTCAACCACCTGGCACAGTAATAATGATGGTGAACATAGAACAACCTCCAATTGACCATTTCATCCTTCCCACTTTTCCTTGGGCTACTAGGGAACTCAATATTAACCAGAGTGGTCTTCCCAAATTCCCACCCTACACTGCTTTTCTAGGAACCTGCTGCCCTAAGATGTGACAGAAGACTCAATTAGGTGCAGTGCAGTGTGTGTTTACCCCAGAAACTCAGTAATCTAGACAGGGTGAAAGGCTGTGGTTATGCTAAATTTCCTGAACTCCCTGCACAGTGCCTTGAGTCTCACTGGAGAGTCTCTAGGTAACAGGAGAATTTGAGTACATGATGCTGATCAAGCACAGGATAAAGACAGGGATGATTGTTCTTTTGTCCAGGATAAAAATCAGGATTCTACAGAACAGATACAGACTGGAAAGTCCATCCTTCTACAGAAATCTTTGATGACTATCCACCTAGAAGAGGTGATGATAATGGTGGAGATAAGTATCAAGATCATTATGACTCAGATTGGTATCGGGATGGGTACTGTGATGGTCTATGCTGGGCATGAATCAATATGGAGGCCAGGATCACTACAATGACCAAGGCAGCAGAGACTATGATTCTAGGATAGGCCATGGCAAGAGCATTTTGGTGGTGGTTACTAGAGATGATGACTACAGAGGAGGCATGGATCACTATGAAAACTGTTACAACAGAAGGGATGACAGATCACAGAGCTCCAGAGATGATTATTATCAGGATGTTCATAGGTATGATGATAAAGCACCCCCAACAAGACCCAAACTGAATCTAAAGCCTCAGAGTATTGGTAAGGAAAATAATTCCTCTGCTAGCACCTCTCAGTTCAGTTGAACGGCTTCCATCTTTAGAAGGGCAAAGCCCAATGACATAGCTGCTAGAGCAGGAGAAGTAGAAGAACAACTACAAAAGGAATAAGAGAAACTGCTATGTCAGCTGGATGAGCCAAAACCAGAACGGCCTCAGGAGAGACATCCAAGCTGGAGAAGAGAAGAAATTCAGCAACAGGAACAGTGGAGGACAGGAAGTGATTCACTGCAAACTGAGACCTCAGCCACATCTGGCAGAGATGTGTGAAGGAGAGAGTATGGGAAGTCTCTGGAATAAATGAAATACTTCATAAGGAGGAAGACTGTCACTCTCCCAACTTCTTTTTTTTTTTTTTGTAGAGACAGAGTCCCACTTTTTCACCCTCAGTAGAGTGCAGTGGAGTCACAGCTCACAGCAACCTCCAACTCCTGGGCTTAGGTGATTCTTCTGCCTCAGCCTCCCAAGTAGCCGGGACTACAGGCGCCCGCCACAACGCCTGGCTATTTTTTGTTGCAGTTTGGCCAGGGCTGGGTTTGAACCCGCCACCCTCGGTATATGGGGCCGGTGCCCTACTCACTAAGCCACAGGCGCCTCCCACTCTCCCAACTTCTAAGCCTCTCAAACTTGATCAGACCCCAAAGGCAATGCCAACCACTCCACCAAAGGAGACTGCTTGGGTGAAGTGAAGTTCTAATCCTCCTGCTCAAACTCAGAGCTCAGACATAGAGTAACCATTCCCTACAAATGGCGGGGGAAAACTAGCTTCAGCTCAGCCATCTCAGAAAGGATCAGCAAAGAAAGATGAAAATAAAGTAGATGGGATGAGTATCCCAAAAGGCCAAACTGAGAACTCCAGCCATGGTCCAGGAGATTGAGGGAACAAAGACTGAATGGAAGGAGTCGAGTAAGAAAGATGACAAAAAGGATTAAGACTCTAGATCTGCACCTGAGCTGAAGAAACCTGAGGAAAATCCAGCCTCCAAGTCCAGTTCTGCAAGCAAGTATGCGGTTCTCTGTTGATGGTAAAGATAAAAACAAGGGACAATATTACACTGAATAGACCTCAACATCCTGTGCTTTTTTTTTTTGAGACAGAGTCTCAAGCTGTCATCCTGGGTACAGTGCCGTGGTGTCACAGCTCACAGGACCTCCAACTCCTGGGCTAAAGTGATTCTCTTGCCTCAGCCTCCCAAGTAGCTGGGACTACAGGCGCCCGCCACCATGCCTGGATATCTTTTTTTGTTGCAATTGTCATTGTTGTTTTTAGCTGGCCCTGGCCGGGTTTGAACCTGCCAGCCTCAGTGTACGTAGCTGGCACCCTACCCACTGAGCTACAGGTGCCACCCAATATCCTGTATTTTTGCCTAGTGTCTCTCCACCCTGGAACATTTGAGAGCAAATCAAACTTCTGCCCAGACAAGAGAAAATAAAACTCACCATCTCCTGGGGAGAAAAACATTAAAAAAAAAAAAAAAAAAAAAAAAAAAAAAAAAGACCTACACCCTGAAACCAATCTCTTAAGCACATTGCTATAGCCTGCTCAGCCAAAAGGTGGCTTTATGTTTTGTACTATAAATAAAACACAAAACACTCAGTCCACAGCTTGGGGAAGGCAGCAAGATTAGTAGCATATAGAGATTTTGTTTTTTAAACAACTATTAGAAAAACTCTCTCAAAAAGAATACTAGAAATCTGGGTGATACATAAAGGAGAGGCTCATTAAACTATTTTGTTTACTTCACATATGATTTTTTAAAAGAGTTCCTAGAAATACAAGATATAAGAGCCCACAATGAAGATCCAAACAAAGTAGAACTAAAGCAGCAGTAGCAGGGCTTCCTTGCATTTCCGTGCCAGATGCTGATTACATTTCCATAGGAGGCTGGCCACTTGCCAAAACATTTGCAGAATCACCCTTATTCTGGAACACACATGCCTGCCTGAAATCCTAAACCAACAGCAGATGGCTACCTTGTAGGAGTGTGACGCTTAAGGCAAATTTTGCTGTTACAAAGAAAAGACTTGAATTACTGTGCTGGTATCCCCCTTAGAGAATAGAAGCTCAACAGCAAGACAGGTAGACCACAGACAAGATTATTAACCCCTATAATGCCTTTATCAAAGACTTATTTGAAAATGAAATATGGTACTAAGACACACCATACTAGATAAGAATTTTATTTTTAGCTTTAATTACTGGCTTCAGAAAACAGAATAAAAATTTAATAAAAGGAAAGTGAAATGTAATGGTCCATCATGTCAACAATGTGTTATATAAGCTTATCTATCCTGGTCAATCATTATGTTGTAGAGAAAGCCCAGCTATTTTTTTTGTTGTAGTTGTCACTGTTGTTTGGCAGGCCCAGGCTGGATTTGAACCCTCCAGCTCTGGTATCTGTGGCGCCCTACCCACTGAGCTACAGGAGCAGAATCATTATGAAAGCCTAATAAATATATAATAATAAGGAAAATTTTTTTTTTTTTTTTGAGACAGAGCCTCAAGCTGTCCCCCTGGGTAGAGTGCCGTGGCATTACAGCTCACAGCAAGCTCCAACTCCTGGGCT
>NW_003852406.1:16559645-16562645 GCF_000181295.1 Otolemur garnettii
GAGCCAATAAGGAAAATTTTTAAAGTGTTTTAGGGACTGCTGCTTCTTGTTAATAGTCTCAAATAATTTAAGATTATTTCAATTTACCAAAGTAGTAAAACAGAAAAAATTAAAAAGCAGATGACTAAAAGAACACTTTTATAACCATATTCCTATAAATTAGAAAAATATGGTTAATGCTTTAATATTCAACCTGAAAGGATTATGCATTACCTCTTTTCCTGCTCCCATCTTTCCAACAAGAGCTTCAATCAAAAAACAAAAAATACTACTTGGTTTCCTAGAAGTTACCTATACCAAGCTTTGCTTCCTCTCCACCCCTTGGTAGAGAAACCAATCTGGTAACTGTCAGTTTTTCACAAGACAACTCTTAACTCCTCTACAAACTAGCAAGCTAAATAAGAAGGAAGTGTCCACCACAGAACAGGTGTGGATGTAGTAAATGCAATTCATTAGAAAAGAATAGCATTCAGTTACCGTTAGATACTTCTTTCCATCATTAACTCCTTTGGCTTGCAACTAACAAAGTCCAAGGTTACCCATAAAATGAGAAACTTATTAGGATTCACTAGCAGAAAAAACATTTATACAATTTCACTGAAACTAGTCATAAAAATGACTAGTTTTGTTATCAATCTGAATATAAGATAAAGAATTATTCCTTCTAAAATTATGATTCCACAAAAGTAATAAAAGTATTGTCCTTTTTACTAGGACATTATTTTCAATGACTAGTTTAGTTATTCACAGGATTAGTACTATTAAATAACATAATCAAATGACCTCTTTACTTCTAATTTGACCACATGATATGTTTTGCACATTTGACATATTTTTAAGGTCATGATTAGATGATCAGATGCAGTTTACTTCTACTAAGTACATTATATGTTACATTAAAAAAAAGCTCAGTTATGTTCAAGAAAAAAGCTAAAATTTTCAAATGATTTTATCTTTTTAAGCTAGCTCTGTGAAAGATACAGAGTTCTCAAAATTACTAGTTCTTCCAACTATTTTTTATCAACTAATTTCTAATTCATCATTGTTAACACCATAGTTAGCATCATCTCAATTATGTGAGAAACTCTGTAAATTGATCACTCAAGGGACTGCAACCAACTGGTCAACATATGGAGTTGGTCACCATAAGGAACTAGGCCTGCTGTATTGATACATACATGTGGTACCTGTCTGGTCTAAGCAAATTAGGTTAGCTGAAGGAAATGGTCAATATAAGGAAGTGGTCAACTATAGAGGTTCAACAGTCTATAGCATTATATACTATACACGGTGATTCATCACTATAACACTGTAATTGTATTCTTATAAATACTTAAAACACTGTAAAAAACTTAAAAACTTATAACACTGTAATAGTATTCTTATAAATACTTAAAACTATTTCTTCTAAGACATGAGCAAGGAGAGCACCAAAACAATAATTACCATGAACATAAATTCTACTCACCAGTTTGATTGCTACATATTCATTGGTGTAGAGATTTTTACCTAAGGGGAAAGCAGAATGTATAAGTTTTAGTGACAATTATTCTGGGAGCTGCAAAGTAAAATATTAACTTACAGGGTCATGAGAAAGGTCATATTCCTAATGCTGTTCACATATATGAAACATGATTTATAAGCGAAAAGCTAAACAGAGATAATGAGATCCAGCAAAACTAGAACAAAAACAGCTTGAGAATTTGGAAATTTATGCTACACATGAGAATTTTTTTTAAAGAGAAAACAAATCTCTCTATTGCTCTCACTCACACACATGAGTTCTTATTTAATATTTCCCAACTATTAAGCTAGGAGGTAAACCAAGAAGAAGAAATGCTAGAATTTCAAAGGTAAAGATCTTAACTCTAGACCCAATAAACACAAATCCTCTTCTAACTGACAAATAAAAAATTTAAAATGTTTTGTTATGATATTTAGGGTCAACTTTAGATGGCATACAGAACAGTGTGGGCTGGGGGAAGAGGCTCATGCCTATAATCCTAGTACTTTGGGAGACCGAGCCCAGAGGATTACAGTTCAAGACCAGACTGAGCAAGAGTGAGAATACACATCTTCCTTTTGGTGGGAACATTAACCTGTTAATGTCAGAAAACTTAGCCAGGCATGGTAGCATGTGCCTGTAGTCCCAGCTACTTGGGAGGCTGAGGCAGAAGGATCACTTAAGCCCAGGAGTTGGAGGTTGCCATGAGTTATGATGACACAGGATGCCACTGAACTCTTGTCAGGACAACAGAGCAAGATACTGTCTATAAAAACAAATAAAAAGAACAATGTGAAATTAAACCAATCACTGCCCAACATTCCTTTTGAAAAACTCATCTAATGTCTGTAAGTAGATGATTCTCAAAGCTGTTTTGACTGTTCACCAGAACTCTAGCTCTGTATGTATAGGAAACAGATCTATAACCAGACAACATTTGAAAATCTCAAAGTTCTTCTGAAACATCAATTTTTCCCCTAAATTCCCTTTTTATAAGTGGAATCAAAAGAATCTGGAGTTAGAACAACTATCATTTAGTAAATCCATATGACATGCTGAGTACTTAGTTCCTCTCACCTCTCCAACCCTCACTGATCCTTGAAGCCTTAACTTTAATTCCTTCTCAGTGCCTATCATATAGTTTAGCCATTACACTAAACTCCATATTGCTCCTTACACATTCATTTTATCTTATCCAGCTAGATTGTACGTATCTTGAGGGTATAGATTTTAATAGTTTTCTCAATGCCCTATAGTGATTAAGACCATGTTCTACACATATTAGCCACTCAAAATCTTAACTAATCAAAAATTATTGGTACTGGCTCAGCACCTGTGGCTCAAGTGGCTAAGGCACCAGCCACATACACCTAAGGTGGCGGGTTCAAATCCAGCCTGGGCCCACCAAACAACAATGACGGCTACAACCAAAAAAATAGCCAGGTGTTGTGGTAGATGCCTGTGGTCCCAGCTACTTGGGAGGCTGAGGCAAGAGA
>NW_003852406.1:16562863-16567894 GCF_000181295.1 Otolemur garnettii
GGCATTGTGGCAGGCGCCTGTGGTCCCAGCTACTTGGGAGGCTGAGGCAGGAGACTCGCTTGAGCCCAGGAGTTGGAGGTTGCCGTGAGCTGTTGTGCCATGGCACTGTACCCAGGGGGATAGCTTGAGGCTTTGTCTCCAAAAAAAAAAATTATTGGTACTATATGGGTAGCATAACTACTTTTTAAATAATACACAGAAGTATATTTTACATAATACACAGCTATATATACATATCTGAATATATACAGATTGAAAAGTATATGAAAAGATATGTATTAATCATGTAATTGTTTCTTAGTATTTTCTGATTTTTATATAATACACAATGTTTTTATAACTAAAAAACTGCTTCATGTTGAAATCAAAAAGATGCTTGCAATACAAGTTCTCATTTATCAAGCTCTAGAAAACAAAAGGCCCTTTGCAATGTAACTAGATCATAACATTTAATAGTGCTATCAGGTTGCTGAATACCTTTATGTATCAAAAAGTACAATAATTAGAAATAATTTTTTTGAGCTGGGTGTGGTGACTCATGCCTATATTCCTAGCAATTTCGGAGGCCGAGGCTGGTAATTGCTTGAGCTCAGGAGTTCGAAACCAGCCTGAGCCAGAGTAAGACCCTGTCTCTAAACATAGCATTGTGGCAGGTGCCTGTAGCCCCAGCTACTTGGGCAGCTGAGGCAAGAGAATTGCTTGAACCCAAGAGTTTGAGGTTGCTGTGAGCTGTGATGCCATGACAGGCTACTGAGGGCAACAAGGTAGGACTCTATCTCAAAAAAAAAAAAAAAAAAGAAAAAAGAAAGAGAGAAAAAAATTAAGAACTTTTGTCTGCACAAACACCTAATAAACCTACAAAATATGAACAACTTCTTTTTCAAGGGAGTGCAAGTTGAAAATAAGTATTTTCTCACTATACATATTATTTTCATTAAGCTTTTTTGTTTGTTTTTGAGACAGAGTCTCAAGCTGTCACCTGGGATAAAGTGTGTGGCTTCACAGCTCACAGAAACCTCCAACTTCTGGGCTTAAACGATTCTCTTACCTCAGCCTCCCAAGTAGCTGGAACTACAGGAGCCTGCCACAATGCCTGGCTATTTTTTTGTTGTAGTTGTCGTTGTTTTTAGCTGGCCTGGCTGGGTTTAAACCTGCCACCTCAGTGTATGTGGCTGGCACCCTACTCACTGAGCTACGGCTGCCACCTATTTTCATTAAGCTTTTAAAAGTTCCTTTGTGTTTCAGATTAACGTTCTTGCTAAAAACACTTTTTAAAAATATACTTTATGAAATTGTAAAAAGGACAGTAATAACTAAGAGAAGAATAGATGAAGTAGTAAAAGAGAGTGAACTCCCAGGGAGATTAAAACTTTATGAGCCAGGTCGCACCTGTGGTTCAGGGAGTAGGGTGCCAGCCCCATATACCAAGGGTGGTGGGTTCAAACCCGGCCCTAGCCAAACTAGAACAAAAAAATAGCCGGGTGTTGTGGTGGGCGCCTGTAGTCCCAGCTATTCGGGAGGCTGAGGCAAGAGAATTGCCTAAGCCCAAGAGTCAGAGGTTACTGTGAGCTGTGACGCTACAGCATTCTACTGAGGGTGACAAAGTGAGACTCTGTCTCTTTAAAAAAAACCACACAAAACTTCATGAGCCACTCTTCCTCCCTGGCTGCTGAGGATCATCCACCATCATGAACGACACAGTAACTATCTGGACTAGGAAGTTCATGACCAACTGACTACTTCAGAGGAAACAAATGGTCATTAATGTCCTTCACGCTGGGAAGGCAACAGTACCAAAGACAGAAATTAGAGAAAAACTAGCCAAAATATACAAGACCACACCCAATGTCACCTTCATATTTGGATTCAGAACTCACTTCAGTGGTGGGAAGACAATAGGCTTTGGCATGATTTCCGATTTTTTGGATTATACAAAGAAAAATGAACCCAAACATAGACTTGCAAAGCATGGCCTGTATGAGAAGAAAAAGATCTCAAGAAAGCAGCAAAAGGAATGCAAGAACAGAATGAAGAAAGTCAGGGGGACTGCAAAGGCTAATTTTGTGCTGGCAAAAAGTGAGCTGGAGACTGGATAACAGGCAAAGGATGTCATCTGCAGCCACTGTATAGATTTTTCACAAGAGGATTAATAAAGACTTCTCATATGGAAAAAAAAGCACTTTCTAAGTCAGACATCTGCAATCTCAGTAATTTGGGAGCTTAGAAAATTACTTGAGGCAGAAGAAGGTGCCAGGAGTTATCAGCCTTGGCAACAAAAGGAGACCTCATTACTACCCACCCCACCCAAAATTGGTTGGGTGTGGCGGTGCAAGCGTATCGTTCCAGGTACTCAGGAGGCTAAAGTGTGAGGAGTGCTTGAGCACAGAGATGGAGGCTACAGTGAGCTATGATTGAGTCACTGCACTCCAGGTTGAGAGACAAAGTGAGATACTATCTCTAAAATTTTTTTAAAACTTCCATTTGGCCAGGTGTGGTGACTCACGCCTGTAATCCTAGCACTCTGGGAGGCGGATGGACAACTTGAGCTCAGGAGTTCCAGACTAGCCTGAGAAAATGAAGACCCTGTTGCTACTAAAAATAGAAAAGCTGAGGTAAGAGGATCACTTAAGCCCAACCAAGAGTTGGAGGTGCTGTGAGCTATGATGCCATGGTACTCTACTCAGGGTGACAGCTTGAAAACTCCATCTCAAAACAAACAAACAAAAACTTCTCTTTGGCCCAGAGTTTCATTTACACCACATGTGATGTTGCAGAAAGATTTTTCATGACAGTCCTCTGGGCTCTGTATAAGCTTGTTGTGACTTAAATCAATTTTAGCACAGGCTGAACCCTAAGAACTTAACACTGCTTAGAGAAAAGAGGTCAGGTTTAAATTAGAAATGTGTTTAGAGGTCTTTCTGTATTGTTGACATCTCCCCTGCCACAGTTTTAGTAATGAGAACTACTGGGACATGAGGAAGAGTGGGCACCAAAATTCAAAATATCACATGACTATACTGTTAAAGAGTTCATATAACTTCTTCTCTGAGAAACCATCAAATGGTGGATGACACTAGTGTAGTAGGAGGGTCTAGAGGGCCCAGGGGGGCCCTGGAATAAGAGGTGGTGGAGACTTCTTTTTTTTTTGAGACGGAGCCTCAAGCTATCTCACTGGGTAGAGTGCCATGGCATTACAGCTCACAGCAACCTCCAACTCCTGGGCTCAAGCAAGTCTCCTGCCTCAGCCTCCCAAGTAGCTGGGACTACAGGCGCCCGCCACAACGCCTGGCTATTTTTTGGTTGCAGCCATCATTGTTGCTTGGCGGGCCCGGGCTGGGGATTCGAACCCGCCACCTTAGGTGTATGTTGCTGGCGCCTTAGCCGCTTGAGCCACAGGTGCTGAGCCGAGGTGGTGGAGACTTCTAAAGAGGCTTTGGCAGTGGCATTTTGGACCAGGATAGCAGCCATGATTGCAGCTGGGGCAAGGCCGAGGATGTGTACTGGATGCCCATCAAAAAGCTGAGCCATTGACTCAGCGTCTGTAGGTGAAGCAGCAAAGAGCTGGTGGGTTTGCATTCAGCCTGGGGCTGCCAAACAATGACAACTGCAACCTAGTCCCAGCTACTTGGGAGGCAGAGGCAAGAGAATCGCTTAAACCCAGGAATTGGAGGTTGCTATGAGCTGTGATGCTAAATCAACAAGAAACAACCAAATAACCCCATTACAAAGTGACAAAGTGTGTAAAAGACATGACAAAAAATTTTTCAAATGAAGACAGACTAATGGCATCAGCTTTTATTCAAGGCTATTTAAAAAAAAAAGAAGAGCGGCGCCTGTGGCTCAAAGGAGTAGGGCACTGGCCCCATATGCTGGAGGTGGTGGGTTCAAACTCAGCCCTGGCCAAAAAAAAGAAGATTCTCCCACAACCCCACTTGACTAGAAAAAAAAAAAAAAGAAAGAAAAGAAAAAAAGAAGATATACTAATGGCCAACAAACTCATGAAACAATACTCAATGTCTGTAATAATTAAGGACATTTGAATCAAAACCACAATGAGATATCACCTAACTCCAAGGAAAAATGGATCATATGGCTCAGCGCCTGTGGCTCAAGCAGCTAAGGCGCCAGCCACGTACACCTGAGCTGGCGGGTTTGAATCCAGGCTGGGCCCGCCAAACAACAATGACGGCTGCAACCAAAAAATTGCTGGGCGTTGTGGCGGGCGCCTAATCCCAGCTACTTGGGAGGTGGAGGCAGTAGACTCGCTTGAGCCCAGGAGTTGAAGGTTGCTGTGAACTGTGATGCCATAGCACTCTACCAAGGGTGACAGCTTAAGGTTCTGTTTCAAAAAAAAAACACGAAAAATGGATCATATTAAAAACTCTCAAACAACAGATGCTGGCATGGATGTGGAGAAAAAGCATCTCTTATACATTGTTCATGGGACTACAAACTAGTATAACCTCTGTAGAAAGTTGTATGGAGATACCTCAAAGAACTTAAAGTAGACCTACCATTTGATCTAGTAATCCCATTGCTGGATATACACCAAAAGGAAAAAATGTCCACTTATAAAATGAACACTTGCAGTCAAATGTTAATAGCAGCACAATTCACAACTGCAAAGATGTGGAAATAACCCAACTGCCCACCAATACATAAATGAGTTAATAAAATGTGGTATATGCATACCATGGAGTACTATTAGCCATCAAAAAAAAAAAAAAGGCAATGTAGTATCTTTTGTGACAACCTGGATGGAATCGAAAAGCATTCTTCTAAGTGAAACATCAAAAGAAACAAGAAATAAATACATTTACTCAATACCAAATTGGAACTAATAATGTTCAAATGCACATATGGAAGTGGTTACATTTAATTTAAAAATTGTTTTCTTCGGCTCGGCGCCTGTGGCTCAATCAGCTAAGGCTCCAGCCACATACACCTAAGGTGGTGGGTTCGAATCCCCAGCCCGGGCCTGCCAAACAACAATGATGGCTGCAACCAAAAAATGGCCGGCGCTGTGGCGGG
>NW_003852406.1:16567983-16573113 GCF_000181295.1 Otolemur garnettii
CCAGGCGTTGGAGGTTGCTGTGAGCTGTAATGCCATGGCACTCTACCCAGGAGGACAGCTTGAGGCTCCGTCTCAAAAAAAAAAAAAAAAAAAAATTGTTTTCTTCAAAACTCCTTACATAAAAATTAATGAAAAATGAAAAGTGCACTTTTCATTTATCTCAATGAAAATTAAGATAGGTGAAGTGGAGGAGGGGTTAAAGAGTAAATTCATACCTATAACATACTTTGACTCAATTTGTACAAAAACAAAGAATGTAAACAAAATGTGCACCCCTAACTTTCTAAAATAAAAAAAATGTACACACACAAAAATTAATCTAGCCCCAATGTGTAAAAAAGAGAAGAAAATAACTAGAAAGAAGATAAACAGGACATTTATACACCAGACCATTTAAAGAATAACATCTGTTTTATAGAGTGGGCATGAGAATGACATGAGATAATTCATGAAAGTACTTCATAAATGGCCAGGTGCTAGATCAATCTAATTTTCATTAATTCAAGTATTACTACAGGTATGATAATTCCTGAAAGAGAAGGACTAAAAAATCAGAACTTTTTTTTTGAGAGTCTCACTTTGTCGTCTCCCTTGGTAGAGTGCTACTGCCTCATAGCTCACAGAAACTTCAAACTCTAGGGCTGAAGTGACCCCCTTGCCTCAGCCTTTAGAGTAGCTGGGACTACAAGCACATGCCACAATGCCTGGCTATGTTTAGAGATGGGATGTCGTTCTGATCTCAGGTGATCTACCTGCTTTGGCCTCCCAGAGTGTCTGGATTACAGGTGTGAGCCACCGAGCCCAGCCAAACTAGAATTTTTATGTAAGGCGTTTTGAAGAAAACAATTTTTTTTTTTTTTGATACAGAGTCTTAGTATGTCAATCTCAGTAGAGTGTCATGGCATTACAACTCATAGCAACCTCAAAACTCGTGAACTCTTGGGCTTAAGCTATTCTATTGCCTCAGCCTCCCAAGAAGCTGGGACTACAGGCGTTCACCACAATGATCAGCTATTTTTTGTTTCAGTCATCAATGTTGTTTAGCTGGCCTAGGCTGGGTTCAAACCCACCAGCCTCGCTGTATGAGGCTAGCACTGTAACCACTGTACTATGGGTGCTAAGCCTTAAGAAAACAATTTTTAAATTAAATGTAAATGTAAGGGCTGGGTGCAGTGGCTCATGTCTGTAATCCTAGCACTCTAGGAGGCCTAGTCCTATGGACTGCTGGAGCTCAGGAGTTCAAGACCAGTCTGAGCAACAATGAGACCCTCACCTCTACTAAAAATAGAAAAATTAGCCAGGTATTGTGCCAGGTGCCCTATGGTCCCAGCTACTTGAGAAAATGAGGCAGGAGGATCATTTGAGCCCAAGAGATTGAGGCTGGTGTGAACTATGATGCCATGGCACTCTACTGAGGGTGACAGAGTAAGACTCTTATCTCAAAAAAATAAAAGTAAATGTAAGGATAATGGGTAAGGAAAAAAGAAGGGTCAAAACTGATGCTCTTTGAGGTAGCTCATGCCTAAAAGCCTAGCATTCTGGGAGGCTGAGGCAAGTGGATCTTCTGAGTTTAGGAGTTCAAGACTAGCCTGAGTAAAGTGAGACCCCTATCTCTACTAAAAATAGAAAAACTAGCTGGGCGATGTGGCTGCAGCCTATAGTCTCAGCTACTTAGGAAGGAGACAAGAGGATATCAAGCCCAAGAGTTTGAGGTTGCTGTGAGCTATGTCACCGCGGGACTGAACCCCAGAGCAACTAAAACTCTCATCACAGAAGAAAAAAAATGGTGGAAAAATTACACTATACCATAATACCTTTCCCCAAGGTCTCATTAAAGCTTAAAGTGATAGAAAAATTATAAAATGCTTCTCAGGTTCAATTTTCATATCTATATAATAGAATATAGGGGCTTGGTGCCCACAGCTCAGTGGTTAGAGTGCCGACCACATACACAGGGCCCGGTAGGTTCAAACCCAGCCTGGGCCTGCTAAACCACAATGACAACTACAATGAAAAAATAGCCGGGTGTTGTGGCAGGCACCTATAGTCCCAGCTACATGGGAGGCTGAGACAAGAGAATCACTTAAGGCCAGGAGGTTGCTATGAGCTGTGATGCCATGGCACTCTACCCAGGGCAACATAGTGAGACTCCATCTCAAAAAAAAAAAAAAAAAGAATATAGGCCAGGCATTGTGGCTTACCACCTTACCTTCTCAAAGGACACCAAAAGAACTAATACATGTCAAACTCTTATTATCCTTATCCCTTAGATGTACTGGAGGTGATCTGATAATTCTCCTAAGCTAAGGTTTGCTTAAATGAATTCTTTTGTAACCCCAATACACTAGGAGACTGAAGTAAGAGGATTGCTGGAGGTTAGGAGTGTAGGATCAGCCTGAACAAAAGCAAGATCCTATCTCTACTAAAAATAGAAAAAATTAGCCTGGCATAGTGGCATCTGTAGTTCTAGATACACAGGAGGACAAGGAAAGAGAACTGCTTGAGCCCAGGAGGGTGCAGTGAGCTATGATGACACCAAGGCACTCTAGCCTGGGCAACAAAGCAAGACTCTGTCTCAAGTTTTATATATATATAACTGCTGAATTACAGTAATTGAGACATCCTACTTAACAACAAACATGGTGGCTAATATAACATAAAATCCTAGCTTGACTGTGTTTACTTACTTTCTCTAAGGGCACTGAAAGAACTGAAGACATATCTCCATCTTATTATCCTTGTTCCTTAGAGGTACTGTAGGTGACCTGATAATTCTCTTAAGCTAAAGTTTGCTCAAATTCCATTGCAAGAAGAGAAACACAACATTAAAAGTTAACAGGGCCTGGTACAGTGGCTTGTGCCTGCAATTCTAGCTACATGGAAAGCTGAGGCAGGTGGACTGCTTGAGCCCAGGAGTTTGAGATCAGGCTGGGTAACATAGCAAGAATCCAACTCTAAATTTTTTTTTTAATTAGCAGCGTGAAGTAGCATACACTTGCAGTCTCATCTACTCAGGAAGCTGAGACAGGAGGATGACTTTAGCCCAAGAGTTTCAGGCTGTAGTAAGCTATGATCAGGCCACTGAACTCCAGCCTGGGCAATAGAGCATAACCCAGTTTCTAAAATCTAAATAAACAAACAAACAAAAAAATAAAACTTAAGGCTCAGTGTGGTGGCTCACGCCTGTAATCCTAGCACTCTGGGAGGCCAAGGGGGATGGACTGCCTGAGCTCATGGGTTGAAGACAAGCCTGAGCCAGAGCGAGAACTCATCTGTAAAAATAACCGGGCACTGTGGCAGGTGCCTGTAGTCCTGGCTATTCGGGAGGCTGAGGCAAGAGAATCACTTGAGCCCAAGAATTTAAGGTTGCTGTGAGCTATGATGCCAGAGCACTCTATCAAGGGTGACAAAGTGGGACTGTCTCACAAAAAATAAAATAAAGAAATAAAACATAATAGGCCCAAACAAAATGTAACTATGTTTTGGAAGTGTACATAATCATTCAGCCATTATCTTGAGTAATAATAATACTCAGAAATTGTACTCTGGAATAATTTAATTACTAAGATTGAGGATAACTGTTTCAGCTAAAAATATATACATATCCCTTTAACTGTGAGAAAGGGAGGCAGTTTAATGGGCAGAAAAATACCATCGATAAGCTGGCAAAATCCCAAGCACTCAAAGCTTTTAGTATTTGTTGCTTAAAATCCATAATGCTTCCCAAGCTCACTTCCTGGCTATGGGTTCTTTTATTGTTAATGGAAAAGAAACTGCATTACATAGTAGTTTTTGAAGCTTTATATTTAAACTCAGCCCTTTTGAAGTACAGTCCTGGATATGATGCTGTCCATAAAACCCTCTGCATGAAGACTTCCTGTTTCAGTAAGTCACCTACAGAGAAAGCATTTACCGTAAGCTTTATTAGGCAATTATTTCAAAGAACCAGCAGGTCTCAGTTCTCAGAGCCATACTCATAAAGGAAAACACAGCTTCAGGTTCCCAGTTTAGTTAGATCTAAAGCTGTCACATTTTCTTGCCCTAAAGTGATAGTACATGTATAAATTACTACCTAGAACCTGTAAAAAAAAAAAAAAAAATCCAGTGAAAAGAACATGAGGCAATTAGCAATTAAAACAAGTAATCACTTTTATGTAATTCAGATTGGCTGTCATAACTATTCAGGGCAAAGAGGACAAGTTGGCCTATTGCCTCCTCCATCCAGAGAGCATCTCCTTAAGTAGATAGTATGATTAGGGAGAAGAAAATAAAAAATGGGACTACAGGCCAGGCGAGGTGACTCATGCTTGTAAGCTCAGCACTCTGGGAGGATGAGGCAGGAGGACCGCTTGAGGCCAGGGGTTCAAAACAAGCCAAAGAAAGAACGAGCTCTGTCCTACAAAAAAATAGAAAAAAAAAAGTCAGTAGTGGCACATATCTGTAGTCCCAGCTACTCCAGGAGGCTGAGGCAGGACTGCTTGAGTCCAAGAGACTGAGGTTGCAGTGAGCTATGATGATACCACTGTACTTTGGCTAGGGCAACAGAAGACTTTGTCTCAAAAAAAAAAAAAGGAGGGGGGAGGGAAGCACTACAACTTTAAAGAAAAAAACCAGAGGACTTTTTCATTTTGACTAACTTAATACTATTACTATATTAGCATACTATGCAGAAGTATTTCCCAAACAGTTATAGCTAAGAGCAAAGATAATTTCTTCCAGGGCCAAGTTTTTTCAAGGGATTACCTACCAATAACAGTAAGCAAGCAGCTAATTATAAAAAATCTGGCCAGGCGTGGCTCATGCCTATAATCCCAGCTACTCCAGAGGCCAAGGCAGAAGGATTACTTGAGGCCAGAAATTCAAGATTGGCCTAGCAAACACAGCAATATCTTACCTCTAAAAAAAATTTTTTTTAATTAGCTAAGCATGGTGGCACTTGCTTGTAATCCTAATTACTTGGGAAACTGAGGTAGGAGAATCTCCTGAGCCCAAGAATTCAAGGCTATAATAAGCTATGACAATGCCACTGCACTTCAGCCTGGGTGACACTTTATCTCTAAAGAAAAAAAATCTTTTTTTTTTTTTTGAGACAGAGCCTCAAGCTGTCCCCCTGGGTAGAGTGCCGTGGCA
>NW_003852406.1:16574252-16577547 GCF_000181295.1 Otolemur garnettii
GCCACCTTAGGTATATGTGGCTGGCGCCTTAGTCACTTGAGCCACAGGCGCCGAGCCCTGGAACTTTTCTAATGTATTAAACATGATAATCTGATCAATCGGTTAGTAGGAAAAATGAGAATGCTGCTAAAAGCTGAAAGTCTGGAATGAGGCTAGGTGGAATGAGTTTGAGGTTGCTGCAAGCTATGATACCATGGCACTCTACCCAGGGAGACAGCTCAAGACTCTGTCTCAAAAAAAAAAAAAAAAAAAACAGAAAAGAAATATTTCGTTGAGTCTATAATAGATTTGAAGTAGTTTTTGAACAGACAGGCTATCTGCTATTTAAAGACGGCTATGATATCAAGTTGAAAAATTAAAAGACCAAATGGAAACCCATGGAAATGAAGAAGATGACAATACCAGTGACATTTCAGCTATCACGGTAGAAAAAGAGTTAACTCAATCCTCTGAAAAGTAAAACTGTTGAAAAATGGGAAAATAATTATGAACAAAATTCATGGTAAAGCAGTCAATCTCAAAAGAACAAAAATCATTGATTATCAGTAACTTGATCATTAGGCAAAATAATTAAATATATTTTCCTGCCAATAAGAACATAGACCTCCATTCTAGTAACAATACAAATTTTGAGAGAAAATACAGATGTTATTAATGAAGTGGTAGTAGGGGTAAGAGAATATTTTTATATGAAATTAGATACTCAACTAATGTACATATTGGAGAAGCCACAGTATGACAACTTCATCTCACTGATACACCTATGTCCCCGCCTATGCATTTCTCATCCTAATAAAAGTATGTAAATAGGAACAGTGTTAACCCTACATATTTCATATTTCTTTAAAAAGTCCTGCTTCATTGTGGTGGGCACCTGTAGTCCCAGCTACTCTGGAGGCTGAGGCAAAAGAATTGCTTGAGCCCAAGAGTTTGAGGTTGCTGTGAGTTGTGATGCCACAGCACTCTACCAAGGGTGACACAGTAAGACACTGCCTCAAAAAAAATAAAAAGTCCTGCTTTACTGCTAATTATCTCAACAATTACCTATAAAGTCTGGGACATAATTTTTAGTACGATTTAGAGCCAGTGATAGTAAAACATCTCACCACCTTCGAGATACTGGAAAGCTGTGCAAGGGTCACTGAAATATACTGTTAACATCAAAAAACAACTCTTATTTTTTGTTTTTTTGAGACAGAGTCTCACTATTTGCCCTCAGTAAAGTGCTGTGGTGTCACAGCTCACAGCAACTTCCAATTCTTGGGCTTAAGCAATTCCCTTGCCTCAGCCTCCCAAGTAGCTGGGACTACAGGCGCCCACCACAAATGCCTGGATTTTTTTGTTGTAGTTGTCATTGTTATTTAGCAGGCCTGGGCCAGGTTCAAACCCGCCAGCCCCAGTGTATACAGTGACTGCTGCCCTAACTGTTGAGCTACAGGCACTGAGCCCAAAAACCAACTCTTAGTCCTCTTGCACAAATGATGTATCTTTTTTGTGATTTAAATTTAATTTTTCTTTTTTATTGAGGTATAACTTAAATTAAAGAAGGTGCATTTTAGGCTACTAAAAATGGAACTGTTCTTTAAATTTCATTTTTGGATTAAACTTTTGCATAATACCGATTCAGACCTATTCTCTTACGATCAATCCATTTCCAGAAGTCTCATATATCTTTTTTGTTTGTTTCTTTTTTGAGACAGAGTCTTACTTTGATGACTCCTTGGTAGAGTGCCGTGGCATCAGAGCTCATAATAACCTCAAACTCTCATACTCAAGCATTCTTGCCCTGATTTTTAATTTCTTTCTTTCTCTCTTTCTTTTTTTTTTTTTTTTAGTAGAGAAGGGTTAGAGGGTCTCACTCTTGTGTAGGCTGGTCTCGAACTTGTGAGCTCAAGCGATCCACTTGCCTCAGCCTCCCAGAGTGGTAGGATTATAGGTGTGAGCTACCATGCCCAGCCTCTAATGTAATATCTTCAATTAGGATAGTACTAGTATCTATTAAACACCATCTAGGGAACTATTTTGACTAGTAAGAGATTTTTAATTTTTATTGTTGTTTGGTTTGTTTCCTAGTCCTCAGCTTTGTTATACAGAGCTGGAGCTTATTAACATGAATGATATGAAGTTTATGGTGACTAAAGATTTCAGCAAGTGTAATTTATGATTCTAATTTATATTACCATTAATTCATACTGTATACAAATTCACATAAAAAATTACACATTTAGGCTCGGCATCTGTAGCTCAGTGGCTGGGGCGCCAGCCACATATACTGGGGCTGGAAGGTTCGAACCCAGCCTGGGTCTGCCAACCCCCCATAACAACTACAACAAAAAAATAGCCAGGCATTGTGGCAGACATCTATAGTTCCAGCTACTCAGGAGGCTGAGGCAAGAGAATCACTTAAGCCCAGGAGTTGGAGGTTGCTGTGAGCTGTGATGCCGCAGCACACTACCAAGGTTGACATAGTGAGACTCTGTCTCAAAAAAAAAAATTACACATTTAGCCTTGACTACTTTTCAATATAAATATTTTAGAGAGGAATAAAACTGTAGAAAAATGTATCACCAGTATATAAATTTCCCACCCAATACATAAAATAAAAATAATTTATCTAGTAAACTCTAGAAGAAGATACCTTTTTTTTTCTTTTTTTGGAAACAGAGTCTCACTTTGTCTTCATTGGAAGAGTGTGATGGTGTCATAGCTCGCAGCAACTTCCAACTCTTGGGCTCAAGTGATTCTTTTGTCTCAGCCTCCGAGTAGCTGGGACTACAGGCACCAGCTATATTTTAGAGACAGGGTCTCGCTGTTGCTCAGGCTGGGCTCGAAGCTGTGAGCTCAGGCAATTCTCCTGTCTTGGCCTCCCAGGGTGCTAGGATTATAGGTGTGAGCCACCAGCCCTGGCCAAGAAGATATATTTCCAATAATTATCTTCATGAAAATGCTTATTGAGGTATTCATTTAAAATAATGAAAGCTATATGTAGCTGGAAACCCAATTTTATGGTTAACAGTTCTAGTAATACACATGAAGAAGGAGAATGTATGGCTTGGCACCTGTGGCTCAAGAGGCTAAGGTGCCAGCCACATATACCTAAGGTGGCGGGTTTGAATCCAGCCTGGGCCTGCCAAACAATGATGGCTGCAACCAAAAAGTAGCCGGGCGTTGTGGCGGGTGCCTGTGGTCCCAGCTACTCAGGAGGCTGAGGCAGGAGACTCGCTTGAGCCCAGGAGTTGAGGTTGCTGTGAGCTGTGATGCCATGGCACTCTACCCAAGGGGATAGCTTGAGGCT
>NW_003852406.1:16577774-16588753 GCF_000181295.1 Otolemur garnettii
TAATGCCATGGCACTCTACCCAGGGGGACAGCTTGAGGCTCTGTCTCAAAAAAAAAAAAAAGGAGGAGAATGTGGCTGTAACCATTAAAATATATTCATGACTAATATGAAGCCAGTAGACAATCTAATACATGCCCACGTAAGAGAAAAACTTAATTCAATTCATGTTGGGGAGAGTAGGAAAAAGGAGGAGAGAGAAAGGGAGGGGGTTGGTAGGCTCCCATTTAAAAGGCACAATAGAAGAGTTTATGGCAAACCTCTTGGGTTCAGGACACAACTACAAGAGGGACTCTGTCTAACAAATGGAAACCCTGTAACCTAACTGTACCCTCACATTAAAGCGAAATTAAAAAAATCAAAACATAAAGGTATTCATGAAAATCACATAGCAGTTTAATATATAAAAAAGCAGAATCCCAAGTTATGTCCAATTTTGTTTATATCAAAGTTACCTATACATGGATCACATGCACAACTCAATTAATTTTTTGTGATGTTGCAATATTGCCTACGAAAAGAAACCCCAAATCTGCCTCGGCATCCATAGCTCAGTGGTTACAGCACCAGCCACATATACCGGGGCTGGCAGGTTCCAGCCCAACCAGGGCCTGCTAAACAACAACTACAATAAAAAAATAAATAGCTGGGCATTCTGGCCAGCACTTATAATCCCAGCTACTCAGGAGGCGGAGGCAAGAGAATCACTTGATCCCAAGAGTTTAAGGTTGCTATGAGCTGTGTTGCCACAGCACTCTATCAAGGGCAACATAGTGAGACTCAAAAAAACCCCAAAAAACCAAAAAAACTCAAATCTGACAAAAACAAAACAAAAAACGTACATAAACTGGAATTTTTCTAACCCTCTATATAGTTCAGATGTTCAAATCCAAACAATCTAATTATTATTTAGGTTAATCTATCCCTGAAGTACTTTATAAAATAAAAAAGACTAAAAGTTGGGCTCCATGGCTCAATAGAGTGCTGGTCCTATAAACTGGGGGCTGCAAGTTTGAACTTTACCTGGGAGTGATTGAGAAAAAAAAAAGAGAGAGAGAGAAAGAGAAAAAATAAAGAAGGCTAAAAAGTACAGAAAGTAGCATAATCCTCAAAAAGGGCTGTACTCTGCTGAGATAGTGAGAACACATTAACTTCTAGTTTTATAGTACAAACATTAACCCAAACTATTATTATAACCTGTAATAGTACTTTATTCTAATAAACACTTAGAATTACTTAAATCACAAAGCATTTACTGTGTTAGCTTTTTGCCATCCCAACAAACTGGAGGAATTCCCAATAGTATTCTTTAGATAGGAGCACTACTAGATAGAAAGACTGCTCCATGTATTTTTAAAAATATAGAAAAAAATATGTTTCTGGGGAAGGAAGAATGAGATCACTCTAGATAATTTATCTTCTCCAAGGCAAAAAAAAAACAAGAAACATGATATTTAATTCCTTCCAAGTTTTTTCACAGTCTAGAGACGAAAGTCCAAAATCTCTACCATAGCCCACAGCTGGTCAACAACAGTCTCTGCTCACATTACCTAGCTTTACTTCCCAATACCAGTTCTCCAAAGTGAACCACCGCTGTGCAATTTAGCCACAGAGCTCTTAATAGCACTCAACTTCTTTACAAGTTTTCTTGCGGCACTGTGTTTCACAACTCCGTGCCTTGGAATGGTGCCTATTCCTTCTTAGTCCTCCCTTCCCATTCTCACTCCCTGCCCCCAGACTTTCTCATATATACCGTCCAAATCAAGCCTTAAAGATTCAACTCAAAGTGCCTTATTTATGTAGGTTTTCACCATTTACAAATTCCAGCAGAGATACCACTCTTGCCTTCTAAGCTACCATCACATTTTTTAATATTTTGTATTATTTTACTTAGGACACTTAAGTATAGTTATTATTTACATGTGTGACTTTCCTGCTATATGACAGCAGGGTCCATGTCTTATTTATGATCTTTGTACCCCTGCAGGGCCATTGCCTACCAGTAAAAGAGATGCTCAATACACTTGTTTAAATGAATAAATGGCTAGGTAATTATGGAAATCTACCACTAGCCTTTTATTTGACTAAGATACAGTGTTCATAATATTCTCCATTTTGGTTTAGTTCTAAACTTACTGTGTAATAATACAGTACTAAACTTTGCAATAATTAATTTACTAATGTATTTCTTCCTCACTGTCTGAAAAATCTCTGAAAAGTAATGTTGGGAATGGTCCACTATAGACACTACTGTGTTTCCCCCAAAATAAGACACTGTCTTATATTTATTTTTTCTCAAGAAGACACAGTAGGGCTTATTTTCAGGGGATGTCTTATTTTATTAAGTATAATACAATAATCTACATTTATTCAAATACAGTTAAGTCATCTTCTTCTGGAACCTGACAAGAGGGAGCTGACCTTGTTGGGGATGATGCTATGATGCGTGAACTCCTTTTCCCTAGCCGTTCGCATGTGCACAATAGGAGGCCCGCCACTGCAGTTACCACACACGCACCTGTGCAAGTGCGAATGGCTCAGAGAAGGGAGCTGTGGCGGATACAAGGTATTCCAGTCTTCCTTACCACTCCACGCCGAAAGCATGGCGTGGCTATGCAGCGTATCTGTATCATCACTAGGTCTTATTATCGGGGTAGGGCTTTTATTTAACAAATGCATAGAAATCCTGCTAGGGCTTATTTTTGGGGTAGGTCTTATTTTCGGGGAAACACAGTAGACAGCATAAAAGACTATCAGCTATAATTTTTTTTCTTTTCAAGACAGAGTCTCACTGCTACCCTTGGTAGAGTGTCATGGCATCACACTCACAGCAATCTCAAACTCCTGGGCTTAAGCAATTTTCTTGCCTCAGCCTCCCAAGTAGCTGGGACTACAGGTGCCCACCACAACGCCTGGCTATTTGTTAGAGATGAAGTCTTGCTCTGGCTTAGGCCGGTCTGGAACTTGTGAGCTCAGGTAATCCACACACCTCAGCCTCCCAGAGTGCTAGGATTACAGGTGTGAGCCACCGTGCCCAGTTTATCAGCTATAATTTTATTTTTTTTCCAGGTAATAGGTAATGACAACCATCATTGGAATTAGATATTTATTTTAATATTCTTTCAAATCATTTTCATCTGGCATATATTTTAATTGTATATGTTAACAGGTAAGTTAAACAGGTACTTTAACAGGTACCACTTACCTACCTAATAATGCAGCTAAATGGTAAAACTACATGGCATATAATAATAGAAATATTTGTTTGGAATATCTTATACCTGGGCTCTAGTTCCAGTTCTATAGCAAGCTACCTGTTTTCCCTTGACCAAGGAATTTAATTTCTAATTTCTCTTATCTTTAAAGATAGTTGGATTAGACAATGGCAAGGTTCCTTATAGGTCTAAAACTTACATGACTACTACTTTTGCTGATCTGGGCTTCACATATCTATCAAGTCAGTCAAAGTTTCCATGAGCTTTTTGAAAGCAAAGGCCCATTCCTGATACTAAACTTGCAGTTATATTTTTCATACTAACTGGTGCTAATTCATAGGGTGTCCCAAAAGTCACCATAAACAGGGAAAATGGGAAATTATACTTAAATATACGTTTATTTACAAAATATTCTCTTTGTGTTGGCTACCTCTTTGTAAAATAGTTGAACTTTTCAGATCCAACACCGTATGTAGAATTTGTGAACCATGGTCAGGACTTTTGTTCAACTCGTCGCTTATTTAAGATAATGTTGAACATTGAGCCTGAGCTTCAGGCAAAACTCCATCTCCACGTAAGAAAAATTAGCCAGCCACAGTGGTTTGTGCCTGTAATCCTAGCTTCATAGGAGAATAAGGCAGGAGGATCCTACAAGTGTGGGATCCCACAAAGTTGCATGCTCTAGCTGGAGCATCAGAAGAAGACCCAGTTTCAAGGACAAAAAAAAAGAGAGAGAGAGAGAGAGATAATGTTGAATCTTAATTCTGCTAACAAGTATTAATAGCTGTGCCACCCAAAGCATTGTGTTGTTGTATATAGATTTCATTAGGATGTCCTTCAAAAGTCTCAATCCAATTCACTGTTTTACTGGATAGGACCAAAATACAGAACTGTACTGTCCAGTATCAATGACAGCAATGTTCCATTAACTAATTCTCTTGGGTGATGATGGTTAAAAGAACTAAAAATCTACTTAATTATCTTCTTAGTCACTTTACATTTTTACATGTTACCAGAACATCACAAAAGTCTGTCATCTAAATGCCCTGTTGAAATAAAAATGTAAAATATACAGACACAACTATTTCTTATTGGTGAAACTGTGACCATGACAAGTATGTATATAGCAAAAAAAAAAAAAAAAAAACAAAGAAAGCAACACTGCTAACAAAATACTCCATGTGGCACTTGTAGAAGTATGTTTCATCAGAAGAGATGAAGTTCTTTGGTGTAATACTGAACATGACTCTGAATTTGTTTTTTTTTTTTTTTTTGAGACAGAGCCTCAAGCTGTCCCCCTGGGTAGAGTCCCGTGGCATAGCTCACAGCAACCTCCAACTCCTGGGCTCAAGTGAGTCTCCTGCCTCCGCCTCCCAAGTTGCTGGGACCACAGGGGCCTGCCACAACGCCTGGCTATTTTTTTTCGGTTGCAGCCATCATTGTTGTTTGGCGGGCCGGGCTGGATTCGAACCCGCCACCTTAGGTGTATGTGGCTGGCACCGTAGCCACTTGAGCCACAGGTGCTGAGCCATGACTCTGAATTTGAAGGCACAATTAGTTTTACCAAAGAGTGGCTACACTGAAACCCCTTCTTTTTTTTTTTTTGAGACAGAGCCTCAAGCTATCCCCTTGGGCAGAGTGCCGAGGCACCACAGCTCACAGCAACCCCCAACTCCTGGGCTCAGCGAGTCTCCTGCCTCAGCCTCCCAAGTAGCTGGGACCACAGGCGCCCGCCACAACACCTGGCTTTTTTTTTTTTTTTTGGTTGCAGCCGTCATTGTTGTTTGGCGGCCCCGGGCTGGATTCGAACCCGCCACCTTAGGTGTTATGTGGCTGGCACCTTGGCCACTTGAGCCACAGGCGCCGAGCCCAAAACCCCTTCTTCAAAGATGTTTTTCTCCTCTCCGTTTTTCCAAATATTTAGGATGCTGCATATAGTTCCTCCTGTCACAGCTCAAGGGACTGTGCATACCAAGGGAGCAAGGTGAAGAATGTTAATGAGTATAGTGACAATAAATGCAAAGAACATTATGTACAGGGAAGAAGTGTGGCTGTTAAGAGTACAGTGGGTTTAAAAGGAAGGATTTAATTCAAGTGCTACAATCCAAAGAAGCCTACAAAGTGGGGCCTATATAATTTTTGCCTTTGTGATTCAGGAAATCATTTTCTCATAATTGTTATTATTCAAGATAACAACAGAAAGTTGTTTTGTCCTGATTTGCCATTTACGTCTTGAATAATGATTGATTTGGCACAAATTTTGCAAGTACATACAAGTGGTTCAGACATTTATACTGTCAGGTTCTACATAAGCCATCGACTTGCTTGGAAATCATATAAAATGAAAATACATATAACAAGAATGGTTGTGGCTTTTAGGAAGAATTTTCCAAGTGATGTGAAAAGAAGAAACTTCAGGAATATGAATTATGTACCTATCAATATGATAAAAATGATGTGCCTCTTATTCCACGGTCAAGAGGTTAATGATAATAATGAGTACTTTCTTTGGCCCACAAACACAGTTGATCATTGGTTATAGGAAGAAAATAGCTGTTCAATTTCAACAACCCAAAGTTATTTTAGAATACACAAAGCTTATGGGAAAAGTGGACAGAGCTGATCAGTACTATGGATGTGACGGATTTACAAGAGGTCCTACAAATGGTGGAAAAAATTATCTTCTGGTGATGGAAGTTGCAGCTGTGAACAGTTTACTCATTAGATAAGAAGCTTATGAGCAATGTGAAGAACAGAAATTCAAGAAAAAGGAGAAGACCATAATCTTCTAAAACTGATGAAAGTTTAAATGGTAAGATATATTTTATAATTCAGAAATTTAAAAAAATCAATAAAAGATTGCATGGTTTGCAGAAGAAGAAATGAGAAAGGTGGAAGGAGAGAAACCATTTCCTGCTGTGAGACATGCAAGAGGAAGTCTGGACTTCATCCTGGAGATTGCTTCAAGTATGCTATGTGGCCGGGTGCAATGGCTCACGCCTGTAATCCTAACAATCTGGGAGGCCCAGGCAAGTGGACTGCTTGAGCTCATGAGTTTGAGACCAGCCTGAGCAAGAGTGGGATCCATCTCTACTAAAATAGAAAAACTGAGGCAAGAGGATGGCTTGAGCCCAAGAGTTGGAGGATGCTGTGAGCTATGATGACACTATGGCACTCTATCCAAGTGACAGCTTGAGATTCTGTCTCAAAAAAAAAAAAAAGTATGACAATCAAAAAAATTAGAAACAAAAACATTTTAATTATTTTATGTAACCTAAAATAGAAAATAAAATCACCAGATGAGCTCAAATTTATGCCTTCTCTTTTAAAACTATGGGAAAATTAAAAGTAATCCACCAACTTCTTTCCTGCCCCAAATAAATAAGAGCTGAGGAGTATGCTGGTGGCAGCAAAACTGGACTGAAAGAAGACGTGGCAGAAAAAGTGTAGGCATTTAGCTTTATTCATTTCCCAAATCCCAATGCAATGACAAAAGAAACAAGGACAAGGAGAACAGATAAGGACATGGCAGACTAGAAACATCAACAATATAGTAAAAGATGAAACGTGAATAAATAAATGGTAACTGATTTAACAGAAATTAGAAAGCTCACGTATTGCAGGAAAAGAATCTAAATACTAGATTACTTTTACATTTCTGTTGGAGGCTTAAGGGGACAAATTAATGAAAGTGTGTAAATAACAATGAAGATTTTGAGAATTTTTCTGCTGGGCATGGTAGCTATCATCAGTAATTCTAGCACAGTTCTCTGGGAAGCCAAGGCAGGAGGATCTCATGAACTCAGGAGTTTGAGACCAGTCTGAACAAGAACAAAATTCCCATCTCTACTAAAAAATTAGCTGAGCACTGCGGCAGGCACCAATAGTCCCAGCTGCTCTGAAGGATGAGGCAGGAGGATTGCTTAATCCCAGGAGTTTGAGCTTGCTATGAGCTAGGCTAACACCACTTTACACTCTAGCATGGTATAAAATAAATGAAAAGCTAAGACAAGTGCTAAAGATTTTATCTAATCTAGCAGGTGGCTATTTTTCAAAACTTATCAATTTTAGCTTTGTTTTTTTTTTGTTTGTTTTTCCTGCAGTTTTTGGCTGGGGCCAGGTTTGAACCCATCACCTCCGGTATATAGGGCCAACACCCCACTCCTTGGAACCACAGGTGCCACCCTTCTAGCTTTGTTTTTTTAGGGATAGTAATAAGGGGAAGATTTAAAATCTCTATAAATGGCTGGACATGGTGGCTCATGCCTGTAATCCCAGCACTCTAGTAGGCCGAGGCAGGTGGGTTGCCTGAACTCACGAGTTCAAGACCAGCCTGAGCAAGAGTGAGACTCTGTCTCTAAAAAATAGGTGGGCCTGGGCGGCACCTGTGGTTCAAAGGAGTAGGGCACCGACCCCATATACCAGAGGTGGCAGGTTCAAACCTGCCCCAGCCAAAAACTGCCAAAAAAAAATAGGTGGGCGTTGTGGTGGGTGCCTGTAGTCCCAGACAGTAGGGAGGCTAAGGCAAGAGAACTGCTTGAGCCCAATCGTTTGAGTCCACCCTTCTACTAAGGGTGACAAAGTGAGACTCTGTCAAAAACAAACAAAAAAAAAGATAACCTTTTTAAAAAATCAAGTATTGGCTTGGCGCCTGTGGCTCAAGTGGTTAAGGCACCAGCCACATACACCTAAGGTGGCGGGTTCAAATCCAGCCCAGACTGGCCAAACAACAATGACGGCTGCAACCAAAAAATAGCTGGGCATTGTGGCGGGCGCCTGTGGTCCCAGCTACTTGGGAGGCGGAGGCAGGAGACTCACCTGAGCCCCGGAGTTGGAGGTTGCTGTGAGCTGTCAAGCCACGGCACTCTACCCAGGGGACAGCTTGAGGCTCTGTCTCAAAAAAAAAAAAAAAAAAAAAAATCAAGTATCAGGCGGTGCCTATGACTCAAAGGAGTAGGGCGCTGGACCCATATACTAGAGGTGGTGGGTTCAAACCTGGCCTCGGCAAAAAACTGCAAAATAAAAAATCAAGTATCAGTAATTTTTAATTCTGAGGGAAGGAATATGGGGGTCCAACTGAAAAGGAAACACAAAAATGATGTTCTTGGTTGGGCATGGTGGCTCACACCTATAATCCTAGCACTCTGGGAGGCCAAGGTGGACTGCCTGAGCTCAGGAGTTCAAAATCAGTGTGAGAAAGAGTGAGACCCCATCTCTACTAAAATAGAAAAATCAGGCAGGCATTGTGGTGGGTGTTTGAGGTCCCAGCTAGTTGGGAAGATCACTTGAACTCAGGAGTTTGAGGTTGCTATGAGCTATGATGTCGCCTCAATTACCCAAGGCCACAGAGTAAGACTCTGTTTTTTTTTAAAAAAAAAAAAGATGTTCTCATGGCTCAGCTATAAACAACATCTTCACAGTCAAAATGCTATAAATGTAGAAGAATAGTTTAACCCCAAAATAGGGCATAAGCGTTTTGGAAGAACACAGGAAGCATATATATGCCATTAACAATGGCATGTGTGAAAAAATCAAACAATATCTAATTTTGAAAAAAATTAGAAATAATATTATTGGTCTTCCTCTATACTTGGAGAATAACCTGTCTTTCCATCGTACTTTCACTTTGCAATAAATATTGTGCAGGAGAATAAAAAAAATAATAATATTTAGAAATAAAGAGGACATTTGCCTGTGGGGGTCAGGACTTTACATCTATATAACACAGTTGTAATTAAAAACAAATATATAGATGTACTTTTTATAATTTGTATTTATGTATCTATGTATTCTCTTGCTTCTATAACCTCAACTCATAAAAAAATGGATTAATCTGGCATCATCTGCTCTTTGAAAGCCCAGTATGATGAGGAGTAAACTCCACTGCCTTTGATAAGAGCTCTGCATTTTTTCTGCAAAGGTAAATTCAGACGGTTTTCTCCTTAGGATACATGATGATATCATGTAAATAATGATTCTAAATTTCTCCAACAATCAAATCTTTCTTTCTATAAACTTCTATGCCCCAACCATCCTAATTTTGTAGTCCTGCTCAACAATTCCAAATTGGCTTACTGAATCTGGTTTTTTTGTTTGTTTGTTTGTTTGAGACAAAGCCTCAAGCTGTCACCTTGGGTAGAGTGCTATGGCATCACAGCTCACAGCAACCTCCAACTCCTGGGCTTAAGCGATTCTCTTGCCTCAGCCTCCCAAGTAGCTGGGACTACAGGTGCCCGCCACAATGTCCGGCTATTTTTTTGGTTGTAGGTGTCATTATTGTTTGGCAGGCCCAGGCTGGATTTGAACCCACAAACTCTGATGTATGTGGCTGGCACCTTAGCCTCTTGAGTTACAGGCGCCAAGCCAAATCTGAAATTTTTATCATTACATTTTTCTGATTCTCCTGAATCAAGACGTCAACACATAATCCTACAAGTATCACTTCTGTGACACTTCTGAAATTACCATATTAACATGATGCAGATTGTGTCAATGAATGTGGTTAAAACTCTTCACTCCTATATTTTTTGATGTGTTATACTATCGACAGAATTCTTCCTCAAAATCTGTTAATGCTGTTTAACCTCAACAATTAAACTATCATAAAGAACAAGAATTTGATGTACATTTGATACATTCTCTTTTTTGAGACAAGGTTTTGCTCTGTCATCCAGTGGCATCACCTTAGCTCACTGCAACCTCTAACTGCTGGGTTCAAGCAATCCCGCCTCAGCCTCCTGCCTGGCTAGGATTATGGGTGTGAGCCACTGTGCTTGATCCCCACATTTGACATCCCTGTAAGAAAATTAAAATGCACTTTAACTGAAGTGATAGTTTTAAATTGAATCCCTCCACAACATATAGAGCATTATGTCACTAAAACAAAGGATATAATATGTGATACCCGTAAATTAGATGTATAAAATAATCATCCCTTAGTGAGGGGAAGGCAAAGGAAAAACGTTTGTCAGGTCTACAACTTACTTTTAAATGGCTCAAAAACACAAACACGTATGAACCCATATACATATTTCCAAAGAGATAAGCACAGAAAATAAAATATTCACAACTGGTAATTCTAGATGATAGTACATTATGGATAGTCTTTTACTTTTCTGTAAGATTGAACATTTACTTCATACA
The DNA here is from genome assembly GCF_000181295.1 of Otolemur garnettii. Lineage (NCBI taxonomy): Eukaryota > Metazoa > Chordata > Mammalia > Primates > Galagidae > Otolemur > Otolemur garnettii. The sequence continues at coordinate 16,588,130 of NW_003852406.1, forward strand.
AAGTTAAAAATTAAAACAACTTTTGTTTTTTGTTTTTTTTTGAGACAGAGTCTCTGTTGCCCTGGGTAGAGTGCTGTGGTATCATCATAGCTCATAGCAACCTCAAGCTCTTGGGTTCAAGTGATCTTCTTACCTCAGACTCCAGAGCAGTTGAGACTACAGGCATCACTATGCCTGGTTAGTTTTTTCTAGTTTTAGTAGAGACAAAGGTGAGTGGGGTGTCTTGCTCTTTCTCATGATGGTCTCAAACTCAAGCAATCCAACTGCCTCCCAGAGTGCTAGCATTACATCCCACCATGTCTGGCCCAAAACAAATTTAAAAAAATAAATGTTTTGTATTATGTACATAAGCCAAGTGTTCACATGTATCAAGCACTGACAAGGATCATTATGTACATTATCTAAATAAGATCTTCACAACAGGCTCTGCACCTGTGGCTCAAGTGGCTAAGGTGTCAGCCACATACACCTAAGGTGGCGGGTTCGAATCCAGCCCTGGCCTGCCAAATAACAATGACGGCTGCCGGGCATTGTGGCGGGTACCTGTGGTCCCAGCTACTTGGGAGGCAGAGGCAGGAGACTCGCTTGAGCCCAGGAGTTGGATGTTGCTGTGAGCTGTGATGC
>NW_003852406.1:16589254-16612916 GCF_000181295.1 Otolemur garnettii
AAAAAAAAAAAAAATGTATAAGAAATATTGAACAATGTTGTAAATGCTTGTACAATATATCAATGGTTGGTTGGTTGGCTGGGTTTTCTGCTGATTCAGTTTCATTTGTTTAAAATGTTAACACTTTCTAAGAAACTAGTAAGTAAAGGTTAACATTTGATTTTACTGTGCCTTCATTTTAACACTTTTAAACTCCATGTTTCTTTTTCTCTTTCTTTCTTTTTTTTTTTTTCAGAGACAGAATCTTACTTTATTGCTGTTGCGTCACAGTTCACGGCAACCCTCAACTCCTGGGCTTAGGTGATTCTCCTGCCTCAGCCTCCCCAGTAGCTGTGACTACAGGCGCCCACAACACCTGGCTAAAAAGACCTTTTTTTTTTTTTAAATCCCCTGCAGTTTTGGCCAGGGCTGGGCTTGAACTCACCACCCCTGGTATATGGGGCTGGCATCCTACTCCTTGAGCCACAGGTGCCACCCCTAAACGCCATGTTTCATCATAAGCTTGCACTCTTTCAGATAAATGATTTTCAAAACTTGCTAAAGCAAAACCACACCTTTCAAACAAAAACCTTATCAAAAACTCAATACATAAAATAAATAACAGAGTCCTGCCTGCTTACTTCTCCTTTCCCATTTCCTGGACTTTGTGGGATACCATAGGAAACCAATTAATTTAAATAATACCCAACTATAAATTGTTAATGATTTATACGGTTTATAATGTTTATAATGTTTTTGGCACAGTGCCAAAAACATAACCAGCTAAAGAAGCTGAAGTTACAAATTACAATTTAAGCACATGAGTGATAGTTTAGTAATTCAGATAAAGAAAGAACACAGAAATAAATGTCTTGTTTTAGAACTCATGTAAGAGTGTGTCACAGGACGAGCTGCTAACCTTAGCCAATTTACCTTTGTCAGAACCATCATTTTGTGCTAACACATTTTGCATTTCATCAGATACCAAAGAGGGAAAAGAGCAAAGAGGTCAATTCTTTATGCTTCTATCTTCTTATATGTAAGTAAAAATATCCTAGTCTAATTCTAATCTATTTCACAAGGATAATATGAAGATTCTTAAAATTATATGTTCTCCTCTCTAAAGGGTCTCCCACAAACACAGGAGCATCCCCACCTGGATGTGAACCAAATACCACCTATCTATCTACTCTTGCAACTATGAAGAAAAGCACAAGTGAATCAGGTGCGGTGGCTCTCCCCTGTATTCCCAACTACTCCAGAGGCTGAGGCAGGAAGACCACTTGAAGTGAGGGGTTTGAGACCAGCTGGGGGCAACATAGTGAGATCCTAAAAAAAACAAAAAAATATTAGCAGGACATGGTGGTACAGGCTTGTACCTGTATAAGCTGAGGTGAGAGGGGTGCTTGAGACCAGGAATTCAAGGATGCAGGAATCTGTAATTGTGCCTATGCACTGCAGCCTGGGTGACAGAGGAACCCTATTGCTTTAAAATAACAAGGAGGGAGGAACTGTTTGTAAATTAGGGATATAAGTACATTTTCTTAATTCTTAAGGAAAGAATTATTCATATTTTAATGTTTACATGATTCTTTCAGAGCTGGTTCAAGAAGCCTCAAAACTTTAAAAAGAAAAGTCTCCAAAATATTCCCTATGTTTTTTAATTAATAAGTATCAATCTGGAGTGAGACCTCATCTCTACTAAAAATGAAAAAAACTGGGCGAGTAGATTGCTTCAGCCTAAGAGTTTGCGTTTTCTGTGAGCTATGATGCCATTACACTTCATACAGGGTGACAGAAAAAAAAATTCAATCTGTAAAATCTATTTCCACCACATTGTGTCCTCCTACCTACATGATTATGATCCATCAATTTTCCCCCCTCTCTAAAATCTTCAAAATTCCCCTTTCTATTGGAACAGTATACAAGGCGGCCATAAAGTTTGTGTACAGTTTAAAATAATGTAAAATTTTAAATTACACACGGACTTTATGGCCACCCTCTATATAAAACTCCACAGAAATAATCTTTCCACATAAGACATAAGGAAGCAATTCTTAAAATAAGAAATATAAATGTATATTAGTAAAAATGTTTAACTTTACCTACAAACACATATACATTTAAATAATTTTTCCTATCGGACTGGCATAGATGAAAAGATGCTTGATAACATTCAAGGTTTTGGGCTCGGCGCCTGTGGCTCAAGCGGCTAAGGCGCCAGCCACGTACACCTAAGGTGGCGGGTTCGATTCCCCAGCCCGGACCCGCCGAACAACAATGACGGCTGCAACCAAAAAATGGCCAGGCGTTGTGGCGGGCGCCTGTGGTCCCAGCTACTTGGGAGGCAGAGGCAGGAGACTCGCTTGAGCCCAGGAGTTGGAGGTTGCTGTGAGCGCGATGCCATGGCACTCTACCCAGGGGGATAGCTTGAGGCTCCGTCTCCAAAAAAAAAAAAAAAAACAAACATTCAAGGTTTTGAAGTAGTAAGAAAATAACCATACACAAAGTAAATGAAAATATCTTTCTGGAGGGCAAATTGGCAATACATAACAAAAGTGCATATTTACATATCCTTTGATTCAGAAAGTACACACACTTCCAGGATTTAGCCTAAGAGAATAATCAGCAAAGTATGAACTACAAGGATGTTCAGGACAGGTTCAGTGCCTATAGCTCAGCAGCTAGGTTGCCACAAACACAGGAGCTGGTGCGTTTGAACACAGCCAGGGCCTGCTAAACAACAATGACAACAACTACAACCAAAAAATAGCCATAGGGTGGGGGGAGAGTGCCTATAGTCCCAGCTACTTAGAAGGCTGCAAGAGAATTGCTTAAGCCCAAGAGTTTGAGGTTGCTGTGAGTTGTGACACCATAGCATTCTACTGAGGGTGAAATAGTGAGACTGTGACTCAAAAATTAAAAAAAAAGGATGTTTAGTACAGTATTAATTATAATATTAAAAAACAGAAAACAATTTATATGTATATTGAGATTGGGTATAATACATTGAGCAACATATAGGAATTAAAAATAAGTGGTCTATATTTAAGTTGAAATAAAATGTTTGGGCTATATCAATGAAAGCAGGCTTACAACACAATTTGATTGAATTTCTAAACTATGCCCTCATAAACATTTTTTAAAGCCATTACTTTTCTAGGATTTTTTCTTTTTTTGAGTCCAGGTGAGATTCTGCAGTCCAGGCTAGACTGCAGTGGCATGGTCATATAGCTCACTGCAACCTCAAACTTCTGGGCTCAAGTAATCCTCCTGCCTTAGACTCTTTAGTAGCTGGGACTATAGGCGTGTGGCATCATGCTGAGCTACTGGTCTCACTATGTTGCTCAGGTGGTCTTGAACCTCCTGGCCTCAAGTGATCCTCTTACTTTGGCCTCCCAAAGTACTAAGATTACAAGTGTGAGCAACTGCAACTGGCATTTTCAAATTCTGAAAAATTATATTATCATTACTTATCTCTGGAGACACTTCTAAAGTACAGTTATTAAAAAAAAAATTTGGAAATAGGCATTTTTTTAAAACTTTGCTTTTTGTTTACTGATTTTTTTTTTTTTTCAGATTACAAAATACATGTGTTCATTTAAAACTGGGGGGAGAGGCCAGGCGCAGTGGCTCACGCCTGTAATCCTAGCACTTGGGGAGGCCAAGACAGGTGGACTGCCTGAGCTCATAGGTTTGAGACCAGCCTGAGCCAGAGAAAGACCCTGTCTCTAAAAAAAATACCTACAACTGGCTTGGCACCTGTGGCTCAAGTGGCTAAGGCGCCAACCCCATACACCTGAGCTGGCGGGTTTGAATCCAGCCTGAGCCTGCCAAACAACAATGATGGCTGCAACAGAAAAATAGCTGGGCGTTACAGTGGGCACCTGTAGTCCCAGCTACTAGGGAGGCAGAGGCAAGAGAATTGCTTGAGCCCAGGAGTTGGGGGTTGCTGAGAGCTGTGACCCCACAGCACTCTACCCAGGGCAACAGCTAGAGGCTCTGTCTGAAAAAAAAAAAAAATGCCTGGAACTCAAAGCAGCCCAGGCTTTCCCTCCCTTCCCATCACTTCCACTGCATTTAGTGTTTGTGTATACTGTAGCTGTGTCAGGTGTCTGTAGTCCCACCTACTTGGGAGGCTAAGACAAGCAGATCACTTGAATCCAAGAATTTGAGGTTGCTGCGAGGTAAGATGCCACGGCACTCTACCAAGGGTGACCAAAGTGAAACTCTGTCTCAAAAAAAAAAAAAAAAAAAAAAAAAGGAGGGAAAAGAAACATCCCAGAAATATATAAACATAAGTGAAAGATCAAAGGCAATAATTTGCCCTCTCCTGTTAACCCCTCTACTCTTCAAATACTTTGTCTTCTAGCATCCTCCTTTTCCCAGTCATAAAAGCCCCACAAAGCATCATGTCTTCACCCTTTGCGTGTTCAATAGCATCCACACAGTGGTTTCTTAATCCCTACCTCAAGCCTAAACTTTCTTTCTTTCTTTCTTTTTTAAATTGAGACAGTGTTTTACTTTGTCACCCTCAGTAAAGTGCCATGACGTCAAAGCTTATAGCAACCTCAAACCCTTGGGCTCAAGTGATTCTCTTGCCTCAGGCTCCCCAGTTGCTGGGACTACAGGTGCCCATCACCAAGCCCAGCTATTTTTTTTTTTTTAAGCAGGCCTGGACTGGGTGCAAACCCCACCAGCCCTGGGCATGTAGCCAGAGCCCTAACCACTGAGCTACAGGTGCCCAATCAAGCCTAAACTTTCTAAGTCTCAGATACACATTTCTGCATATATGCCAACACCCCTCAAAGTCAAATATTCACAAACTGTGTCTTATGTGCCTTCCCAACCATTTACCCTAGTCCCATTTTTCCTATCTCCATTAAAGGTTTCCTCACTTACATGTTTTCTCCAAGCTGACAAATTTAGTCATCATTGACTCCTGCCACTCAAATAACTAGTGACTAAACCTTGCCTAAGACTACTTCTAAAATTTCTTTCTAATTCACCCTTCCTCTATCTCATTGCCATTTTTCAGAGTTAAGACCTAAGGCTCTGATATTTCTGACCTAGATTATTTAGCCTACAAACATTTCTCCAGTAGCCATTATATGCCATACAGTTAGGGATGTGAAGAATAATGAAACAAAAAAGTACCCATTAATCATATTTTGGGGTAGAGATGGAAAAAGAAAGTATAACGTGACAAGTACCACAATTAGAGCAAAATCTCTAAGATGTCAACTTCTATACTGTCTGTCCAAATCTTTTTTTTTTTTTTTTTTTTTTGAGAAAGAGCCTCAAGCTGTCGCCCTGGGTAGAATGCTGTAGCATCACAGCTCACAGTAACCTCCAACTCCTGGGCTCAAGCGAGTCTCTTGCCTCTGCCTCCCAAGTAGCTGGGACTACAGGTTCCTGCCACAACACCTGGCCATTTTTTGGTTGCAGCCATCATTGTTGTTTGGCAGGCCCAGGCTGGATTCAAACCCACCACCTTAGGTGTATGTGGCTGGCACCTTAGCCACTTGAGCCACAGGCGCCGAGCCTATCTGTCCAAATCTTAACAGCTACCTGAATTCTCTTTCTAAACTACAAAGCAGATCATGACACTTTTCTGTTGTGAAATCCTTGATCCTTATAATGCCCACAGGATAAAGCTTAAATGCTTTAATACCATGCAAACACAATCTGGCCCCAACTTACTTAACTGCCTCCAACTATTACTTTTCTTTCACTTCACATCCTAGGACCCAGTCATGTATAACTAGCTGCTGCCCTGACAATCTGCTAGCCATTTCTATAGCATTTAGTGCTTGTGCATCCTGTAGCTGAAGAGTCCTTCCTTGTGACTACCAGCAGAAATCCTGTCCTTTTATTAAATGATATCTCCTCTCTGAAATCTTCATTAACCTTCTCTGCCAACAAGCTTCTATAAAATCTAATATAATAATTATCGATTTGTATTGCAATTAGTCTTTTTCTCTCTACCACTACACTGTGGTATTCTTAGAGACAGATACTACATCTTGTTATTTGTATCCTTCCCAAAGTCTAGCATGACAACAAATATTCAAGAAATGGTTTTAAACGCATAACAGGGTTGAAACATTTGCAGAGAACCAAAACATACTCACTGGCACTTCTTTTTTTTTAATCTATAATTTTAAACACTAGGGCCACTACCTACCACTGCCATCACCTTACCACCCACATAAACCTGGAACCCAAAGCAGCCCAGGCTTTCATTTTTTTCTCTCCCTTCCTCTTCATCCAGCTATCCATCAATCTTATAAATAATAGTAAACAACACAAGGAGAAACCCTGCCCTCCAAAGAGCTTATACCGTGTTTTCAAGAGAGACAATAAATAGGCAAACAAATACACAAGGTCATTTCAGATAGTTATTACTGCTATTAATAGTTTGATAAAACAGAATGTGCTAGAGAAGAAATATGCTACTTTACCTGGGGATGAGGAAGAGGTTATAGGTTTCTCCAAGAAGGTAAGAAAGACATAAAGCTGAAGACTGAAAGATGAGAAACAGCCAGCTATGCAAAATATTAGGGGAAAAGTTCTGCAAGCACAAGGTACTGCAAATGTAAAGCTTTGTAACAGAAATGCACTTGGCTGTTTGAAGGACAGAAGAGACAGTGTAGCTAGAAAAAGAAATTCGTTTGCAGAAGGAGGGCTTTGTAGGTGGGAGCCAAGATGGAAGCCTACCTGCACCTACCTTGAGTTTAGAATTTCCTAGTTTACATTTTCTGTTGTCTGTACAATCTCCTACTTAACTAATACTAGAGCAAGAGAATAACAGAATGGGGCTTATAGCCCACACTATTGTTCGGAAGATGCTAAATGAGTCAGAAAGCATTTTTACTGGTTTATGCAGATAAGAAAAACTACTTCTAAATACAATGACACAACAATATGATCCCAGTGTTAATGAAAATCTGATAAACACAAAATAAAACCACTTGAAAAGAAGGACAAGTTCTTTCTACTGACTACAGGCAAGGCAAAATAAGAAATAACAAAATTATCCCAGATTCATTAGAAGAAATAAAACACAACACTGCTCTGAAAATACGTATGTGCTACAAATTTATCCTTTTAACTGAGCAGATTGTTTTCAATCCCATGTAAATTTAGACTACAAATCTAGGCTTAATGATTAAACAGATTTCCAATTTTCATTGGCCAAGGATTTTTCATCTTCACAGAAATTAAACAATTTTCTGATTTTTTAAGAATTCATAGATTTATATGCATTAGAAACTCTCAGCAATAATTTTGTGGATGTTATAATATAATCTATTTAATGCAAGTAGTACTGTGATGTTAAAACAAAGTCAATTCATTACATAAAGAAATATTCATGAAACTAGTTGCTAAAGCAACTCTGTAGTTGCTAAGAAGTCAAGCAGTGTGAAATTACACATCTTACTCCTATTCTCAGTAGCATCTGCTGGCTTAGCTAATCTGAACATAAATACAACCCTAAATATAAAGACCCTTTTATTATCCTAGTCAGGTCTTTAAATTTCAGGTTGCCAGCCTTCTATTGGTAAAAATAAATTCATTCTTAGTATCCTTAAATTTAATTCTGTACCCACTGATCTCAGGCCAGTGTACTGATGTTTCTCCAAAGCTCACTATGAAGAATCAGAGGTAAGATTTTTTTCCATCTTCTTTTTGCAGGGCCAAGAGAAGTAACATGGGTAACAAGCAGTAATCATATGCTCCCACTCTACTGCTCCCCCAAGGGCCAAAGTTTCTTGAAATTCATCTTCATAATAATCCATAATCTTAATAATGTCTCAACAGCCTCAAAGAAAAAAATACTTTGGCCTAAAGAGAGACTTTTCCAAATTCTCTAAGCTGATCTCCATCTTTATATACTTATAAGGCCTTTCATTTTCTCTTTGCCATTCACCAAGAGAAGGCCATTAAAAGTTATATCAATATCCAAGGTACTTTCTTCTCAATCTCCCATCTTCAAAGTGGCTGATTTTATCATTGTTCATCATGTCACCCATAAATTCACACTTGAAATAGAAAATGAGCCAGGTGCAGCGGCTGATACCTATAATCCTAGCACTCTGGGAGGCTGAGGTAAGTGGATCACCTGAGCTGAGGAGTTTAAAACCAGACTAAGCAAGAATGAGATCCTGTCTCCACTAAAAATAGAAAAACTAGACAGGCTTTGTGGCTGACACCTGTAGTCCCTGCTACTTGAGAGGCTGAGGCAAGAGGGGCACTTGAACCCAGGAGTTTGAGGCTATTGAGAGCTACCAAGATGCCACCAGGGCTCTCTACACAGGGCAATAGAGTTATAGAAAATCCCTTTCCTTGGTTGGGGAATAAAATTTCATAATTTCTCCTTGGAGTTCAACTTTATTTCCAATGTTGGGAACTCCATGAAGAAATGCAAACATGATTATCTGCTAGAAAACTTCTCTTAACATACACTATATATCCTTATACACTAAGTTTGGGTATTACTAAGGATTTACTCCTATGATTTTAGGGGCAAAATTAAAGTAAGGCCTTATTCCCTTCTTAAATGTAGTTCAAACACCAACAGCATCTGTACCACCTGGCAATTTGTAAAAAATCCCATAATTTAAGGCTCCACCTCAGACCTATTTAACCAAAATCTGCATTTTATTGATATCTGTATGTACATCTGCCTACACCATAAAAATCTGAGAGCAGGTAGAAAATTTAAAAGCTTCTCACACATAAAAAGAGATAAACTTTGAGTAATAGTTATTGCTGATAGTGACTATAGCTCCCTTAAAAAGTTCTTTATTTCTTATAACACATCGAACTTAAGAGAAATTTCTCATAAAAGTTATAAACTACTTGCCTTGAAACACATCAAAGCTTATTTTTGTTGTTGTTAGTGGTAGCCAGTGACATGACCAATTTCTTACCTAATCTGAGCTCTCCAAAGTTTCCACACCCTATCTTCTTGCCAACCCTGAAGTTGGGTCCCACCATAAGAACCCCTGAAGATGTTGAGGAGCCAGAAGGTCGGGAACAGTGTGCACTCCTTTGTGCCATGGGTTTAGTTGTCCGTTGTCTTTCATCCTTTTCCCTACTAGAATGGTCCATGATCCTATACAACGGTCTCAGTGTGTATACTTCTCTTCAATACAAAAGTATGTTCAAATAAACAGTAGTCAGAAAAAGGTAAGGAGTTCTTTTGGCACCATATTTATGTTTCTAATGTATCTTCAGGAGATGAAAAACCATTGATTAGTTCCTGCAGGACATGTAGTCTGTAGGTCTCAAGCATAGGAGGACATTTTGCAACCTAGGTAAAAATCAAGAAAACATGCAATTAAGAATTATATTTTAAAACAAATTGAGAAAGTCACTACAAATTAGAATGTATCCTATCCAAAGATGAACAAAGTGAATAGCTTCCTGAAATGGGTTTTGGTTTTCTGTGCACCAACAGTTTAGCCATCTGGATTAGTTATTCATGTGGTAACATAAACTCAGTAGGCTGCAGATCATGGAAACTGAGGGAACACATAGCCGTTACTGTAGAAATGCTTTCTTCTAGTAAGATATATTTGACCAAAAGGAAAGTAATATGGTAGTTTTTCATCATTATTTAACAGAAAGATATGACAACCTTAAAACTAAGTTAAATAAACCAAGGACAATTTAATTAAAAGCTCTTCCTTTTAATTTGTCCAATATTTAATCAGAAATGCCTTTCTACTCCATCCCCACCATTTCCCAAGTACAAGCAGCAATCATATAATCCAAACCTACTGACCAACACAGATTTCTGAGGAAATTTCTAAAACTCTACTGGTACTAAGTTAAGTAGTCATCGACTAAAGCTTTGAAAACTCAACTGCAGGTCCGGTTTTTGTTGTAGACTAAGCAGGCAAAAACTGAGTGGCTGAAGGAAATCCTTTGCAAAACCCCAAAGTGAAAACAAAGCTGGGGGGAAAAATCTTAAACATAACACTCCTCCCTACTAGAATTCTGAAGTGTCCCAATTAAGTACTAAACCTAACACAAAAGTTTACATCTGATAAGCCATCTAAGTATCCTTAACAAAAAAAATACTGTTACCACAAATCATATACTAAACATATACTTACATTTCAATTTCCTAAGTATTTTCCTTAAAACTTTAAGGGGAAAGAATTAGAACCACTGTTTGGTTATTATCACCAATTATATAATAGAGCAAAAAAAATCTCCACGGTGAGCTTCCTGGGGACACTTTTAATTCTCTACTGCAGTAACAAGTACAAAGCAGTGAGCTGATTGTTATCTAAAAATATAATCTACTTGCTCCATTATAGTCATTAAAATTATTGGCTTATTTTTACCTTTTCTATTTGTTTTCTTTGCATTATTAAAACTTACGATGAAACCTGACTTCCACAATGCTAATTATCAATAACACATTTCTCTGAATTCAGGATACAATATATTTACAGTTATAATGTATATTACATAAAGGAAGAAAAGTTAGGGTGATGGTGTCAGCAATTCCTGAATTTCCTACATGAACACCATTATGAACTCATACTTCTTATTCTTTCTCTTATTTCCAATTGTATTATCCCAATGTTCTCCAATTATCTTTGTCTTTTACCCAAATCTCCCAAACAATTTTGGAAAGTGCAAAGTATATTGAGATATCTATACTCTCAATAATCTTAATTGTGAGAGACTGTCAAATATAATTTCTTGTCTCATATTATAAATCCTTTTGGGGACAGAAACAGGATGTGTCTTAGCCCATCCAGTCAATTTATAAACATTCAACTAACACCCCAACTTTCATAATTGATCTATTTCTCTTCATATTTTTCATTTGTATTTACCCTGCTTGCTTTTTCTAATAGAGGGAGGTTTTTTTGTTTTGGGGTTTGTTTTTTTTTTTGAGACAGAATCTATGTTGCCCTTGTAGAGCACTGTGGAGTCACAGCTCACAGCAACCTCAAACTCTCAAGCTTAAGTGATTCTCTTGCCTCAGCCTCCCAAGTAGCTGGGACGACAGGTGCCCACCACAACGCCCAGCTATTTTTTTGCTGCAGTTGTCATTGTTGTTTAGCTGGCCCAGACAGGGTTCAAACCCGCCACCCTTGGTGTATGTGGCCACCGCTGTAACTATTGTGCTAAGGGTGCCAAGCCAAGATGGAGGTTATTTTTTTTTCTTATACATGTGTATATTAGGTTTCCACTTTTACCTTCACAGAATTAAAAAGGCTAAATTTAATGACAATAACAATATTTAACATAAGGACTGAGAACAAAAACCTCATAAAGAATGAATGAAGATAAATACATTCAGAAAAGAAATCAGATGATTGCTGCAATGAAATATTAAGGTTATTTTTATAATGCTTTTAATTTTTTTCTATTGCACTTAGAATCATGCAACATTAGATAGAATAATCATACACAACCCCTAAAATCCATGTATACTTGCACATAAGTATTAGAACATACAGTATTTGAAAGGTTAAAAACCTGTAAAAATAAGGCACAGTAGCACATGCTTGTAGTCCCAATTACTTGGGAGGCTGAGGGAAAGCCTCACTTGAGACCATGAGTTTGAGGTTGTAGTGTGCTATGATACACTATTCACTGCACTCTAGCCTGGGCAACATAGTAGGGCTCCATCTCTTAAAAAAATTTTTGAAGTTAAAAAAATAAAATCTTGCAGAAAGCCAAAAATCTCTTTCAGCTTAGAAAAGAATGTTTCTAACACCTGCTTTTAAAACAAAAGAATCATTTTACCTCCATAAACATGGCAAACATTTGCATTTAAGATGTCAATTTTCTGGCTCGGTGCCTGTGGTTCAAGTGGCTAGGGCTCCAGCCACATACACCTATGGTGGCGGGTTCAAATCCAGTCCGGCCTGCCAAAAACAACAATGACAGCTGCAACCAAAAAATAGCCGGGCGTTGTGGGGGGCGCCTGTGGTCCCAGCTATGGGAGGCTGAGGCAGGAGACTTGGTTGAGCCCAGGAGTTGGAGGTTGTTGTGAGCTGTGATGTCACAGCACTCCACCCAGGGGGATAGCTTGAGGCTCTGTCTCAAAAAAAAAAAAAGATGTCAATTTTCTGATCTATGATGGGACATTAGCATAGTTTAACCTATAATTAAGAAAGATAAATTACAGTCAATACTACTACACTACTATATATGCCATTTCTCTTTTGTTTTTAATTTTTATTATTATTATTTTTTGAGACAGAGCCTTAAGCTGTCCCCCTGGGTAGAGTGCTGTGGCATCCCAGCTCACAGCAACCTTCAACTACTGGGCTCAAGTGAGTCTCCTGCCTCAGCCTCCCAAGTAGCTGGGACCACAGGCACCCGCCACAACATCCAGCTATTTTTTTTTTTGGTTGCAGTCGTCATTGTTGTTTGGTGGGCCCGGGCTGATTCGAACCCACCACCTTAGGTGTATGTGGCCGGCGCCTTAGCTGCCTGAGCCCCAGGCGCCGAGCCTAATTTTTATTTTTAGAGTTAGGGTCTTGTTTTGTTACCCAGGCTGGAATCCAATGGTACGATTATAGTTCACTGCAACCTCAAATTCTCAAGGTTTAAACAATCCTCTCAACTCAAGCCTCCTGAGTAGCTAGGATGGCAGGCTTGTGAAACAAGGCCCGGTTATTTTTGTTGTTGTTTTGTTTTTAAGAGACAAGTTCTCACTGTGGTGCATAGGCTGGTGTTGAACTCCCATCCTTAAGCAATGCTGCTGCCTCAGTCTCCAAAAGTGCTAGGATCTCAGGCATGAGCCACCATGCCTGGCCTATCAGTTAAGGAATTAAAATAACTAAATAATTTTTTAAAATAATATTTATCACCACCCTCTGCTCAAAATTATTTTTGGTTACCAATAACAAACTCTTCTGTGCATCTTCTGAGGCCCTTCAATATCCAATCCCTATTTAAATTCGTGTATTAGGAACCTACTACATAGGCACAGTGCCCATAACACAATGGTTACAACACAAGTCACATACACCAAAGGCTAGTGGGTTCGAATCCAGCCTGGATACAGCTAAAACAATGACAACTGCAATAAAAAAAATAGCTGGGCATTGTGTTGGGTGCTTGTAGTTCTAGCTACTAGGAGGTTGAGGCAAAAGAATCGCTTACGCTCATGAGTCTGAGATTGCTGTGAGCTGTGTCTACCAAGGGTGACATAGTGAGACTCTGTCTCAAGAAAAAAGAAAGCTACTACATAAACATGGGGAGCAAACATGTCTTAGAGTTATTCCTAGAATGGCCTCTCAACTCTTTTGTCTGCATTTAAAGCATGACTCATATCTTAACACCTTTGTGAAATCTTTTATAACTAATTTATCATTAATACTTGGAGTACCACTGTCTATATCATTCATTTGCCACCTACAATGTACCAAATTATATGTAGTCTAATACCTGATTTGATTAAAAGCCTTTGAAGATACAGATCTTGTCATATCTCCTTTAACCTTTACTTAGTAATTTAAAAATATTAATAATTATGATGGTCTTAACTAACAGCAAACAGATTGCCAGTGACATAACCAAATACTTAACACAATTTTGATTAAAGAAAAGAGAAATCCTAGAATTCATGTAGCAATAAGCTAGTATTAATTCACTTAAATTCATGAGTGCTAAACACATGGTTTGGAATTTTCATTTCACAAGGACATTATATAGCTTACTTATAGTTACTAGCAGATAACATGTGAAAGAGCTCAAGAACCAGGTCACACAGAATATCCAAAGTAAACATTAAGGTACATGTTAACCTTAAAAAAAAAATGGCTTCCGGCTTGGCACCTGTAGCTCAGTGGCTAGGGCGCCAGCCACATACACCAGAGCTGGCAGGTTTGAACCCACTAGGGCCTGCCAAACAACAATGACAACTACAACCAAAAAAAGCCAGGCATAGTGGCAGGCGCCTGTAGTCCCAGCTACTTGGGAGGCTAAGGCAAGAGAATCGGCTAAGCCCAAGGGTTTGACTTCTTTAATGCTGGCAACTGGAGACTCTTTTTTTTTCAAAGTGATGCCTGACAGGAGCCTCATCATGAAGGGTGACAAATGTAAGAGCAGAAAATTTTCCAAAGAACATGTCACAGTTCTGTTTTACACTAGCTCAACCACAGAGAAATAAAAATCCTTGGTGACTGGTAAAACTGGCAAAGCCAAGTGCATTCAAGAACCTGATGCACAAAGACCTCCCTGTCACATGGAGATCAAACAAATGCACATGAATGACTGGTGCTACCTATTTGAGGAGTGGGCAAGGAGTATCAACCAAGAAATGAAGAAGAAGAAACAGTCTATTCTACTGATAATGGACAACCATCTCACAAATGTATTTCTGCCTCTAAACACAACCTCAAAAATCTAGTCTCTACACCAAGGCATCCTCAAAACATTTAGGATGCATGACCAAAAAAACTCCCAATCCCAGCTCCTGCAGTGGGTCATTACTAAAACACAATCCTGTGGTCCACATACAGGGAACAACTTCATCAGTTAACACTCTGGATGTTGTCCATTGGATCAGTTCTGCTTGGAATAAAGATCAGCCAGAAGTGTCTCAAGAAAGTTAGATTTGTCACAGTCCAAGAGTACAATGTTTGGCCCCATCACACAGTCCATCTCCCACAGCAAAATTTGAAGGAATAGATTTTGAAGATTTTGTTGCAATGAATGATGAGGTGTCAACCTGTAATGAGCCTGACCCAGAAGCAATTTTCCAAGTAATACTGACCAAAGTACAGACCAGCACAGAAGAATATGAAGCAGTTGATAAAGTAGAAGCAGCAAATGAGGGTGATACATAAATTGAGAAATTCCAAAAGAAAAGAATGTCAGGCATCTAATAATGCAATTGAAGTCAAATTTGCTGTGGAAAAATACCCATGTATGCTGAGCAGCATAGCCAGTTCTGAGAGTGCTTTTTCCACTTATGTTTATAGTATAAGTAAGAAACAAGCCCAGGTGCAGTGGTGCAAACCTATATTCCCAGCACTCTGTGAGGCTGAGGTGGGAGGACTGCTTGAGCTCAGGAGTTCAAAATCAGCCTGAGCAAGAGCAATACCCCTATCTCTACTAAAAATAAAAAAATTAGCTGAGTGTTGTGGCAGGTTCCTGTAGTCCCAGCTACTCAGAAGGCTAAGGCAGAAGGATCCCTTGAAACCAAGTATTTGAGGTTACTGTGAGCTAGGCTGACATCATGGCACTCTAGCATGGGGGAACAGTGTGAGACTTTCTCTAAAAAAAAAAAAAAAAAGAAAAGAAAAAGAAAAAAAGAAACAGTAAACAGACTCATTTTTCAGAAAGAATGATTAAACTATGGCAAAACAGTAAATATATTGATTTTGTATGATACTATATATATAATTTTATTGTTTTGATTATGCACGATTTCATATGGTATTCTCTAATAAAAGTGGTATAAGAAAGTAAAGTACATGTATGTATCAATGTACCAGGGCTGGTCCTTATGTTGACCAGTTGACCATCCCCATATGTTGACCAGTTTGTTACCATCTCTTAGGTGGTAAACTTACAGAAACTCTCCTGTAAACTTCAAGAGTAGGATCATACCCAGGGTAGATATTCACTAAACATTTAGGCAAAATGTCATCTTGTGTGCTCGTGTGAACATATGTATGTTTGTTTATAAAACTATCAAAAACTACGAGACAATTACAAAAACACTGTAGGAAAACTGAAGTACAAATAAAAGGTTCAATACTCACGTTAGCTAAAATAAATAAAGTACATACTAAGACCTATACTTCAATTAACCTAACAAATGATCAAAATTGATTCATTTCTGCCAAAATACATTTGAGTACTCCTATTAAAGGGAAGAACAATGTTTACAGTTCTGGTACTAGTACTCTTTTCCAAAAATTCCAATTATTAACATCATTCATTCTCAACCCTCTAATGCCACAGTGCTCAATCTGTTCCCAGTGGACAATTTTCAATACTCACATTTTTTTAAACATCTCTTCACTTAGAAAAAAAATTATATTACTATTTTTAAATACATACTCTCAGCCACTTATTTTGTGGTTGTCAACAAATTGATTCTAAAAGTGGCAAAAGACCCAAAATATCCAACGAAATACTGAAAGAAAACCAAGTCAGAGGACTTGGGCAGCGCCTATGGCTCAAGGAGTAGGGCGTGACCCCATATACCAGAGGTGGTGGGTTCAAACCCAGCCCTGGCCAAACTGCAACAGCAACAACAAAAAAACAAAGTCAGAGGACTGACAACTTCACAGCCACCAACACTAGACTATAACTCCTATAAGATTCTATAGGAGAAAATCTAATTGACTTTGGGTTCGGCAAAGACTTTATACATACTTGAAAAAGCATGATCCAGGTTTGGCGGCCATTGCTCAGTGGTTAGGGCATCAGCCACATACACTGGGGCTGGCAGGTTCAAACCCGGCCCAGGTCTGCTAAACAACAATAACAACTACAACAACAACCAAAAAAAACAGCCAGGCTTAAACCCAAGAGTTAGAGGTTGCTGTGAGCTGTGACACACTCTACCAAGGGTGACATGGTGAGACTCTGTCTCAAAAAAACAAAAAGCATGATCCATGAAAGAGAAAATTGACAGTAAGTTGAACTTCCTTAGAAAACTTCTGCTCTAGAAAAGACTCTGTTAAGAGAATAAAAACACAAGCAACAGACCGGGAGAAAATATTTGCAAAACACATTATCTGATAGACAATTATCATCTAAAATATACAAACACTTTAAAACTCAACAACTGGAAAACAAAGAACTCAATTAAAAATGGGCAAAAGGGTTCAGCGTCTATGTCTCAAGCAGCTAAGGCACCAGCCACATACACCTGAGCTGGCAGGTTCGAATCCAGCCTGGGCCCACCAAACAACAATGACAGCTGCAACCAAAAAATAGCCAGGCATTGTGGTAGGCGCCTATAGTCCCAGCTACTTGGGAGGCAGAGGTAAGAGAATTACTTGAGCCCAGGAGTTGGAGGTGGCTGTAAGCTGTGACGCTAAGGCACTCTACCCAGGGCAATGGCTTGAGGCTCTGTCTCAAAAAAAAAAAATAAAATAAATAAATAAATAAAATGGGCAAAAGATCTCAATCAAACACTTCAAACAAATATACAGACGGCAAAGAAAAAATGCTCAATACCACATGTCACTAGGAAACTGCAAATGAAAACAAAGAGATATCACTACACACCTATTTGAATAGGGAAAATCCAAAACAGTGTCAATATCAAATTCTAGGGAAGATGTGAAGCAAGAGGAACATTCATTCATTGCTGGTGGGAACGCAAAGTACTACAGCCTCTGTGGAAGAAAGTTTGGCAATTTCTTACATTATTAAACATACCAGTACCTATGATCTACCAGTTGTACTTCCTGGTATTCACCCAAATGAACTGAAAATTTAAGTCCACACAACCCCCCCCCATGCTTATAGTACCTTTATTTGTAATCGATAAAAAAATAGAAATAACCAGCTCAGTGCCTGTAGCTCAAGCAGCTAAGGCACCAGCCACATACACCAGAGCTGGCAGGTTCAAATCCAGCCTGGGCCTGCCAAACAACAATGACACCTACAACCAAAAACTAGCTAGGCATTGTGGTGGGTGCCTGTAGCCTCAGCTACTTGGGAGGCTAAGGCAAGAGAATCGCTTAAGCCCAGAAGTTGGAGGTTGCTGTGAGCTGTGATGTCACAGCTCTCTACCCAGGGCAACAGCTTGAGTCTCTGTCTCAAAAAAAA
Organism: Otolemur garnettii; assembly: GCF_000181295.1. NCBI lineage: Eukaryota > Metazoa > Chordata > Mammalia > Primates > Galagidae > Otolemur > Otolemur garnettii. The sequence goes on from NW_003852406.1 coordinate 16,607,018, forward strand.
AAAAAAAAGAAAAAGAAAAAAAGAAATAACCAAAACATCTCTCAATAGACAAATGGATATACAAATTATTGTACATCCATGCAATGGAATATTATTTAAGAAGAAAAAGAAATTAGCTATCAATCCACATAAAGACATGCAAGAACCTTAAATACATATTACAAAATTAAAGAAACTCATCTGAAAAAACTAATACTATATTCCAACCTACATGCCATTCTGGAAAAGGCAAAATTCTGGAGACAGTAAAATGATCAGTGGTTGCCAGGGATTTGGGGAAAGCCAGGGAGAGAAGATTGAACAGGTAGAATACAAGGGATCTGAAGGGCCGTGAAGCTATTCCTTATGATATTGTAATGGTAGAAACATGTCATTGTACATTTGTCAAAACCCATACAATGTACACCACAAAGAGTGAACCCTAAAGAAAACCATAAGATTAGGGCCAGCCTGCCCAGGCAGGCACAGGTGTATGCAAACACTGGTCTGTTAAAAAGTATTTTTACAAGATATAAAATGAGCTTTAGTTTATAGCAGTAATGTATCAATATTGGCGCAGCAACTGTAACAAATATACCATACTCATAAAAGATGTTAGTAATAGGGAAAAATGGTGGGAGGATGTTAAGGGGTATTATGAGAACTCTCTGTACTTTCCCTAGAACTTTTCCTAAAAAGCTAAAAATAAAGTCTATTAATTAAAATAATTATAATTCTGTGCGTAACAGCACCAAGAAACTAAAAGTACTTAGAAACCTATTTTGCAAAATCTGTGTAAAACCTCTATGCTCAGAACTATTAATACAAAATACTGGCTGGACACAGTGGACCATGTCTATAATCCAGCACTTTAAGAAGCTAAGCCAGAGGTGGCACCTATGGCTCAAAGGAGTAGGGTGCCAGCCCCTTAGGCTGAAGGTGGCGGGTTCAAACCCAGCCTCGGCCAAAAACAGCAAAAAAAAAAAAAGAAGAAGAAGCTAAGCCAGAAGGATGGCTTGAGACCAGGAGTTTGAGATCAGCCTGAGCAATCTGCAAAAAATTTAAAAATTAGCCAGGCATGGTAGCATGCACCTATAGTACTAACTACTTGGGAGCTAAGGCAGAATAATCACTGAAGCCTGGGAGTTAGAGGCTGCAGTGAGCTATGAGCACACCACGGCACTCCAGTCTGGCCAAAAGATCAAGACCCTGACTAAAGAAATAAATAAATGAAAATAAAATAACAAGGCCAGGCGTAGTGGCTCACATCTGTAATCCTAGCGCTCTGAGAGGCTGAGGCTGGTGAAATGCTTGAGTTTAGGAGCTCTAGACCAGCCTGAGCAAAAGTGAGACCCCCATCTGTACGAAAAATAGAAAAAACAGCTGGGTGTGGTGGCTCACACCTGTAGTCCCAGCAAGTTGGAAGGCTGAGGCAAGAGGATTGCTATATGCTATGAAACCACAGCACTCTACCCAAGGAAACAAAATAATAAAATAAAATAACAAATGTAGAGGACATACCTACCTAATTTCAGTACATTAAAGCCACAATCATTAATTGTTATTTCAGGTAAAAAGCTGAGGGAGGAGCAGGATGGCAGCTGAATAACAGCTTCCTTGCAACTGGGCATGGTAAGACTGGGGAGAGAAGACTCCAGGTATCTCTCGCTGGTGGGATCTGCCCAGAAACATCCCTTTAGGGACACAGGAGTTAGCAAGAGACTTCTAGACCCCACAGAGGACAAAAACAGTGGAGAACTGGCAAGTTGTTGCTTGTGATCGTTCAATCTAATGCCACTGGCAGCTGTACGTACAGCAGCAGTGAGATTGCAAACTGGAAAAGCCTTACCTGTGAGCTGTTTTTTTGTTTTTTGTTTTGTTTTGACTTAGCACTCAGTTGAACTACCTTAGGAGAACTTGGGCAAGAGTGCAGAGGTCTTTAAGCATTGTCTAGGGCCCCGGAGTGTAACACTGAGCCAGATGGAGCTAATAGTGTTCAGCTATGGCTCAGTGCCTGTGGCTCAAACGGCTAAGGCACCAGCCACATACACCTAAGGTGGCGGGTTTAAATCCAGCCTGGGCCCGCCAAACAATAATGACAGCTGCAACCAAAAAATAGCCTGGCGTTGTGGCAGGTGTCTGTGGTCCCAGCTACTTGGGAGGCTGAGGCAGGAGACTCACTTGAGCCCAGGAGTTGGAGGTTGCTGTGAGCTGTGATGCCACAGCACTCTACCCAGGGGGACAGCTTGAGGCTCTGTTTCCAAAAAATAAAAAAATAGTGTTCAGCTATGGGTCACGGGAAGCCATTGTGGGAGAACTGCCTCACTCCACCCTCAAGGTCACAGAGCGAGAATTGGGCAAGAGACCTTGGGCAAGTAATCTAGTGACTGAGCAGCCTAAAGGCAGGGACTGAGATACATTACAGCTTTGGCCCTCAGGGGCATAGAGTGAGACTGGTTTTGGCACACTGGGTAAGTGGCCAGCTACTTCAGGAGTGATCCCAGGGACAAGGGCTTTCCAGGGAAGGCTTTTGCTTAGCCAAGGTTAACAGTTTAAAGTGCCTTTTAAGTGGGCTGAGGAGAGATTCAGGCTTTCCACCCTGCTGGGTTTGAGAAATCAGCAGAGGCCTCCAGTCTCCATCTTGTATAGTTGTATCAGCATTGTGATTATTATCTCATATCCCAGAAGATCACCTGTTGTCCAGACAATATTCATCAAGATAGATATACTGTTTTTTGGTGGGGGGGGGGTTGTTTGTTTTTTGCAGTTTTTGGCTGGGGCCGGGTTTGAATCTGCCACCTCCAGTATATGGGACCGGTGCCCTACTCCTTTGAGCCACAGGGGCCACCCTTGTTTTTTATTTTTAATTTCAACATTTTCCCTCTAGATTTCTTTTCTTTCTTCATTTATCTAGTTTAAATATAATTTTCCACTGTTGCCTACTTTAACAATTAGAACTTCATTTTTGCTAGTGTTTCTACCCCTATTATTTGGGCTTCCTCCCAATTTTATCCCGCAAAGTTTTCTGTTTGCTTGTTTTGGTTTGATTTATAGCATTTTGTCCTTCCTCTCTACTTGGTGGAGGTGGGGTACTGTGTCTGAACAGGCTGGCAAAGAGCTGCTGACCTTAAGGGAACCACCCACCCCAGCACCCCCAGAGATTAGGGATTTTTAAGGTTCAGTCAAAGTACTCTACTGTACACCCATATTGCTCCTGTCTCCCTCTTTCTGTGCCTCTCTTCTTTTTGTCAATATTCCCTTTTAATCACCCCCTCTCCTTTCTCTTTTTTCTTAAATCTTTTTTCCCTTTTTGCTCTTCAATCTTCTCATCCTGCTAGTCCTATAACAAAAGGACTCATCAAAACCCTAGGCCAGAGGCACAGTAACTTAAAGAGGAAGTGAAAGGAAAATAAGGGCAAGGAAACAAATAAAAGAAAACACTCATGAGGAAGAATTAGCAGAAAAATCCTGGCAACATGAAAAACCAGTCCAGAGCAACCCACCCAAGAGACCGTGAGATAGCCACTGCAGAGGATTCCACCTATTAAAAAAATGTTAGAAATGACAGAAGGGGAATTTAGAATACAGATGATGAAAACAATAAAGGAAATGATGGACTCAATGAAGGAAACTGCTGATAAAGTAGAAAATAATCAAAAGGAAATTCAAAAACAGAATCAAATAAGAGATGAACAATATAAAGAATATGGAAAGGATAGCCGAGCATTGTGGCAGGTGCGTAGTCCCAGCTACTTGGGAGGTGGAGGCAGGAGAACTGCTTGAGCCCAGGAGTTGGAGGTTGCTGTGAGCTGTGATGCCACAGCGCTCTACCCAGGGTGATGCCTTGAGGCTCTGTCTCAAAAAAAAAAAAAATATGGAAAGGATATAGCAGAGCTGAAGGAACTAAAGTCAATTAGGGAACTTAAAGATGCAATAGAAAGTATCAAAAACAGATTAGACCATGTAGAAGAAAGAATCTCAGAGGTAGAGGACAAAGCTCTTGAGATAACTCAGATAATTTAAGAGGCAGAAAGAAGAGAAAGAAAGCAGAACGTTCATTGACAGAATTATGGGACTTTATGAAGCGTTCAAACATACAAGTTATAGGTATCCCAGAAGGGGAAGAAGAATACCCCAGGAGAATGAAAGCCATACTAGAGAATGTTATAAATGAGAATTTCTCAAATATCACCAAAGATTCTGACACCCTACTTTTAGAGAGATATCGGACCCTAGGTCACCTCAACTCTAACAGAGCTTCTCCAAGACACATTGTGATGAACTTGTCCAAAGTCAAGACAAAAGAAAAGACTCTACAAGCTACCAGGAGTAAGCTCCAGTTGATCTACAGGAGCAAATCCATCAGAGTGACTGCAGACTTCTCTAATGAAACTTTTCAAAGAAGAAGACAATGGTCATCTACCTTTAATCTACTTAAACAGAACAATTTCCAGCCCAGAATTCTATATCCTGCTAAGCTAAGCTTTAAAATTGACAGAGAAATCAAATCATTTACTGATATGCAAACATTGAGGAAATTTGTCACAACAAGACCAGCTCTACAGGAAATACTTCAACCTGTTCTATACGCTGACCATTACAATGGATCAACAGCAAAGAAAGATATCAGAAATTAAAGGACAGAACCTAACTTCCACAATGATGCAAAGATAAAACTCATCAAAGGACTCTCACAAAATAAGATGAATAGAACACTACCATACTTATCAAATATCTCAATAAATGTTAATGGCCTGAATTCCCCACTCAAGAGGCATAAATTGTCTGATTGGATTAAAAAAACACAAGCCATCCATTGCTGTCTGCAGGAAACACACCTAGCTTCAAAAGACAAATTAAAACTCTGAGTTAAGGGTTGGAAGTCAATGTTTCAGGCAAACAGAATTCAGAAGAAGAGAAGGGTTGCAATCTTATTTTCAGATACAAGTGGATTTAAAGCAACTAAAGTAAAAAAAAAAAAAAGATATTCACTTTATATTGGTCAAGGGAAAACTACAACAAGAAGATGTTTCGATTCTAAATATTTATGCACCCAACTTAAATGCTCCCAGATTCTTGAAACAGACCTTACTCAGTCTGAGCAATATGATATCCTGTAACACTATAATAACATGGAACTTTAATTAACACTCCTCTTACAGAGCTGGACAGATCCTCTAAACAGAAATTAAACAAAGATATAAGAGACTTAAATGAGACCCTAGAACAACTGTGCGTGATAGACATATATAGACTACTTCACCCCAAAGATGAAGAATATACGTTCTTCTCATCGTCCCATGATACATTCTCCAAAATTGATCATATCCTAGGGCACAAAACAAACCTCAACAGAATCAAAAGAACTGAAATTTTACCTTGTATCTTCTCAGACCACAATGCACTAAAGATGGAACTCAACTCCAGGAAAAATGTTCAACCCCACACAAAGGCATGGAAATTAAATAACCTTCTGTTGAATGACAGCTGGGTGCAAGAAGAAATAAGAGAAAATCATTAACTTCCTTGAGCATAACAACAATGAAGACACAAGCTACCAAAACCTGTGAGATACTACAAAAGCAGTTCTAAGAGGAAAATTTATCTCTTTAGATGCCCACATTCAAAAAACAGAAAGAGAGTGCATCAACAAACTCACAAGCCATCTCATGGAATTGAAAAAAGAAGAACAATCTAAGCCTAAACACAGCAGAAGAAAAGAAATATCCAAAATTAAATCAGAGATCAATGAAATTAAAAACAAAAGAATCATTCAGGGTGAACGTGGTGGCTCACACCTGTTGTCCCAGCGCTGTGGGAGGCTGAGGTGGGCCGATTGCCTGAGCTCAGCTAAGTTCAAGACCAGCATGAGGCAAAGTGAGCCAGAGTGAGACCCTGTCTCTACAAAAAAAAAAAAAAA
>NW_003852406.1:16613559-16622887 GCF_000181295.1 Otolemur garnettii
AAAAAAAAAAAAAAAAAAAAGAAGAAAGAAAGAAATAACTGCATAACATGAAAGATTAGAAACAGAATATTTAACTTAGTCTTAAAGTACCTCTTCTCAAAATATATACCATGATTTTGAGATGGATCCTTTTGCTATAAAGGATATCACTAGGTACTTAACACAAACAATGTAACTTAATTGTTTATACCCACATATCCATCTGAAATTTAAAAAAAGGAGAGAACCAAACACCATGTGTACTCAATGCTAAACTGTCTATAACCCCCTAATAATCTGAAACAACAAAAAAACCTTTTAATTAAAAAAAAAAGAACATCAGTGGGATAAGTGTCAAAACTTCATGGAGTCCAAAGATAAGATAGACCATCGTTATACTGGAGCTTATGAGATATCTTGTCAGCAACTTATCATTTTTTTCTGTTTTGTTTTGAGACAGGGTCTGACTCTGTCACCCTGGGTAGAATGCCATGTGTCATAACTCACAGCAACCTCCTGAGCTTAATCCTCTTGTCTCTGCCTCCCAAGTAGCTGGACTACAGGTGTACACCACCACACCTGGCTAGTTTTTCTATTTTTAGTAGAGATGGGGTCTTGCTCTTGCTCAGGGTAGTCTTGAAGTTATGAGATCAAGTATCAGCCTCCCAGAGTATCAGGATTAAAAGTATGAGTCACGGGGCTAGGCCAACAACTCACTCTTAAATGATCGGGAGAAAAATCTATTCTGTATGCAATTGTCAAAAAAGTATAATCTACTTAACCTGTAATACTTGGTTTTTATGTTATTTCCTTATTATAATAGTGATCACTGGCAATCACTAGATCTACAACTGAAAGGCAAATTAAAATGAAACTTTCTTTAATGTCCAGTTTACATCTTCAACTTTCATACTTCTTTCGATAAGAAGAACTAATCTCATTCTCATCAATTAGTCTGTTCCAACAGCTATATATTTTTACAAGAGCTATCCATTCTTAAAGTAAAAACAAGTAAACAAGCTGAAGCAACATGTGACACTTTAATTTTATTTGCCTTCCAGCTCTCTCACTCATTTACTCTGACTATACATGTTATCTATGATTGCATCAACCTCTGATGGCCCTCAACTCTCTAGCAGCCTCTTCTAGTCTTTCATTGCCCTTAGAATAAAACATAAAATTCTTTATATGGCTTAACACAGGCATCCTCAAACTATGGACCACGGGCCACATGCAGCCCACCTAGGACATTTATCCGCCAGGTGTTTTTGCCGCCACTGCCTGTCCTGCTTAGCAGCCACTCGTCCTGGAGCCCGCAGTCCGGCACTCCAACGGTCTGAGGGACAGTGAACTGGCCCCCTGTTTAAAAAGTTTGAAGACCCCAGCTCAAGACATTAAAGGCCATGTGAGTTGTATGTAACTCACTCTAGTTTTCAGTCTAGGGCCTCATGAAGCATATAGAACTGGTGGACAGGTAAGAAGGTCCATAGTATGCCTACCTGCTATAAAACCTCTACTGGTTTCACTGTCAATCAACACATCTCCCCGACTGTAACCCTGCTCTAGCAGCCAGCCCAAGTGCCCATGCATGCTGGAATGAGTTCTACAATTACTATAATTTTCAACTGCAAATTTCCTTTTGAATGTTTACCTGGCAGTTCTTTGAATGATAATAGAATGATAGTATGCAGCTGGCCAGCAGGGTGACATTGTTGTACACACTTAGGGGGTATGACTCAGAGGTCTTCATCTAGGAACACCCAAGGTCCCCTCCAGATAAAACTAAATATTTGTGTAATAACAAAAAACTTAATTCTCAGAAACAAACTCAATAAATATGTCTTGGGTCACATACAACTCAGGTGGTGTACAGTGTAAAACTTGATTTTAGTGCCACGTGAGTTGCATATAACTCACGCACAGAAAACAATAAAAAATAACACATCTTTCATTAAATTAGAAAGGATCGTCTTGTTTTTGAAGTTTTTGGTCTATTTTCACAATAAACACTGCAGCCCAAAGGAAAAGATATTTTTTCTAGTGTGGCAGTCAATGTGTCCTTCTAGATCTGGTACTTGCTTGCCTCTCAAGCTTCATCTCTATTAAATCCTTTCCTTACATTATGTATTTTTTTTTTTTTTTGAGACCGTCTCACTATGTCGCCCTCAGTAGAGTGCCGTGGAGTCACGGCTTACAGCAACCTTAAACTCTTGGGCTTAAGCAATTCTCTTGCCTCAGCCCTCCAAAAAGCTGGCACTACAGGTGACCGCTCTAACACCCGACTATTTTTCATTGCAGTTGTTGTTTAGCAGGCCCAGGCTGGTTTAAACCAATCAGCCCCGGTGTACGTGGCTGGCACCCTAGCTGCTGAGCTATAGGTGCCGAGCCCCTTACATTATATGTTAATGAAAACCAAACTTACCTCAATTCCTCCAAAGGGCCCTGGGCCTACATCCCTCTTTATCCCTACTCTTCATTATGTTCATATTTAGCTTAAATGTCTTTTTCCCAAAATAAGCAATTATAGTGTCTCTCTCATATACTCCTTTAGCACCTCACCATAGCACTAATCACAGTGCACAGTAATTGTGTAATAAGCTCTATGAAAGGAGGAATTGTTGTCACATTAATTTCACATTGTAATTTCAGGGCTCAGCAGAGTAAGGTTCCTGGCTATGTCTAGTCAATAAAGGAATACAACAATGAGTAAATGTGTTCCCAATCTTGCTGCTCCACCAATGAACACACTTAATAAGGCTGAAAATCTCAAAGTCTAGCGATCATAATTCCTGCCACCATTTAGAGAAGAAAGAAAAATAAAATAACCACAAAAACCTTAACAATGGGGCGGCTCCTGTGGCTCAAGGAGTAGGGCGCCGGCCCCATATGCCGGAGGTGGTGGGCTCTAACCCAGCCCTGGCCAAAACTGCAAAAAAAAAAAACAACCTTAACAATAATATCTTCCCTTAATTATCTACAATGTGTTATCACTGTAGAAAAAACACTAGCCATTAGTAAATTATGACCCAAATTTTTACCCACTTTACCCAGCATAAGAGAGCATCGAAAGATGAAAAACAATGACTAAGAAACTGGTTTTTAAAAAAATCCAATGGGCTAACTGAGGCAAAAAAAAAATCCAATGGGGTTGGGCATGATGGCACTAGGAAGCTGAAGCAAGTGGATCACTTGCGCTCAGGAGTTCGACACCAGCCTGAACAAGAGACAGATCCTGTCTCTAGAACAGAAAAAGTTAGCTGGGTTCACGTGATTGCGACGACACCTGTAGTCCCAGCTGCCCGGGAGGCTGAAGCAAGAGGATCGCCCGAGCCCAAGAGTTTGAGGTTGCTATCAATTATGATGCCATGGCACTCTACCCAGAACAATAGAGTGAGACTTTATCTCAAAAAAAGAAAAAAATTCTAAGTATGCGTATCTGGTAGTTTCTCTGACATTATTAATATTTAGCTCTTAAACATTTTTCTAGGCAATGCAGAAATAGCTTATTTATTTATTTATTTTTGAGACAGAGTCTCACTATGTCGCCCTCAGTAGAGTACTATGGTGTCACAGCTCACAGCAACCTCAAACACTTGGGCTTAAGTGATTCTCCTACCTCAGCCTCCCAAAGAACTGGAACCACAGGCACCTGCCACAACATCCAGCTGTTTTTAGGTTCTAGTTCTCACTGTTGTTTGGCAGACCCGGGCTGCATTTGAACCCACCAGCTTCAGTGTATGTGGCTGGTGCTCTAGCTGCTGAGCCTGTAAACAGCCTATTTAACATATGCACAAAATTGCTGAGGTAGAAGAACAAGGCCCAAAATCTGCATTTTTATTCTCAGCCTTCAGATCAATTTGCCTCCCTCCATTCAAATCACCTACTTAAACAAGAAAACAGACCTAGTTGAAATGTACCATGTCTTGTACTCAAGCAAAAAAGACTTAAATGTTTTTAAAAAGATATACTACTACTTGGCATCTGTAGCTCAGGGGCTCGTGCACCAGCCACATACACTGAAGCTGTCAGGTTCGAACCCGGCTCAGGCTTACCAAACAACAATGACAACTACATCGAAAAAATAGCCGGGCATTGTGGTTGGTGCCTGTAGTCCCAGCTACTTGGGAGGCTGAGGTAAGAGAATCGCTTAAGCCCAAGAGTTTGAGGTTGCTGTGAGTTGTGACACCCCAGCACTCTACCCAGTGTGACAAAGTGTGACTCTGTCTCAAAATATGTATATATACTACATACATACATTTGTTTAAAAATGTTACTTCTATAGCAATTACTGAGAAAGTTTGAGTAAGCTGAAGGTGGCAAAAGGAAATGTGCAAGCTCTCACAATTACTCAAAGTGCTTCTAGTTCAATCAATAAATATTCAGTGAAGTTGGGTATGGTGGCTTCTGCAATGATTATCTTTACTGGGGTCCTTAAACTTTTTAAACAGGGGGCCAGTACACTGTCCCTCAGACCGTTGAAGGGCCAGACTGCAGGTCCCGGGAGGAGTTGGTGGCTAAGCAGGACAGGCAGCGGTGGCAAAAACACCCGGCAGGCCAGATAAATGTCCTAGGCAGGCCGCATATGGCCCGATGTCTGGACTGTGACCTATTCAGTAGAATCAAACTGGACTCACCTGCCTTAGTAAAAAGCTATTAATCCTTTTCAAAGAGGAAATTGAGGCTCAGTTCACTAACTGGGGTCACACAGTCAAATCTATCCAGAGGTGTCCAAAGCCTGAGCTTTCTCTAATTTGTCACACTAACCATAATGAACCTGTCTAGGATCATTCATTCATCCCCATTGAGTCACAAGTGCACTGGCTTCTAAACTGTCTTCCTCTATTTCTTTTTAAAGTATGGTGATTTTTAAATATGTCCATAACTTTTTTTCAAAGCAACTTAATTGTCCCTCCCTTGAGCAATTTAAAATGTCTTGTTTCCCAAATGAATGTTGTTCATTTGGACACTATGTTTATGCTCCCTTTTTGTGGCAGAATTTCCCCAGGAGGTTGGTGGGGGGTTTTTTTGTTTTGTTTTGTTGACAGAGTCTCACCCTATCTTCCTGGCTGGAGTGCTGTACCATCATAGCTCGCAGTAACCTCAAACTCTTGGGCTGCCTCCCAAGTAGCTGCAACTACAAGTGCTCACCACAATACCTGGCTAGTTTTTCTATTTTTAGTAAGAGACAGGGTCTGGCTCTTGCTTAGCAAGAACTCCAGAGCTCAAGCAATCCTCCTGCCTCAGCCTCCCAAAGTGTTAGGATTACACACATGAGTCACCACACCTGGCCCACATTTGGATTTTTTTTTTTTATTAAGTCATAAACATGGCTCGGCTCCTATAGCTCAACCGGCTAAGGCGCCAGCCATGTACACCTAAGGTGGCGGGTTTGAATCCCCAGCCTGGACCCGCCAAACAACAATGACGGCTGCAACCAAAAAATAGCCGGGTGTTGTGGCAGGCGCCTGTGGTCCCAGCTACTTGGGAGGCGGAGGCAAGAGACTCGCTTGAGCCCAGGAGTTGGAGGTTGCTGTGAGCTGTAATGCCATGGCACTCTACCCAGGGGGATAGCTTGAGGCTCTGTCTCCAAAAAAAAAAAAAAGTCATAAACACATAGATCATGTATACTAATGCAACACACTGCATTTTTAAAAAATAGCTTTACTGAGAGATAATTCACATACTATACAATTTATTTAAAGCACATTTCTATTTTTCTTTTATGAGATTAATAAATAGACATATTAATAAGGTTGTTATTATTATGTCATAGCCTGTAGGGAGATGGAACATTCTGAGATACTAAGACACTTGTCCCTTAATTCTCTCCTGTCTAGGTGGGAAAGCTGATAACATTGATAGGTTAACACTGTACCATGATTTGATCTAAAGGCTTTACTTATTAGCTCATTTATATTATCAATGACTATGTTATTGATATCACAGGATATGACAAGATAAATGACTAATCAAAATTACATGACTAGCTAAGGCTGAGCTAGGATGTGACCCAAAGGAATCTGGATTCAGAGTAACTTTCTCTTTTTTAACTTTTGCACAGCAAAAAAAGTATGTATTCATTTATAATGACTCTTTAAATTCCTGAACAAAACCATCACCTAAGAAAAACTAAAATAGTTCAGTCTTTCTATCGTGTATGCTTTCCTGGCTAGGAAACCTCAAGTAACAAACATAATTCCATCTCACAGAGGAAGGAATGGCTGCCCACAATCATATTCAATTCTTTTCTTTTTTTTGGAGACAGAGTCTCACTTTGTCACCCTTCGTCAAGTGTGATAGCATCATAGCTCACAGCAACCTCAAACTCTTGGGCTCAAGTGAATCTCTTGTCTCAGCCTCCCAAGTAGCTGGGACTTCAGGCACCCTCCAGAACGCCTGGCTATTTTTTAGAGATGAGGTCTCACACCTGTAAGCTAAAGTAATCCACCTGCCTTAGCCTCCCAGAGTGCTAGGATTACAGGCTTGAGCCACCTCACCCCGCCTCACATTCAATCCTTTTCCTCCAGTTATAACTCAGGCCACCAGGACACCTGCCTCAGTGTGCAAAATCTCTCAAATTTCCAGTGTGGCAAGAAGTTTCTTCACCATGTACAATTATTATAGTATCCCTTGCCCAGGACAAGCAAAATTCTCAGTGTGCAAAATCTCTCAAATTTCCAGTGTGGCAAGAAGTTTCTTCACCATGTACAATTATTATAGTATCCCTTGCCCAGGACAAGCAAAATTCTCAAGGCCATTCAGCCATGCCCTTTTCCAAAAACACCACTGCTCCTTCAACCTCTGGCAGAAATGAACCTTGTTCTTCACCCACATAATTTATTTACTGAACAATAAAATCATTTATTTACTCTGGATCCAGCATCAGGTAAAATAATGAGACAAGAAATTCAATGCTTCTCACAAAGTGAGACTCTGTCTCTCTCTCTCTCTCTCTCTCTCTATATATATATGTTTATACATTTACAAATAATATATACATATATATTTTTTTTGAGTAGCACCTTTAGAATAAGTGGTCTCTTAAGGTGAATAAGGAAGCCATCCTTATGTGAATTTTAAATCATTATACCTTTTGCTTCAAAATTAGTTGAATTTATCATGCTTATCCCCCTATATTTATGTAACAGATATAAAACAATAACTTTCCCTTTAGGCTGGGCAAGTGGCTCACGCCTGTAATCCCAGCACTTTGGGAGGCCAAGGTGGTAGACTGCCCTGCGCTCACAGGTTCGAGATTAGCCCGAGCAAGAGCATCACCTGAGCCCAAGAATTTGAGGTTGCTGTGAACTATGACTTCACAGCACTATACAGAGGGTGACAAAATGAGACTCTGTCTCCAAAAAAAAAAAAAGCATAACAGAAAAATAGTGATGCCTATAATTTTAGCTGTTTGGGAGGCTGAGGTAGGAAGATTGCTTGAGCCCAGGAGTTTGAGACTAGCTTGAGCAACACAGTGAGATAGCGTCTCAAAAAATAATAGCAAAGGTGGGGCATGACGACTCTTATCTGTAATCTCAGCACTTTGGGAGTCTGAGGCTGGAAGATCACTTGAGGCCAGGAGTTTCAGAACAGCCAGTACAAAGCTCCCTAGAGCCTCATCTCTACAAAAACTTTAAACATTAACCAGTCATGGTGGGGTACACCTATTGTTTCAACTGCTTAGGAAGCTGAGATAGGAGGATAGCTAGATCTCAGGAGTTCAGTGTTACAGTGAGCTTTGATCTTGCCTCCACACTCCAACCCAGGCAACAGAATGAGACTCTGTCTCAAAATAAAATTTAAAAACAATAAAAAGTAAAAAAAAATTTGCTTAAAGGAAAATACTGCTGGTCTCAGGGCTTTAAAAAAAAAATTGATGGCCTAAGCAGATCAGGGATTTTTCCTATTCTCCAGATAATTTCACTGAAACAGGAACACATCAAGAAATAACCTCATGAATGCAAAAGTTCTTGTAATGCTCAGAAGGAAAAGATCAAATGTAATGAGTGATGACTACTGGGAAGGTATACAGTGGTTAAGTGAATAGTGGGTGTCTTATATAAGCAGCACAGCTACTTCTGCTCCTGCTGCGTTTTGCTACCTAAGAATGTGAACCTAATGCTGCCAATTGTAATTTTTCAGGAGTTGCTGAACACCAAATTTGGTTTTCTTGGTATAGTAACAGGAAATATTTATTTTTCCAATTTCCACGTTCCATTTTTATAAACTGAAAGAAAAAGATAATATATTACAAAATATCTGTATATAGACAAGGTATACCTGATTGGGGCAAAAACAAGAGAGAAAGGTCTGGGAGAATGAGGTGGCAACTGACACTTTTCTGATGGAGCATTCTCTCTCAAAACCTGCTGGTAACCACTTCAGCACTGTAACTATAGATGTATATTGTATACATACACACACATACAAGTGGTTGAGTGATGTCTACAGCATAAGCTAACATAAATCTTACTTACAAATTTATGCTAACTGCTCTGCTTTAAATGTATAGATCTGAATTAGTTTTTAAATCCTTATCATTTCAGCTCGGTGCCTGTGGCTTAAGTGGCTAAGGCGCCAGCCACATACACCTAAGGTGGCAAGTTCGAATCCAGCCCGGGCCCACCAAAACAACAATGACGGCTGCAACCAAAAAATAGCCGGGCGTTGTGGCAGGCGCCTGTGGTCTCAGCTACTTGGGAGGCGGAGGCAGGAGATTCGCTTGAGCCCAGGAGTTAGAGGTTGCTGTGAACTATGATGCCGGGGCACTCTACCCAGGGCGACAGCTTGAGGCTCTGTCTCAAAAAAAAAAAAAAAAAAAAAATCCTTATCATTTCTATGGGCAGTTGAAGAAAAAAACTAAGGAAACTGGATCAACACATTTGTTTTCAAAAACACAAAAATGGGGTGGCACCTGTAGCTCAGTGGGTAGGGCGTCAGCCACATACACTGAGGCTGGCAGGTTTGAACCTGGCCTGGGCCAGCTAAAACAACAATGACAACTGCAATAACAACAACAACAACAACAACAAAAAGTAGCCAGGTATTGTGGCGGGCGCCTATAGCCCCAGCTACTTGGGACGCTGAGGCAAAAGAATTGCTTAAGCCCAAGTTTGAGGTTGCTGTGAGTTGTGACACCATAGCACTCTACCCAGGTAGACAGCTTAAGACTCTGTCTCAAAAAATAAAAAACATGATCATGGTCAAACCAATTCTGCCTTCCATTCATAAACAGAATCTGATTTCTCATCTTGAACACTGAAAAAAAAATCGAGATACTGCATTCGTCAGTGGGGTGGAGTCCACAGGTCACACTGAGTCAAGCCTGTATGTAAGTAAAGTGGCCCAG
>NW_003852406.1:16623734-16628889 GCF_000181295.1 Otolemur garnettii
TTTTTTTTTTTTGAGACAGAGTCTGACTTTGTTGCCCTCGGTAGAATGCCATGCTGTCACAGTTCACAGCAACCTCAAACTCTTGGGCTTAAGCGATTCTCTTGCCTCAGCCGCCCAAGTAGCTAGGGCTACAGGTGCCTGCCCCAATGCCTAGCTATTTTTTAGTTGCAATTGTCATTATTGTTTAGCAGGCCCAGGCCAGGCTTGAACCTGTCAGCCTCGGTGTATGTGGCCAGTGCCCTACTCACAAAGCTATAAGTGCTGAGCCTGAAAAAGCTTTTTATTACTAATCTTGTAACAGGTCTTCTTTTTAAGGTAGTTAAGTCTAAGGTTGCTTATTAAAAGCTTAAAAATTCAAATTCCTCAATCACAAGGTAAATATCTATGGAAGAAAGGTAATAGTTTCTTAAGGAGAAGGAGCAACTTGAACTTAAGTGGTTTTCAATGGAACTTTACCTTCCCTTTATATCACTCACAAACAGCATAGCAAACTTCTATTTCAATTCTACAAATGTGTATGATCAGCTTTAAGCTTTATCTTTCATTATTTTCTGTGACAGTAACTTCATATTCTTTCATTTAGAATAGGGCAGGTGGGGCTCAAGCCCAAAAAACCACCTACCTATACTGACAGCTGTTAATACTGCACTATTCTCATATTATAATGGTTTACCCCATACCAAGAAACACTCAATAGCTCCAGAATCATAAAAGATTATCTAATCGTTTCTATAATGTATTTATGAAAAATTACAGAGAACTAGAATTACTTCAAGTTAAGGTTTTGAAAGCTCCATAACTGCAACTACCTTTAACTACTATAACTTTGGGATTTAATTCATAATAAAGTATCTTTGTGTGCCTACTGCATACTAGGTACTATAGAAGACACTTCATCTAGTTATCTTACTTAACAATTCTATGATACTTATTATCCTCACTTTACACAAGACAGAAATACAATTCAGGCTTGCAGGGGTGTCCAAGCCCACAGGCCACATGCAGATCACCTGGAGACTGTTTTGCTTATCTGTGATATTATACATCATGAAAAATATGCACGGACATTTTTTTTTCCATTAGTTTTTGTTAATGTTTGTGTATTTATTTTTCCAATGTGCAGTGGGAAAGAAAAGAGGCTGGACATCCCTGTGAGATATTAATTTGCCTCACACTGCACAGCTAACAAATGACAATGAGAGAATTCAAACTGATATATGCCCTGATTCCAAAGTTCCTACCTACATCATGTCATATCTCATTATATCATACCACATCCCATGCAAAGTAAAGGAAAAACTTCACACCTCAGTGTTCAATTAGCTTTACTGTGTTTTAAGACATAGAATACAAAAAGAAAATAGTTTTAAGATGACCATAAAAACAAAGATTTTACATTTATGCTTAATTTTCTTTTTCCAGAAGGAGTTGTACTCCATGATCCTGGGGAGAATGCCTTGGTGTCATCATAGCTCATAGCAACCTTAAACTCTTTGGGCTCAAGCAATCCTCTAGCTTCAGCCTCCCAAGTAGCTGGGACTATAGGCACCCACCACAACACCCAGCTATTTTTAGAGACGAGGTCTTGCTCTGGCTCAGGCTGGTCTTGAACTTATGAGCTCAAGCAACACACCAGGCATGGCCTCCCAAAGTACTACGATTATAGGCATAAGCCATTGTACCCAGCCTATACTTAATTTTTAAAGTTATATAAAAATTACCAACTTACATTAACTTATACTCATAAAAACCAATTGTTCTGGGGTGGCGTCCATAGCTCAGTAGGTAGGGCACAGTCACATACACCAAGGCTGGAGGGTTCAAACCCAGCCCAGGCCTGCTAAACAACAATGACAACTGGAACCAAAAAATAGCCAGGTGTTGTGGCAGGTGCCTATAGCCCCAGCTACTTGGGAGGCTGAGGCAAGAGAATCACTTAAGCCCAAGAGTTTGAGGTTGCTGTGAGCTGTGATGCCACAGCACTCTACCTAGGGGGACAGCTTGAGACTCTCTCAAAAATAAAAAAAATTGTTCTGATAAACACAAGTGATATTAATTTATAGCCCTTAAAAATTTTAATACAATAGATATTATAGGGGTAGGAAAATGTATCTTTATTTTCAGAGGTTATATACTTAGCTTTTAACTTGAGCTAGTATTACTTGGGAGGGAGGGAATAAGGCAATTCTAAAATGTACATCTCAGAAAAAGACTATTATTTTCTGCTAGGCACAACGGTTTGTGCCTGTAATTCTAGCTACTCAAGAGAGGCTGAGGCAGGAGAATTGCTTGAGGCCAGGAGTTTGAGACCAGCCTGGGCAACACAGTAAGACCCTCATCTTTAAAAGAAAAAATTAAAAAATCAGCTGGGCACAGTGATGTAGTCTCAGCTACTCAGAAAGCTGAGGTAGAAGCATTTGCTGGAATCCAGGAGTGTGAGGCTGCAGTCAGCTATGCTTGTGCCACTGCACTCCAGCCTGGGCAACAGAGCATAGCACTGTCTTTAACATAAGTGTCATAATACAATAATTTTTATTTTATTTTATTTATTTATTTTTTGAGACAGAGACTCAAGTTGTCCCCCCTGGGTAGAGTACCGTGGCATCACAGCTCACAGCAACCTCCAACTCCTGGGCTAAAGTGAGTCTCCTGCCTCCGCCTCCCAAGTAGCTGGGACCACAGGTGCCTGCCACAACGCCTGGCTATTTTTTTTTGGTTGCAGCCGTCATTGTTGTTTGGCAGGCCTGGGACAGATTAGAACCCGCCACCTTAGGTGTATGCGACTGGCACCTTAGCCACTTGAGCCACAGGCACCAAGCCTCATAACACAATAATTAAGTTACATGAAGGCTATGTTAAGCAGTCTGATGTAAGCATTCCAAATGGTATATAAAATCAGTACATTGTACCCCATTAATGTATACATGATTTATGTTATTTATGACTTAATAAGAAAAAAAGAAACTTAAATTCTTTTAATTTAAAAAAAATACTATTTTGGGGTGGCGCCTGCGGCTCAAAAGGAGTAGGGCACTGGCCCCATATGCCAGAGGTGATAGGTTCAAATCCAGCCCTGGCCAAAAACAACAACAACAAAAAAACACTATTATTTTCTAAAAGCATTTTATTCAGAAGTTTCAAAGAGGTACTTTTAATTTCAAACTAAAGCAGAGAAATTATACAAAGCTTGAACTACTAAAATCTTTTACCTACTTTAACAGATACTAGTAAAGCAACTTCACCAAAAAGAACACTCCTAGAATTACCTGGTTTTCTCTAACTTAGGGTAAGCCTAGAGACAACATATCATTTTCATTTTTGGTTTCCATAATGATACTTCCAGAAGAGTTAATACAAAGATTCAGATTATGTGTTAAGTTTATAAGTATTATTCAGATAACACATGCTACAAAGAAAATGAAAATTTGTTTCAAATACTTCTGACATTTCAGAACACATCCTGTGTGACAAGAGTAACTAAACCCAGCTTTACAGGAAAGACATATATATATACTTTTTTTTCTTTTTTTTTTTTGGAGACAGAGTCTATGTCGCCCTTGGTAGAATGCTATGGCATCACAGCTCACAGAAACCTCAAACTCTTGGTCTTAAGCAATTCTCTTAGCCTCCCAAGTAGCTGAGATTACAGGCACCTGCCACAACACTTGGTTATTTTGTTGTTGCTGTTGTTGCAGTTGTCATTGTTGTTTAGCTGGTCCAGGCTGGGTTCAAACCCACCAGTCTGGGTGTATTTGGCCGGCGCCCTACCCACTGAGCTATGGGTGCCGCCCAGGAAAAACTTATTTCAATATCTGGTAAAGGGTTTTCTTTTTCTACCTCACTAAAACTTTTTTTGAACCACATTATGCTAAAATAATAACAATGAAAACATAACTTTCTCTGAGCAGATGACTCTTCTACTCTACTCAAGGAAAATATATAATAAAACAGTTATGATGGCTTGGTGGCTAGGGCGCCAGCCACATACACCAGAGCTGGCGAGTTTGAACCCACCTAGGCCTCCCACACAACAATGACAACTACAACCAAAAAATAGCTGGGAGTTGTGGCGGGCACCTGTAGTCCCAGCTACTTGGGAGGCTGAGGCAAGAGAATTGCTTAAGCCTAAGAGTTGGAGGTTGCTGTGTGCTATGACGTCATGGCACTCTACCAAGGGTGACATAAGACTCTGTCTCAAAAAAAAAAAAAGGTGGCACCTGTGGCTAAGTGAGTAGGGCACCAGCCCCATGTGGCAAAGGTAGTGGGTTCAAACTCAGCCCCGGCCAAACTGCAACAAAAAAATAAATAGCCAGGCCTTGTGGCGAGTGTCTGTAGTCCAGCTACTTGGGAAGCTGAGGCAAGGGAATTGCCTAAGCCCAAGAGCTGGAGGTTGATGTGAGCTGTGACGTCATGGCACTCTACCAAGGGTGACAAAGTTAGACTCAGTCTCTAAAAATAAAAAAAAAATTTAAATTTCTTTTAATTAAAAAAAATACTATTTTCAAAGAGCATTTTATTTAGAAGTTTCAAAGAGGTACTTTTAATTTCAAACTAAAGCAAAGAAATTATGCAAAGCTTGAACTACTGAAATTTGGATTGTGGAACTCTATGGAATCGAGAACTGCTATCTTACTTAAATACCTATGGTATCAAGCACTGTGACCAAAACAAATTAAATAAATGCAAAATCAAACTGACTATTTTCAATTAACTGAAAATTTCCTGATAAATACATTCAATTAACAAGATCCTATCCCCCTCATTTCACTATTTATTCTAATTACAAGAAAACAATAAAACCATGATATACCCTAAACCCATAACCCACACTCTACATTCTTTCCTTCCTCCCTTCCTTTCTTTCTTCCTTCCTTTCTTTCTTTCCTTTCATTCTTTCTTTCTTTCCTTCCTTGTTTTAAGTTCAGGAAGTCTACTGCAGTGAGCATAAATGCTACCTGCACTCAATAATTACCTACGTCACTGAATATGCTTAACTGATACATTTTGAAAATAATTTTTAAGGCGCCAGCCATGTACACCTAAGGTGGCGGGTTCGAATCCCCAGCCCGGACCCGCCAAACAACAATGACGGCTGCAACCAAAAAAATAGCCAGGCGTTGTGGCGGGCGCCTGTGGTCCCAGCTACTTGGGAGGC
>NW_003852406.1:16630495-16632763 GCF_000181295.1 Otolemur garnettii
CTCTGCCCAGGGTGACAGCTTGAGGCTCTGTCTCAAAAAAAAAAAAAAAAAAGTATAATAATCCCTCATTCAATCTGCTAGAAAACTAAAATTTCTTTTAAACTGAAAAATTAAGTGTCTTTACACTATTACTTAAACAGAAATCACTATAAAAATAATTTAACAAATGGCCCAAGCCAATTAAATGAAATACAAAAAAAAGAAATGGGACATACAAATACTGTAAATGAAGAAGTAAAAATGTTAGGCAGCCAAACACAGGACATCATGTGAAATTTAACTTTAATGGATGGTAATCAATCAAAGTATTGTTCTATAAATGACATAATGTCCTCAAGCCTTAATCAAGTGTGTAAGGTCAAATGCTGCTCTACTGAAACCCCTTTTATTTCTTTCCATTGTACCAAAAGTCTCTTTTTGGTGTGGTAGGTACAATTCTACCTTCCTTCCTTGTTTTTACTTCTGTCTCCTTTAATTTACTATGAGATATAACCAAATCTGTTAGTAAAGTTATGTTAAAGATCAAGTACCTATTCTCCTGTAAGCTTCAGAAGTATACACTTAGGAAAAGCATATGAACTTTTATAGTATAGAGACTATACTACTTTACAGTATAGAAACTTTTATAGCATAGAGACTTCTTGGCCTACACTCAAGTTCTCATCAATGTATATATGTAAGAAGTTTCTAGGAAAACAAAATTAGAAGAGTTCCTATGTGTGAAAAATATCGTTGGGTAAATATGGACTTCATTTCAAAATTGTTCAAATAGAACAGATCTAGAGGCAGTCAATAAAGACATAGGATTTGTGTCTATCAGAAATGATTGTTGTGGCTGGGCTCAGTGGCTCATGCTTACAATCCCAGCTCTTTGATAGGACAAAGGAAAAGGATCACTTGAGACCAAGAGCTTGAGACCAGACTAGGCAACATAGCAAGACCCTGTCCCTACAAAAAAATTAAAAATTAGGTGGGCCAGACACAGTGGAGTATTTTAGGAATTGATGTAGGAGGATCACTTGAAGTCAGGAGTTTGAGGCCAGCTTGAGCAAGAGTGAGACTCTGTCTCTATAAAAAATAGAAAAATTAATAAGGCATGGTGATGGGCAGCTACTGGGAAGGCTGAAGCAGAACTGGTAGAATCCAAGAGTTTGAGGTTGCAGTGAGCTATGATGATGCTACTGAAGTCTAGCCTAGGGGACAGAGCGAGATCTCATCTCTACAAATAATAGAAAGACTAACTAGACATGGTGACACATACTATAAGTTCCTGCTATTTGGGAAGCTGAGGCAGGAGGATCACTTTAACCCTGGATTCTGAGGTTGTAGTGAGCTATTATCATGCCATTGTATTCCAGCATAGGTGAAAGAGCAAGACCTTGTCTCAAAAATAAAATGAAATAACAATATAAAAATGATCATTGCTCCTTAGATTCATAAAAAAGATTGCCTACAGTTTCAAAAAGACACACTAGTTTGAAGATCACATAAAATGATGTCCTTCTCTAAGAACTGTAATCATTTAAGAACAGTAAAGAAAATGAAAAAAGAAATTCTATTTGTTGAGTTCAAATACTGGCAATAATCCAAGATAATAAAACAATAATTTCTAATTAGGAGTCCCTTGGATACATTTCTAATACAAATAAACAGAAAGTCTGTAATTAACATGTCAAGTATAAATGCCTCCAAAGCTATTGCTCTTTATTAGGTTACTGATTGCCTCTATGATTCTGATTTCATCAAATGTGCTTAACTAGCAAATTATTTTTCCATAGATGTTTTTCAGCCATCACTGGAGATGATTCTTATTTATAATCCACCAACCTTTTAGCACCAAGTAATATTTGCAGCACATCAAACCTTAAAGTAGACTCATCAGCAGGCTCTACAAAGTCTCACATAAACAACAATGCAAACTGGAAGAAGGAACTACAATTTTCAATGTCATCCAACACTTCAGAAATTAAAACAATGTTGATGCAGTTCAAACTTATTTTCACATAAATTTTACTTAATTTTACTCCTTACTTTCCAGCTATTACCCAAGTGTTTATGATACACAAAGGCTATATATAGCACTGTGTTATATTAAACATATAAAGTACACATTAAAGATGTAACATAGGCTCGGCGCCTGTGGCTCAAGTGGCTAAGGCGCCAGCCACATAAACCTAAGATAACAGGTTCGAATCCAGCCCGGGCCCGCCAAACAACAATGATGGCTGCAACCAAAAAAATAGCCGGGCGTTGTGGCGGGCGCCTGTG
>NW_003852406.1:16633709-16646132 GCF_000181295.1 Otolemur garnettii
GTGGAAAATGCCTATAGTCCCAGCTACTCAGGAGGATCAACTGAACACTGGGAGTTTAAGGTCATTTTGGGCAATATGGTAAGATCCTACCTCTAAAAAGTCTATTAAAATAAATCAACATAAAAAAATGATATTTATCGCAGGAATTTATAATAGCAAAAATCTGGAAATAACCCAAAAGCCAAAATAGAGGTATAGTTAAATCACTTATGTATGGCATAATCATTAAATACCTATCTGATGATATGGAATAATGTTTCCCATGTTACATAAAAAAATATATATATTACCCATGAATGGATCAACAAACTATGGTGTGTGTATACCATGGAATACTATCCACCCATTAAAAAGGATGGAGAGTTTACATCTTTTACATTTACCTCGATGGAGTTGAAATATATTCTTCTTAGTAAAGTACTGCAAGAATGAAAAAATAAATATCCAATGTACTCATACTAATATGAAACTAATATATAAACAATTACACGCTCATGTGAACAGTAAAACACAAATATAGTCTAGTATGGGGGTAGGAGGAAGCAGAACGGGGGAGGGGGAGGAAGCTTGGCAGAAGAAAAGTCATGAGGTGGGATTTCACCTAATGTGCACATTGTAAGTGTGTATGTATAACATGCCCCCTGGGCGAGGGGTTCTTTTACAAATGGAACTTTACCCTGGAAGTGAGAACAATGTAGTTTAAAAATTTGTGCCCTCATATTAATTTGAAATAAAAAACAAATTATAAAAAAGCATACTAAACTTTATAATCCAAATTTAATTTAAAATACTGATATATAATATAATCATAGAACAAAGTGGGAAGAAACTTTAACTGCTAATAATAATTACCTTCTAGGAGGGAAGCATTTATTATGTATGATTTTTTCTCATTCTTTATACATGTTTGATATTATTTAAATTTTTACAATAATCATATATAAAATAATCACATAAATTATTTAAAAAAAGAAATCAAACCAACACCTTGCCCATATCCTCAAAACAATGAATAAGGCTCGGCGCCTGTGGCTTAAGTGGCTAAGGCACCAGCCACATACACCTGAGCTGGCAGGTTTGAATCCAGCCTGGGCCTGCCAAACAACAATGATGGCTGCAATCAAAAAATAGCTGGGTGTTGTGGCGGGCACCTGTGGTCCCAGCTACTTGGGAGGCTGAGGCAGGAGGCTCGCTTGAGCTCAGGAGTTGGAGGTTGCTGTAAGCTGTGAAGCCACAGCACTCTACCCAGGGGGATAGCTTGAGGCTCTGTCTCAAAAAAAAAAAAAAAAAAACACAATGAATAAACACTGAGGTATTGCAAAAAAAAATGTGTTTTTAAAGAAAATAATAATTAGTAAACAATACATTATATAAGAGAGAATAATAAAAAAATATTAGCACACATAAATAGAATTTAATAGAATTTAAAGGAAAATACACGAAAGAAATTTCTCAATGGTGGTAAAACTACAAGCACTAACAATGGAACTTAACCTTTTTTTTTAAGAGACAGAGTCTCACTTTGTCACCCTTGGTAGAGTGCTGTGGCATCACATCTCACAGCAACCTCCAGCTCTTGGGCTTAGGAGATTCTCTTGCATCAATCTCCCAAGTAGCTGGACCTACAGGCACCCACCACAACACCCAGCTATTTTGTTGTTGTTGTTGCAGTTTGGCCAGGGCCAGGTTCGAACCCGCTACCCTCAGTAAATGGGGCAGGTGCCCTACTCACTAAGCCACAGGCACTGCCCAACAATGAAACTTTTTATAATAATGAAAATTTTACCTCTGCAAACAGCTTATAATGATAGATATTCTTACTAGTATTAATATTTGAATTAAAAATGACAACTACAGGGAGGTGCCTGTGGCTCAAGGAGTAGGGCACTAGACCTATATACCAGAGGTAGCTGGTTCAAACCTGGCCCTGGCCAAAAACTGCAAAAATAAATAAATAAATAAATAAATAAAATTCCAACCACTTGCTCTGAAAAAAAAAAAAAAAAGACAATTACAAGGAAGCATTAGCCCAAGAATTCAAATAAATCTGCCACTACAAAGGGGAGACGGATGGGAAGGAAGGGGGGAGGATGTGTGGAAGGAGGGTAATTGGTGGGACCATACCTACGGTGCATCTTACAAGGGTGCATGTGAAATTTACTAAATGTAGAATATATATGTCTTAACACAATAACTTAGAAAATGCAGTGAAGGTTATGTTAACCAGTTTGATTAAAATATTTCAAATGGTATGTAAAATCAGCACATTGTACCCCATGATTGCATTAATGTACACAGCTATGATTAAATTTAAAAAAAAAACTGCCACTACAAAAGTTAGTAGTTACTGGTTTTAAGTACACATTATTACTATTAGTCAAAGTTAATAGTACTTAATATAATTATACTTTAGTATGATGTTACAGTTAAATTAAACTGGATTCACAATGTCATAAAGCAATCATGGATGCCACACTTGTATATGCTATAATTCTTGAAAAATTAAGTTTCACTGTGACATTCTTCTAGGAGAAATATTATTTTTAAACCAAAACTTTTGTCTACAATATATGCTACTTCTTTATTGGGCACACTAGAAATTATTCTCAAGTCAAACAGAGGTCTGAACTATCCTGTGGTCACTCTAGTCAAAAATCAATATTTAATTCTCCCACCTCTGTCATTGGTCATCCTGCAAACAGGATTTTATAATATGACAAATCAATATATTTTTAGTATTAATGATTAGGTAGAGTCCACGTTAGCTTTCCCTGAGTAAAATACACTTGATGATTCTGAATAACTAAGTCAACATTCTAATATAGTCTAGCACCAAAGGAAAACCAATGCAAAAAATCCGAAGGTGAATAGAGATAAATGTCCCATATAGAGGGAGTGATTATAAGAAGTACCATAAAAACTAGAAATTCTAAATTCTAATTGTAGATAAGCCAGTAATCCAAATAAGTATTTTTATCTCAAATTTCTCAACCATAAGTTGGTAAGAATATTCAATCATAAAACGTTTGAACAAAAAATAATTAAAACTTAAAAAAATTAACCAGAGAATAAGAATTCATTGTCCTAACCTGGTTCACACATAGATAAATCCCAATGGCCCTGAAATCAGGACTGGTAAGTATGGCAACTTAGAAAGACTTAAAGTATGTTTAGTAACTGGGAGTTGGTATATTAATAGCAAGGATGTAACCTTAGTTTAATCATAGCTGAGTGCATAAAGAGGTTTATGCTGTCAGTATCGTCCTAACAACAGGAAGTTAAATTTCAAAGAGGCTACTACAGCCTTGCTTATGAAATGATTAAGTGTACAGATCAAGATCTAAAGATAACAGTTAACTATATAAAAATGCAGTGCAAAAAAAGTGGATTTTCTTCATAAAATACAAGTTGTTTAATCATTCTAAAATATACTGTATCAGGCAGTACTGGTACTTCAGTTGGCATGGCACTGGCACGCCTAGGGTGGCAGGTTTGAACCTGGCCTGGGCCTGCTAAGCAACAATGACAGCTGCAACCAAAAAATGGCCAAGTGTTGTGGTAGGCGCCTGTAGTCCCAGCTACTTGGGAGGCTGAGGCAAGAGAATTGCTTAAGCCCAAGATTTTCAGTTTGCTGTAAGCTGTGATGCCACAGTACTCTACCCAGGGCAAGAGCTTGAGACTCTGTCTCAAAAAATTAATAAATAAAAATAAAATAAAATATACTGTATCTACAGTAAATAACTAGCTCCTACTTTAACCATATTAGTACTTATTTCATTCACTCTGTACTCATGCCTGTTTCCTTGCTTCCCTAATATGCTTTTTGCCTATCCAAATCACATCCATCCTTTGAGCCTATGGTTCTTAGCTTTGCCTGCATGTGCACATTACAAAAACCTAGGACAACCTTTAAAAATTATGAATGGGGGTGGTGCCTGTGGCTCAGTGTGTAGGGCGCTGGCCCCATATACCGAGGGTGGCAGGTTCAAACCCGGCTCCAGCCAAACTGCAACAAAAAATAGCCAGGCGTTGTGGAGGGCACCTGTGGTCCCAGCTACTCGGGAGGCTGAGGCAAGAGAATCGCCTAAGCCCAAGAGCTGGAGGTTGCTGTGAGCTGTGACACCATCGTACTCTATGGAGGGTGACAAAGTGAGACTCTGTCTCTAAAAAAAAAAAAAAAACCTATGAATGTATGAATGTTCCATCCCTGAGATTCTGATTGAGGTGATCCCAGGAAAAGTTTCTCCAAGTGATTCTAATGAGTACTAAGAGTTGAGATCAACTACTTTAATCTAATTTCCATCAGAATTATGAATACTCAGTAAATTTTTTTCCTCTCTAAATTCCTGTAAGATTCACAGATTACATCACCCAGTTTGTACTTTATTATGTATCCAATTGTTACTATCTATCTGTTGTTGTAGTCCTGTTTCTCCAACCTAATCAATGAAGATATAGACCATATATTCAATTTCTATATTCCTGCAGTACTAGTATGGTAATGAATACACAGGAGAACTCTGTAATTATTTCTTCATTAACTTTGGGTTCGAATTAGAATTCAGAGCCTTAAATTATTTCTAATGTACCCAATTCAGCAAACTATATTCTCTCTTTTTTCAAGTTCTACAACAAACTCATTTTGTTATGCTGAGACCCCTTCCTGCTCTAATAAATATATTAGAAAGAAAAATACTAGTATATAAAAATATAAAATGAATAATAGCATCCTAAGTGGCTTCACATTTGCTTCCTTAGAACAAATGGCCTTTTCTAAATCCATTAAAGATTGTTTCAAAACAGTTAAAATAGAATCAAAGCACACATATTCAAAGATGCTAAAGCTCTGAATAGTTGTATGATTTGTTTCCTCAACAGATGTGCATCCTTCAAGCCCTGAATTCACCAGATGCATATTAAATTAATCTGTACTTTTCAGTTTTTATATAACACTGCACTCTAGTTTTATAAACGCATCACCACATGAAAGCAGAATTCCATTGTTGCTTTATGACGTTAAATATTAACAGATTCTCTCCACTGTGCAAAAAAAAAAAATACATTAAGATTCATTTTAATGCAGTCAAAAGTGTGCTCACTAAATACAGGCTATAATAACTTCAGCATTATTTAAATTGGCCAGTTTTTATCTTGAATGTAAAATAATAAATTTTCTGATAACTAAAAATTCAGTGACACCTAGTACCTGAAAGAAACTCACGCTAACTCACTCAACACTTCAGACATAAACTAGGATGTAACCAAATGTTTAAATTCTAAGAAACATTGTAACTCTTTGATAGTCCCTTAAATTTCTTGGGACAGGCAGGGTGAATCAGCCCTGCAATCCTAGCACTTTAGGAGGCCAAGGCAGGAGGATTGGTTGAGGCTAGGAGTTTGTTTTTTTGGTTATTTAGTTATTGAGGCTAGGAGATTGAACCAGCCTGAGCAAAAGCAAGACTCCATCTCTACAAAAAAATAGAAAAATTAGCCAAGTGTAGTAGTACACACCTGTAGCTATAGTTACTTGGGAGCCTGAGGCTGGAGGCTGGCTCACTTGAGCCCAGAAGTTTGAGGTTGCAATGATCTATGATCACACCACTGCACTCTAGCCCAGGCAAAAGAACAAGGTCCTGTCTCAAGCAAAAAAATAAACAAATAAATAAATAAATAAATAATGAGTTAATTTCCTGGAAATTTTACTTCTCATAAAACCATACCTTCTTCACTAACTAAAAAGAATTAGTGTAATTATATCAGAAATAAGACTGATTGGGAGTTAGGACACCTGGGTTCTAGTATGACGCATTAATTAGCTATACAATCTTTTTTTTTCAGGAAATTTATTTTTTCAGTAAATTATGATTAAAATTTATTTATTTTTATTAAGTCATATACACATAGATCATGAATAAATTTATGCATACGTAGGGTACAATGTGTTGATTTTTTTATACAACCTGATGTGCTTATACCAAACCAATTAACAAAGCTTTTGTCTCATTTACTTGAATATTGTGTTAAGACATTTATATTTGATTTGTACCCTTGCAATATGCTCCATAGGTGTGGTCCCATTGTTTACCCTCCCTCTATCAAACCTTCCCCCTCCCCTCCGTTCCCACTCCATTTCTCTCCTTCATCCTAGGCTATAGTTGTGTTCTATCTTTCATAAGAAAGTATGAGTAAATATAAGTTGGTTTCATAGAAGTACTGAGTACATTGGATACTTTTTCCTCCATTCTTCTTTTTCTATATTTTGGAAAAGGTTGAGTAGTCTAGGAACTAGTTCCTTTTTAAATTTTTCCTCCATTCTTGAGATACTTTACTCAGGTTATGTTTCCGACAGAGGTCTGATAACCAGAATCCACAGAGAACTCAAACTTATTAATAAGAAAAGAACAAGTGTAAAAAAAAAAAAGAACAAGTGATCCCATTTCACTATGGGCAAGAGACCTGAACAGAAGCTTCTTCAAAGAAGACAGGCACACGGTCTACAGACACATGAAAAAATGTTCATTGTGTTTAATCATCAGAGAAATGCAAATCAAAACCACTTTGAGATACCACCTAACTCCAGTAAGAGTAGCCCATGTAACAAAATCCCAAAACTACAGATGTTGGTGTGGATGTGGAGAAAAGAGAACACTTCTGCACTACTGGTGGGAATGCAAACTAATATGTTCCTTTTGGAAAGAAGTTTGGAGAACACTCAGGGATCTAAAAAATTGACCTTCCATTGGATCCTGCAATTCCTCTACTAGGAATATATCCAAAAGACCAAAAAATCACTTTGCAAAAAAGGTATTTGCACCAGATTATTCATTGTAGCTCTATTCATAATAGCCAAATCATGGAAGAAGCCCAAGTGTCCATCAACCCATGAATAGATTAATAAATTATGGTATATGTATACCACAGAATACTATGCAGCCTTAAAAAAGATAAAGACTGGGTGATGCCTGTGGCTCAGTGGGCAGGGTGTAGGCCCCATATGCTGAGGATGGTGAGTTCAAACCCCGCCCCAGCCAATCTGCAATAAAAAAATAGATGGGCCTTGTGGCGGGCGTCTATGGTCCCAGCTACTCCGCAGGCTGAGGCAAGAGAATTGCCTAAGCCCAGGAGTCAGAGGTTGCTGTGAGCAGTGTGATGCCATGGCACTCAACGAGGGCAATAAAGTGAGACTCTGTCTCTACATAAAAAAAAAAAAAAAAAAGATGAAGACTCTTTTACCTCTTTTATGTTTACATAGAGGGATCTAGAACATATTCTCTTTTTTTTTTTTTCTTTGAGACAGAGTCTCACTCTGTGCCCTGGGTGCTCACAGCAACCTCAAACTCTCGGGCTCAAGTGATTCTCTTGCCTCAGCCTCCCCAGTAGCTGGGAGTACAGGCCCCCACCACAACACCCAGCTATATTTTTAGAGATGAGGTCTTGAATTCCTGAGCTCAGGAGATCCACCTGCCTCAGCCTCTCAAAGTGCTAAAATTATAGGTGTGAGCCACCTTGCCCAGCAAGTTTTTCTATTTTTAGTATAGGCAGGGTAGGGTCTCACTCTTGCTCAGGCTGGTCTCAAACTCCTGAGCTCAGGTAACGCACCAGCCTTAGCCTCCCAGAGTGCTAGGATTACAGTCATGAGCCACCACGCCCAGCCAGCTATATAATCTTGAACAAGTCACTTAGCCTCTCTGCATGTTAGTAGCCTCAGTTGTAAAATGAAAGTGTCTAATTAGACCATCTCCACGTTTTCTTTTAGTCTTATGATTTTTTGATTATGAAATTCAAGAAACACAAGCATTACCCAGATGGATCCCACTAAAGACAAAGTGAGCTTGCACACTGATTGATTTGGAAAGCCTCTATCCCTGGAAAATCTAAGTGCTTTCACAAGATAGTTCCTTGGGTCTATTATTTTTCTGTTGTTGTTATTACAGAGTCTCACTATGTTGCCCTTGGTAGAGTGTCGGGGTATCACAGTTCACAGCAACCTCCAACTCTTGGGCTTAAGTGATTCTCTTGCCTCAGCCTCCCAAGTAGCTGGGACTACAGGCGCTCACCACAACACCCAGCTATTTTTTGTTGCAGCTGTCAATGTTGTTTTTAGCTGGCCCGGGCTGGGTTTGAACCCGCCACCCTTGATGTATGTGGCCGGCACCCTAACCACTGTGCTATGGGCGCCCAGCCGGGTCTATTATTGAACTAGGTGAAAGCAAACAAAACCCACCAAATTACAGTTACTAAACAATTTTTGCACAATGCCCTAGATGACCAGAGTATTTGGATGGCACAATACCAACTAAGGTTAAGATGCTTTGGAAAAGACAACCCAGAAGGACAAGACAGTTATAAAGCCAAAGGAGATTCTAGGTAACAACTCAATCTTGGGCAGTTTAAGCTTCTGGATAGTTTCAACAAGTGTAATAGGAAGAAGCAAACATGGGAGAAGGTAGTCAAAATATCTATATAGCTAAAACCCTGCACAATAATAAGAAGCAAGTGGCAAAGACTCTTGTCTTTAGTGACAGTTCAAAAATTCTGAACTTAGATCTCCTGTCAAGTCCCTTTACCACCTACAACTGTCACATGACAGCACCACATTTAACTCACACTTCCTAATGCTCCAATATACAAATCAAACAAAAAATTAAGCACTCATCAATTAACACCTAATAACCTAATACCAACCTTTTTGAAAAAGAAAACCAAATGAACAATGTTCTTTTTTATTTCTTTTAAGAGACAGAGTCTCACTTTGTCCCCCTTGGTACTCACTGTGCCCAGCTATATTTCTTCAGTGAAGTGTTCAGGTCTATTGCTCATTTTTACAGTTGATCTTAGCCAAAAGGCTGAGAAGCAATATATTGCTCATTTTTAAATTGAGTTGTTTTCTTTTAAGTGATAACTGTATATTTGTATTTTAAGGATTTGGGTACAATTTTTTTTTTTTTTGAGACAGTCTCAACCTGTCTCCCTGGGTAGAGTGCCATGGTGTCATAGCTCACAACAACCTCCAACTCAGGCTCAAACAATCCTCTTGCCTTGTTTTTTTTTTTTTTCTATTTTTAGTAGAGACAAGGTTTTGCTTTTGCTCAGGCTGGTCTCAAACTCATGAGCTCAAGGGATCCACCCATCTCAGCCTTCCAGAATTTGGGTACAAATCTTTAAAAAAATTTTTCTTTTTTAAGAACTGGTCTCGGCTCGGCGCCTATAGCTCAACCGGCTAAGGCGCCAGCCACGTACACCTAAGGTGGCGGGTTCGAATCCCCAGCCCGGACCCGCCAAACAACAATGACGGCTGCAACCAAAAAATGGCCGGGCGTTGTGGCGGGCGCCTGTGGTCCCAGCTACTTGGGAGGCGGAGGCAGGAGACTCGCTTGAGCCCAGGAGTTGGAGGTTGCTGTGAGCTGTAATGCCATGGCACTCTGCCCAGGGGGACAGCTTGAGGCTCTGTCTCAAAAAAAAAAAAAAAAAAAAAAAAAAGAACTGGTCTCAATCTTTTCCCCAGCCTGTGGTTGAGCAGTCATACCTCACTATAACCTGGAAATCCTGGGCTCAGCCTCCCAAGTAGCTGAGTCTGCAGGTGCTTGCCACCATGCCTGGCTAACTTTTTATTTTTAGCAGAGATAGGGTCTGAGTTACTCAGCCTGGTCTCAAACTCCTGACCTCAAGTGATTCTCCTGTCTCGGCTTCTCAAAGTGCTGGGGTTACAAGCATGAACCACTTCACCCAGTCACAAATGATTTTTGCAGAAATTTTCTTTCCTTCTATTTTTTTTTTTTTTTTGAGACAGAATCTCACCTTGTTGCTTTTGGCAGACTGCCATGGCATCACAGCTCACAGCAACCTCAAACTCTTGGGCTCAAGTAATTCTCTTGTCTCAGTCTCCCACGTAGCTGGGACTACAGGCACCTGTCATCATGCCTGGCTATTTTTAGATACAGGGTCTGGCCCTTGCTCAGGCTAGTCTTGAACTCCTGAGCTCAAGCAATCCATCCACCTCAGTTTCCCAGAATGCTAGGCTTGCCTGCATGAGCCACAGTACCCAGCCCCATTTTTGGATATTTTCTTCCAGCCTACTGCTTATCTCTTTATTCTCTCCACAGTGTCCTTCATAGGGCAAAAGTTTTTGTTTTTGATAAAGAGTTTTACTCTTGTCCAGTCTACAGTGCAGTGGCCACATCATAGCTTACTTGAACTTCAAACTCCTGGGCTCAAGTGGGCCTCCCTCTGTAGCCTCCCAAAGTGCTAAGATTATATGTGTGAGCTACCATTGAGTGGCCCCCAAATTTTTGATTTTAAAAAAGTATGACTTGCCAATTTTTTTTCATGGATAGTGCCTTTGGTGCTATATCTAAAAACTCATTGCCCTGAACAACTACATACCCACACAAAAGAAAACCACATTTAAATTTGGGAGTGGGGGGCATGTGGTAAGCTCTTACCTAATGGGTACAATGTAGCGGTATAATGGCACACCTCCTGGATGAAGAGATCAACTACAACTTGGTTTTTACCTAACAAATGAAAATAATGTAACCTAATTGTATGTACCCTTATATTAATCTGAAATAAAAAAATAAAAACTCTTTACCAGATCTTAGGTCATCTAGATTTTCCCATTACCTTTGAAAATGTTTATAGTTTTGCATTTACATTAGGACTAAGATCCATTATAAGTTAATTTTGATGAAAAGTATATGTATTATATCTATCATATTTTTGCATGTGGATAACCAACTGTTCATAAATTTTTTTTCTATTTTGCAAATGTTAATAAGGAATTTTTTTTATTTCTTACAGCATAACTGTGTACATTAATGCAATCATGGAGTATAGTGTGCTGTTTTCATATACATTTTGAAATACTCTCATCAAACTGGTTAACATCACCTTCATGTCATTTTCTTAACATTTGTGGATATATTGTTCAGGGCTGGCTCACACCTGTAATCCCAGTACTTGGGAGGCAGAAGTGGGTGGATTGCCTGAGGTCACAGGTTCAAGTCCAGCCTGAGCTAGAGAGAGGCCTTGTCTTGAAAAATAGCCAGGTGTTGTGGCAGGTACCTCTAATTCCAGCTGCTCGGGAGGCTGAGGCAAGAGAACCATTTGAGCCCAAGAATTTGAGGTTGCTATGAACTATGATGCCATGCGCTTTCCTGAGGGTGACAAAGTGAGACTCTGTATTGGCTCAGCGCCTGTAGCTCAGAGGCTAAAGCCCTAGTTACATACACCAGAACTGGTGGGCTAGAACCCAGCCTGGGCCTGCCAAACAACAATGACAATTACAACAAAAGGAAAGCCAGGCATTGAGACAAGCGCCTATAGTTCCAGCTACTTGGGAGGCTAGGGCAAGAGAATCACATAAGCCCAAGAGTTTGAGGTTGCTGTGAGCAGTGATGCCACAGTACTCTACTGAGGGTGACATAATAAGACTCTGTCTCAAAAAAAAAAAAAAAGGAAGAAGAAATACAGGCAGTCCAGGCATTTTGAATGAGACAGATTCCATAGCTTGGTTCTTAAGTTGAATTTATATGTAAGTTGGAATGGTTATATTTACCTATTACTTGCAATAGCTTCTGTTCCTAAGTTCAAGGTGTATATTCAGTCAGATGTCTGTAGAGCAGGGACTTACTAGTTTCCATTCATAAGTGCAAATTGCATGTAAGTCACATGTTTCTAACTATGGGGCTGTCTATACATGGTAATAAGCATATAAAAAATGCTCAACATCTTATTATCATTAGGGAACCTCAAATTAAAACAAAACAACAATGAGAGCCCGGGCAAAGTTGCTCTTGCCTTTAATCCTAGCACTCTGGGAGGCCAAGGTAGGTAAATCACCTGAGTTCAGGAGTTCAAGACCAGCCTGAGCAAGAATGAGATCTCATCTTTACTAAAAATAGAAAAACTAGCTAGGCATTGTGGTGTGTGTCCATAGTCAAGGCTACTCAGAAGGCTGAGGCAAGATGATTGCTTGTGCCCTAGAGTACCAGGTTGCTGTGAGCTATGCTATCTCATTACTCTAGCCAGGGCAAAAGAGACTGTCTAAAAAAACAAAACAAAACAAAACAAAACAAAAAACCACTAATGTGATACATACCTATGACAAAATGGTTACAATACAAAAAATGCAGAGAAATTTTAAAAAACCATAATACCAAATGCTGGTGAGCAGGTGGATCAAAAAGGAACTCTTGGCTCGGCACCTGTGGCTCAAGCGGCTAAGGCGCCAGCCACATACACCTAAGGTAGCGGGTTTGAATCCCCAGCCTGGGCCTGCCAAACAACAATAATGGCTGGAACCAAAAAATGGCCGGGCGTTGTCGTGGGCGCCTGTGGTCCCAGCTACTTGGGAGGCTGAGGCAGGAGACTCGCTTGAGCCCAGGAGTTGGAGGTTGCTGTGAGCTGTGATGCCATGGCACT
>NW_003852406.1:16647058-16649001 GCF_000181295.1 Otolemur garnettii
AACCCGCCACCTTAGGTGTACGTGGCTGGCGCCTTAGCCGGTTGAGCTATAGGCGCCGAGCCAGAACCCAGTCTTAAAATGCTACATATATGATTACAACTATATGACACTTTGGAAAAAGTAAAACTAAGGAAGGACCGGAGAGATGAATATAAAAAAGCACATAGGTGGCTGGGTACAGTGACTCACACCTATAATCCTAACACTCTGGGAGACTGTGGCAGTAGGATCAATGAACTCAGGAGTTCAAGACCAGCCTCAGCAAGAGTGAGACCTCCCCATCCCTGTTAAAAATAGAAAGTTAGGTGTTGTGGCAGACACCTGTAGTCATAGCTACTAGGGAGGCTGAGGCACAAGGATGGCTTGAACCCAGGAGTCTGATGTTGCTGTGAGCTGGGCTGACACCATGGCACTCTAATCTGGGGCAACAGAGTGGGACTCTGTCTCAAAAAAAAAAAAGCACGTAAGATTTTTACGGTGGTGGAACTACTCTATATGAAAATATAATGGTAGACACATGTTGTTTATGCACTTGTTAAAACACAATGAATGTACAATGCAATGAACCCTGATGCAAACTATGAATTATAGTTAATAATATATCAAGTTGATTCATTAATTATAACAAATGTACCACAATGATGCAAGATGTTAATAATAAAGGAAACGGGAGAGGGGTATGTGGAATTCTGTATACTATCTGCTCATTTATTCTATAAACCTAAAACTATTCTAAAAATGATTTTTTTTGAGACAGAGTCTCAAGCTGTCACCCTGTGTAGAGTGCTGTAACGTCATAGCTCACAGCAACCTCAAACTCCTAGGGCTTAAGTGATTCTCTTGCCTCAGCCTCCCAAGTTGCTGAGACTACAGGCGCCCACCACAATGCCCAGCCATTTTTTAGTTGCAGTTGTCATTATTGTTTTAGCAGGCCTGGGCCAGGCTTGAACCTGCCACCTTTGGTGTACGTGGTTGGCGCCTAGTCACTGAGCTACAGGCATGTAGGCAATTTTTTTTTATTGTTTTGGGGTGGGGGGGGGGTTTGGATACAGAGTCTCCCACAGGGGACTGGGTTAGAGTTTAGTGGTGTGATCAGAGCTTACTACAACCTGGAAACTCTTAGGGGCTCAAATGATCCTCCTGCCTTAAGCCTCCCAAGTAGCTAGGACATAGGTACACAACACCATCCTGGGCTAATTTTTCTTTCTTTTTTTTTTCAGAGACAGAATCTCATTATGTTGCCCAGGGTAGTGTCAAACCCCTGCCCTTAAGCATCTTCCCAGCTCAGCTTCCCAAAACACTGGGATTACAGGTGTGAACTGCCACAACCAGCCAAAATCTTAACTAAAAAACAAACAAATAATAAAAATCCCCGAAGACAGTATGAGGAAAACACTTGAAGATACTGGCCTAGAGAAAGGTTTTATGAACAAGACTTCCACTGCAATTGTAACAACAACAAAAACAAATGTGACTTAATTAAACTGAAAAGCTTCTGTACAGCTAAGGAGACAACAACCAAAGCAAAGAGACAACCATCAGAATAGGAAAAGATATTTGCATATTATCAATCAGACAAAGGCTTGATAACTAGGATCTATAGAGGATAACTAGGATCTTTTTTGGTGATCAAATTAATCACCAAAAAAAAGTCAACAATCCCATTTATCACTGGGCAAGTGACATGAATAGAACCTTCTGTAAGGAAGACAGATGACTGACAAACATTTGAAAAAATGTTCATCGTCCCTAATCCATCAGAGAAACGCAAATCAAAATCATCCCAAGAATGAAAGCTATAACCTAATAACAGCCTAAGAATACAGGGAGAGGGGAGGGGAGAATGGGTGGAGGGAGGGGGATTGGAGGGATCACTTCTGTGGTTTATCTTACAAGGGTACAAGTGAATCTTTCTAAGAGTAGAATATGAACGTTTTAACACA
>NW_003852406.1:16650382-16653889 GCF_000181295.1 Otolemur garnettii
TTGTTTGGCGGGCCCGGGCTGGGGATTCGAACCCGCCACCTTAGGTGTATGTGGCTGGCGCCTTAGCCGCTTGAGCCACAGGCACCGAGCCAAAATTAAGACATTTTAATTCCCTTGCCTTTTTCTTCACATTGGTCATTTCCGTGCTCAATGGCACCTACTTTAGAGAGTGACCTGTAGGAAAATGTTCTACAGCTGGGAAGCTGTTTTGACTACAGCTGTGATCAGCAATTTATCTAGAAAGCTAGAGATTTTCATGAACACTGGAGCACCAAAAAAAAAAAAAAAAAGGAAAAAAAGAAAAATTTTCATATCATTCATATGTCCAACAAATTAAAATGTACTTTAAAACATGTCAAGAAAGATGTAAACACGTGATACTTTCATTCAGAGACACAAAAGTCCTCGATGTCCCTTATTCACTAGGCTAAGTTAGAATGCACAAGCAACAGAAATCAATGTGAGTCTAATGCTATCATGCCCTGGAAAATGTAATGTGGCATTTTGATGACAATATCAAGTAGTAGCATTTTGCCAGGATTCCCCAGCACCTACACTTTCCCCTCTTTGGTGGCAAGAACAAGGGCTACCTGTCCACCAAGATTCTCTGCCAAACACAAAATCAAAGAGAATATCCCTTTTCCAGTATGTCCCTACCTCCATTACCACAAGTGAAAGATTATTAAAAGACTATTCTAATCAGATGCTCATGCCTATTAATCCTAATCCTAGCACTTTGGGAGGACGAGGTAGGACGATCACTCCAAGAGTCTGAGACCAACCTAGGCAATAATGAGATCTCTATCTCTACAAAACATAGAAAAATTAGCAGGGTGTAGTGACACATGCCTGCAGTTCAGGCTATGTGAGAGACTGAGGCAGGAGGATCACTTAAGCCCAGGAATTTGAGGTTGCAGTGAGCTATGATCATACCACTGCACTCTAGCCTGGGCAAACAAGACTTTGTCTCAAAAAAAAAAAAAAAAAAAAAAAGATTCCCATCCTTGCTTATAACTACGCTGCCCACTACTGAGCTTCCAGATGAGGGACAGTCCATCTGTCTTCCTACCTCACTAGAACATTGCTGTTACAGACAAAACATCCAGATAGCTCTTTTTTTTTTTTTTGAGACAGAGCCTCAAGCTGTTGCCCTGGGTAGAGCACTATGGCATCACAGCTCATAGCAACCTCCAACTCCTGGGCTCAAGCGATTCTCCTGCCTCCGCCTTCCAAGTAGCTGGGCCTATAGGCACCTCACAACACCCAGCTATTTTTTGATTGCAACCGTCATTTTTGTTTGGCAGGCCCAGGCTGGATTCGAACTCGCCAGATCAGGAGTATGTGGCTGGTGCCTTAGCCACTTGAGCCACAGGCGCCAAGCCCAGATAGCTCTCTCTTTAGGTCATTTCTGAGACACCACACTAGAGCTACTTCACAATTTCTCGAACACACCAGCATCTTTCTAGTCCATGCTAAGTTATAAGTTATGGTATTCCACAGTTCAGTAAACCCAAAAGTATGCTCCTAGGGATTTATTAAAATCCAAAATGAAAAGTGCCAAGTACGTGCACATATTTAGGTAAAAACTAAGTAATAGGTATAGAGGTAAGGTAAAACCCACTACTAAGAGAGAAAATTTAAGTAGGCTTACACTAAATTAAAAATCCTCAGCAGAAGGTTCTCTTCTGGTTTTAAGACATAAAGTAAATAAACGTTTATTTTAACATCCCCATATCCATCTTTAGAAACTTCCACCAGCAAGTTAATAGTGCTAAATAATGACAAAAATGATCAAGTGCATGATGACAATTAAAGATACATAATGCTACATAATGTTCAGAGTTTGAAATAAGTTAAAAATTACCTCTAACCAATTGTTTATCATCATTCTATAAAAAAGCAAGTTCTTTATTTATATGTTTACTGATAGAGCTAACATTATATAACCTAAATCTGCTGAGGATTTTTATTTTTGAAAACTAATCTGATGAATGCCAAGCCATAAAAACATGGAACGGGTGGGGAAAGAAAGAATCTGAAACAGATGGCATCTTATTTTCTTTCCTGAGTCCATCCTGAACACAATCCCAATAATGTCAAAATCCAATTTAGCTCTTCAAATAAGTAATCTCCAAAACTTAAAATGATAATTCTGAAGCAAATTCATTCTTTCTTCTCTCCCAACTCCTGAACGTTTCTATGTTAAGTAGAAATGAGTAGAGACAAGTAAGATATTAAAAAGAGAAAAAGAAACTATCATCCATGCTTGACGCCCATAGCTCAGTGGTTAGAGCGCCAGCCACATGCACCAGGGCTGGTGAGTTTGAACTCGGCCCCGGGCTGCTAAACAACAAAAACAACAACAACAGCCAGGTGTTGTGGTGGGCACTTATAGTCCCGGCTACTTGGGAGGCTGAGGCAAGAAATCGCTTAAGCCCGGGACTTTGAGGTTGCTGTGGACTGTGATGCCACAGGACTCTACCAAGGACAATATAGTGAGACTCTGTATCAAAATAAAAAAAAAAAATTATCATCCCACAGATTTAAAAGTTTCAGGAAAATCTACTTCCACCTAATTAAAGCCACCAAAGCACTTTCTATCAAAACTGATACTAAAATCTCTCTGTGACATCACCCTTTTTCTTTATATAATGATTACACATCGTTATTAGAGACTAAATCATATCGCATAAAAGAAATATGCTTTAAGACTCAGCGCCTGTGGATCAAGGAGCTAAGGCGCCAGCCACATACACCTGAGCTGGTGGGTTCGAATCCAGGCCAGGCCCACCAAACAACGAGGACTGCAACCAAAAAATGTTGTGGCGGGCGCCTGTAGTTCCAGCTACTTGGGAGGCGGAAACAGAAGTTGGAGGTTGCTGTGAGCTGTGATGCCAGCCACAGCACTCTACCTAGGGCGACAGCTTGAGGCTCTGTCTCCAAAAAAATAAAAAAAAGAAATATGCTTTAAAACAAAAACAAGCTCTGACAGAATACTCATTTGGTTTAAGTAAAAAAGCAGCAGGGCAGCTGCCTATGGCTCAGTGGGTAGGGCACTGGCCCCAAGTACCAAGGGTGGCAGGTTTGAGCCCGGCCCTGGCCAAACTGCAACAAAAAAATAGCTGAGCGTTGTGGCAGGCACCTGTCGTCCCAGCTACTCGGGAGGTTGAGGCAAGAGAATTGCCTGGACCCAGGAGTTGGAGGTTGCTATGAGCTTTGTGATACCACGGCACTCTACTGAGTGTGATCAACTAGCCACATACACCTCAGTTGGCAGGTTCGAATCCAGCCCAAGCCCGCCAAACAACAATGATGGCTGCAACCAAAAAATAGCCGGGTGTTGTGGTAGGCACCTGTAGTCCCAGTTACTTGGGAGGCTCAGGCAGGAGAATCGCTTGAGCCCAGGAGTTGGAGATTGCTGTGAGCTGTCTGTCTCTATTAAAAAAAAAAAAAAAAAAGAAATCAGATTTGTGCTATCTAAGCACTTTGGGTTTGACCCTCAAAGGG
>NW_003852406.1:16654091-16664355 GCF_000181295.1 Otolemur garnettii
AAAAAAAAAAAAAAAGCACTGCCTAATATTTTTTAACATTTCCACAATAATCTTGCACTACTGATTTGATATCACCAATAAAATTAACTTTACTTTGGCTCAACATCCGTAGCACAGTAGTTATGGTGTCAGCCACATACGCTGAAGGTGGCCAGTTCGAACCCGGCCCAGCCCAGGCCAGGTAACCAACAATGACAACTGCAACAAAAAATGGCAGGTGTTGTGGCAGGTGCCTGTAGTCTCAGCTACTTGGGAGGCTGAGGCAAGAGAATCACTTGAGCCCAGGAGTTTGAGGTTGCTATGAGCTGCGACGCCATGGCCCTCTACCAAGGGTGACATAGTAAGTAAAAAAAATTAACTTTACTTTGTTCATTATAACATTCTAGCATATGGCATATATATATATATATATATACATACCTTCTCAATCGTTCCTAGAACTTTCTGAGGTCAGCCAAGTGATAAGATATTAAAGAAAGGTTTAGTCATTTTTAGATTTCCTGACAAGCAAATTCCCTGACAACTGTAAAGATCTTTGGAATGGTCATAACTTTGAGTGGATAGGTCACCATCAATAAAAGTATCACTAGTAACAATCTCTATTTGTTGCATATATTGTAATTTAAAAAGAGCTTTTTAATCTAGCAACTAGTACCCTATCTCTTATATCAAAATTAGTGGACTGTTGAAGTTTTATGAGAAGACAGGGGAAAACGGGAGCCTTTGACAGCTTTACCAAAGCAAGATAATATGATAAAGGAAAAATAATGATAAAAGAAAATGTAGCAAAAAGTTTAGATATTTAAAGGTTTTACACTCTCAGAAGAGCCATTTAGAAAGCTGGATAATCTTACCAAAAAGCTGTAATTGTAACAAACATGATTTCAGTTCTGTATAAAAGAGGCATGGGAAAGAAATTTGAAAAATTCTCTCAAATTTATGCAAAACCTATAAACCTCCCTAAAAAGTTTCACCAAATCACAAACTTTGTATTTACACCAAAAAACTATCATTGGCTTGGTGCCTGTGCCTCAAGCAGCTAAGGTGCCAGCCACATACACCTGAGCTGATAGGTTCGAATCCAGTCCAAGCCCACCAAACAACAATGACGGCTGCAACCAAAAAATACCCAGGCGTTGTGATGGGCACCTGTAGTCCCAGCTACTTGGGAGGCTGAGGCAGGAGAACTGCTTGAGCCCAGGAGTTGGAGATTGCTGTGAGCTGTGATGCCACAGCACTCTACCCAGGGCGACAGCTTGAGGCTCTGTCCCAAAAAATAAACAAATTAAAAAAAACTATCATTATAGTTAATTTGATTTTTGTCCTTTGAGTATAAAATACATTTTAAAATTAAAATTACTAACTGAAAGTTTTGTCAAAAAGTAAACTATGGAAGCCAGGCAAGGTGGCTCACACCTGTAATTCTAGCACTTCAGGAAGCCAAGGTGGGTGGACAGCCTGAGCTCAGGAGTTTGAGACCAACCTAAGCAAGATCGAGACCCATCTCTACCAAAAATAGAAAAAAGTAGCCACTCATTGTGGTTGGCACCTGTAGTCCCAGCTACTGGGGAGGCTAAGATTAAGATGATCACTTGAGCCCAAGGGTTGCTGTGTAGATGTGACACCATGGTACTCTATCCAGGGTGTCAGAATGAGACTCTGTCAAAGAAAAAAAAAAAAGGGCAGTGCCTGTGGCTGAGTAGGGCACTGGCCCCATATAACAAGGGTGTTAGGTTCAAACCTAGCCCCGGCCATACTGCAACAAAAAAATAGCTGGGCATGGGCATTGTGGCGGGCACCTGTAGTCCCAACTACTAGGGAGACTGAGGCAAGAGAATCAATCACCTGGGCCCAAGAGCTGGAGGTTGCTGTGAGCTGTGACGCCACAGCATGCTACCAAGGGTTACAAAGTGAGACTCTGTCTCTAAAAAAAAAGGAAACTATGTTAGCTAAAAATCTGACATATAATAGGCCACATATAACTCGATTATTTTAAATCCACAAAAACAAATGAATATAAAGACTTCATGTTTCTTGTATATTTATTTTACAGAATATTATATCTGCAATATGAATTCTATAAGTTTAATCTAATAGAGATGAGCAGTGCTCTCTAATTGAAATGAGTGATTTCATTTTGTTTTGTTTAAAGACAGGGTCCCATTCTTTCATCCAGGCTGCAGTGCAACAGCCTGATCACACCTCAGTTTAACTTTAAGTTCCTTGGCTCAAGCCACCCTCCTGCCTCAGCTTCCCAAAGTGCTGGAACTACTGGCATGAGCCACTAAGCTCAGTTTGATGTTAATTTTATCTTAAAATTACAATTACTTTCTATTTTACATCCCATTTTAATTCTTTTTAAAGACATATATGATGTTAATTAAAATTTGCATACATCACTTTTCAAATATATTTCACATCAACCCATACTGAATTACACTAGTATGGTATATCTGAAAAAAACTTATAAAACACATTTTGGTCATTTCATATTATTATTCATAAATTTTAATAAACTTCTAGTAATTAAATTTCCTACTACTTATGATCATTTTCTACAAGCCATTGAAAGTCCTATTGTATACATATGTTTGGTAATATTATTATCCAGTTTTCTTCCTATCTCAAATTTCATTTCCCAAAACTAGGCTACCTGGGCTTTGTACAATTAATGATAACAATTCACCTTGCAATTCCAAGGTGTTTCCATTTAAAATTGGCTGTTATTTAAGCACATCACCCCCTTTTTAATACAGATAAAAATTTTAATTCATTTTACTTAGGAAAAACTGAAGCTTGGGTGGGTTCCATGACTCACCCAAGGTCAACAACTAGCACTGACACAGTCTGGATTCAATTTATACGCCACAGGCCAATACTTCAACTTTACCACAATTATCTCCTTAACAGATTAAGAGACACAGGCTCAAAAGCTGTGAGTCTCTTCTCTCTGAGCGTTCACATTATCTATTCGGAGAGACCCATCACTACACAGTACCTACAATTCAGTCATTGACTAAAACATAAAAGAGGATCTTTCTACTTCATTTAAACTAGGGCAGGTTTACTTAGAATGTAAGAAAGAGATCGGAAAAGACTTGCCTCAACATGTCTTGCCTAGACCTCTATATCTATACAGTTTCCACAGTCTATTTTTTTTTTAACAAAAAGGAACACCTACTCTACAAGGCTACACCTGATTAGCCTATAGTTAGGTGCTTTTCATAATTGCACTTTCCTAAGATAATTTACACCAGATTTAAGCATCAGGATAGGAGACTTAGCTGAATACGCCATTAAGGCACTTTCTAAACATCTAAGTACCATTTATTTTTCTTTTCCTAAGTACCACTTAGAAAGAACAAACCCAGTTCCATCGTCTTTCTTTTACGCAGTAATGACTGCCCAACCGGGGGACACCGGTCTTAAAGGACGTGGGGGCGAAGGAGCAGTAAAGGAAGAAGTGGGGGAAGCGCACGGAAGTTGGGTACAGGGAGGTCTTATTACCCACTCTTC
Organism: Otolemur garnettii; assembly: GCF_000181295.1. Taxonomy (NCBI): domain Eukaryota; kingdom Metazoa; phylum Chordata; class Mammalia; order Primates; family Galagidae; genus Otolemur; species Otolemur garnettii. Next base: position 16,657,608 of record NW_003852406.1, read on the forward strand.
TGCCCTAGCTCTGCCAAGGGCGGCTCCCCGCGGTGCCCAGCCGACTCAGAGCCCCTACAACCCACGAAGCCCGCCTCTGTCCCAAAGCAGGGAGTAGGGAAAATGAGCAATGGAAGCATGAAATTGCCCCAGCCACCCTGCAGAGTCCATGCCCTCCTTTTGGCCCCAAAGGATATTCCCTCTTTTAGAACGAGCCCTCCAGGTGGCAAACTCCCGATCCACACTGGCCGAAGTCTTTAGCCTCCTCTGCCTGCCTCTACTCCGCCACTCGAAACTCTCCGCTCGCAGTGTCCCCCACCCAGCCCCTCCATACCGCCCCCACAATCCCCGACAGACACACTCGCGCGCCTGTGCCCCACCCGGGATCCCAGTGTCTCCGCCCGGACCCAGGAAAGGGCCCCCCCACCCCATTTCTCCTCAGACACACGCGCGCGCGCGCGCGCGCGCACACCCACACCCACACACACCCTCTCACTCCAGCCTCCCGGACCCGTAGAAGCCGGAGCAAGTACCTGGTCCGGCCGTGTTCCGGGGCTCAAATGGGGCAAGCATGGTCCCCACCCGGAGGCGCCGAGTGCTTCTCTACCCACTCGCAGCAGTGGCTTCTCTTTCCCAAGAGCGGGAGGGAAGAGAGAAGGAGGAGGGGAGGAGGAAGGCAGAAACCTAGGGGCTGCAAGAGCCGAACCGGAACCACTAGCATTGGCCCCGCCCTCTGCCAGGAACCGCTGGGCTCTCTGGCCTCTTGATAGGACAAACCTAGGGCAGACAGCGAGAGATTGACACCACCACTTCCGGGCTATCCCCACTGCTGCCCCTCCTTAGCAACCGCGTGGGGTTGCTAAGCGGAAGTGGCTTCAGAGACACCCACCCACACTTCTGGGACTACCCAGAAGCAGCTTAGGAGCGTTGCGCTCTCTCTTTGGCCAGACGGTTTTTACTCACGGTCTTAGACCTGGAACCGGCTTCGCTGACAGAATCACTTAGCCCCTCCTGCTTTTACATTCAGCTGTACTCCTTCATCAGCCCCCCGCCACTGTATACACCAGCTCCCTCCAGGCGCTTCAGTGCCTGGCAGACCCCTGCTTTTCCTAAGGCACCTCTATCCGTTCCCTCCCGGGAGTTATTTTCTGGCAGTTTAACAAGCATCTCCCTCTTGTGGATTTTCAACTGTGTTTCAGCCAGATGTTTTTCAATGTCCAGAAAGCTTTTTCATGCACTTCGTTCTCCTGTGAAACCGCTTTTAGTAAGAAAAGTTTTGTCTTCACCTAACTTTTATAAGGACTGCATGTTTGTATGTGGCCTGGAATTAACCTAAATGGAAGCAGCACAACAGATACGATGTAAGTCGACTGGAATTATTTTAAGTCAGAAAGCAAAGAAAAGGGCGCTGGGAATGAGGAAGACGTCTCATCCTTCCCTCAAGTTTTCATAACTACGCTGTGGACAAGAAAAGTTTCAACAAGAGACCATATTTTTATTCCTATGTCAGGAGACTTTGAGTATGAAAATACTGGGAAAACAGTCTGTTTAGAAAAATAATCCGTATCATTTCACAGAAATGTAGTTGGGCATTCAGAGAAAAACGAGTGAAAATCTTCACTTGGCTTTCCGATCTTGAATAGGTTTGCTTTAAAGCAACCAAGCTTGAGTAGCTCTTGAGTGTTTTCTATTTATACAACAGTGAATATGCATACAACCGCAGGCTCTAGTTGTATTGGTTAGATAATCTCTTAGTCACCAATATTTGACGGTTGTCCACCTGAACTGGGGCAGAGAGGAAATGATCTTTGGTAACTTAAAAGAAATACCAGGTCATCTCTGCACCCGTAGCTCAATGAGTAGACTGCCGGCCACACAACCCAGGCTGCCAGGTTCAAGCCCCGCCTGGATCATCTACAGAATGACAAGGGCAACCAAAAAATAGCCGGGCCTTGTGGCAGGCGCCTATAGTCCCAGCCACTTGGGAGACTTGAGCTGTGACACCACAACACTCTACTGAGGGCAACACAGTAGGATTCTGTCTCAAAGAAAAAAAAAGAAAGAAAAAACACCAGGTTTATTGGTTTCCTGTGTGCATGACACAGCATTAAATTGATTCACCGTAGGTGCTCACTTCAGCAACATCTTTAGAAAATCACTTCACGCTCAACTGTGGCAATAGTAGGTTGTTTAAACTATTTTCACCCCTGCCATGGACATGACAGTATGAAAGTACATACACACACAATTCAAATGGAATCTGGTACATACATTAATTAATAGTTCTTTTAAAAATCTGGGCAAAAGTGCCAAGTGGTAAGTCTCTCACTATAAGAAATAGAGCTTGGGGCTCGGCGCCTATAGCTCAACCGGCTAAGGCAACAGCCACGTACACCTAAGGTGGCGGGTTCGAATCCCCAGCCTGGACCCACCAAACAACAATGACGGCTGCAACCAAAAAATAGCCGGGCGTTGTGGTGGGCGCCTGTGGTCCCAGCTACTTGGGAGGCGGAGGCAGGAGACTCGCTTGAGCCCAGGAGTTGGAGGTTGCTGTGAGCTTTAATGCCACGGCACTCTACCCAGGGGGACAGCTTGAGGCTCTGTCTCAAAAAAAAAAAAAAAAAAGAAAGAAAGAAAGAAATAGAGCTTGGTACAAGCATTCAATTGCCAACAGCTTTAAATATCAACTTTAAATTAGAAAAGTAAATGAAATTATGAGCCAAATGAGCAACAACTTATCTAAAACCACAATAAACTTGGATAGTTCTAAGAAAATTAAAACATGATTATGGTAAATAAGTGTGTTGTTCTATACAAATGTTTTATTGAGAAAATTAAGAGTTACAGATAGGGTGTGATGGCTTACACATGTAATCCTAGCACTCTGGGAGGCCCAGGTAGGAGGATGGCTTGAAGCCATGAGTTCGAGACCAGTCTGAGCCAAAACAAGAACCCCTTCTCTACCAAAAATAAAAAAAATTAGCCATTCTTGGTGGCCCATGTCTGTAGCCCCAGCTATTATACTTGGGAAGCTGAGGCAAGAGGATTGCTTGAACCCAGGAGTTTGAGGTTGCAGTGAGCTATGATGTCATCACTCTACAAAAGGAAAAAAAGTTACAATTAAACACGATAGTTTGGTCCCTCAGGGTGGCTCATGCCTGTAATTCTAGCTCTTGGGAGGCTGAGGCAAGAGAATCACTTGAGCTCAAGAGTTAGAGGTTACAGTGAGCTAGGACACCACTGCACTCTACCCAGGGCAAGAGTGAGACTCTCTCAAAATAAAATAATAAAAAAATTCAAAAAATAAACATAATTTAAGCCAATACAGGAGCACAAAATTTCTTTTTTTTTTTTTTTGTAGAGACAAGAGTCTCACTTTGTGGCCCTTGGTAGAGTGCCATGGTGTCACACAGCTCACAGCAACCTCCAACTCCTGGGCTCAACCTCTTGCCTCAACCTCTGAGTAGCTGGGACTACAGGCGCCCACCACAACGCCCAGCTATTTTTTGGTTGCAGTTCAGCTGGGGCCGGGTTTGAACCCGCCACCCTCAGTATATGGGGCCAGCACCCTACTCACTGAGCCATAGGTGCCGCCTGAACCATAAAATTTCTGTGCATTCATTTTATCGACACTACCCAAAGAAAAATTATTTATAAGCAGCATTCAGTTGCATCCTATCTTCGTACATTTTGTTTTTTACTTTAGTCACTTTCATGTAGGTATACGAATGTCTTGACTTTTTTGTTTTGAGAGTCTCACTATTTCGCCCTCAATAGAGTACTGTGGCGTCACAGCTCACAGCAACCAACTGTGATTGGTTGAGCGAGCTGCAGCTGATTCTGTTGCGTCAGCCTCCCAAGTAGCTGGGACCACAGGCTATTTTTTTATTGTAGTTGCCATTGTTGTTTGGCACGCCCAGCCAGGTTCGAACTTACCAGCCTTGGTGTATATAGCTGGCACTGTAAACAATGTGCTACAGGCACCGAGCCTGAATGTCTTGACTCTGAAATGTTCACATGTCCTCTATAATTCTACCATACTCATTGCTTGGAGACCTCTACAATGGATAGTACAATCCCCACCTAAAACAAGCTATGTGAGTGTAACTACACTTTAAGGATTTGGGGAACAATATTAAAGAAATCCAAATTTTTTTTTTTTTTGAGACAGAGCCTCAAGCTGTTACCCTGGGTAGAGTCCCATGGCGTCACAGCTCACAGCAACCTCTAACTCTTGGGCTTAAGCGATTCTCCTTTGTAAGAGTTGTTTTCATAAGAGTTGTAACACTTGCATCCTGCCCTGCAAGGAGGTTTGGTTCTTTGAGCTGTAAATAAAACCTCACTGTTCATTCTATGGTCTGTCAATTCATTCATCGAATCATCAAGACCAAGAGCCTGGAAATCCAGTGTTAAAAATCTGATATCACTGTGGCGTCACAGCTCACAGCAACCTCAAACTCTTGGGCTTAAGCGATTCTCTTGCCTCAGCCTCTCAAGTAGCTGGGACTACAGGTGGCCGCCACAACGCCCAGCTATTTTTGTTTTTGGTTGTAGTTGTTGTTTGGCAGACCCAGGCTAGATTCAAACCTGCCAGCTCTGGGTGTACGTGGCTGGTGCCTTAGCCGCTTGAGCTACAGGCACCAAGACCAGAAACAAAATTTATAACTCATAACGTTTTTCATGATTAGAGTTGCCAACCAATAAAACGTTCCACCTACTAAAGTGTCAATGGGTTGAACTAGATGGCTTCTAACATTCCTCCCAGTTTTTAATTCAGTGAAGATTGCTCTCTCTCCCACTTACATATGCTAGTCTCAAAACAAAATAATTAAAAGAAAATAAAATTATAACAATGTTGTTTGTACCAAGGCCAAGTTGAACCTTCCGTTTTTCTGAAAGCGAGTTAGCATGAAGGATTCTAAGTACAGGAGGATTTGTAGGGAGTATATATGAGAAAGGTTCAGCTTAGGCTTTAATTTTGTTTTTTTTAATATGGAGTGGAATGAGGGAAAAGAATAAGTTTTGGGGGGCGGCACCTGTGGCTCAGTGAGTGGGGCGCTAGCCCCACATATCAAGGGTGGCGGGTTTAAACCAGGCCCCGGCCGAACTACAACAACAAAAATAGCCAGGCGTTGTGGCAGGCACCTGTAATCCCAGCTACACGGGAGGCTGAGGCAAGAGAATCACTTAAGCCCAGGAGTTGGAGGTTGCTGTGAGCTGTGTGACTCTACGACACTACCAAGGGCGATACAGTGAAACTCTATCTGTACCAAAAAAAAAAAAGAATAAGTTTTTGTCATCTTGTAAATAACCCTTCGAACACTATTTATTATTTTATCTATTATATTTAAATGCTCTTCCTTTGTGAAACTATGCAAACACAAAATACAAATGATCCTCACAATTTTCTAGCACTCGAAAATTCCAGAGAGGTAGTTTTAATCATTATTTAGTGAGTACTAACACTATTATTGTGAATAATTTATTTTAAGAAGAAAACTAGACAAACTTTGTGAAGAGGGGTAAAAAATTAAAAACTTTAGACTCAGCACCCATAGCACTGTAATTATGGCACCAGCTACATACACGGAGGTTGGTGGGTTTGAACCCGGCCAGACAAGCAGAACATCCATGACAGCTACAGTGAAAAAGTAGCCTGGTGTTGTGGCAAGCACCTGTATTCCCAGCTACTCAGAGGCTAAGGCAAGAGAATCACTTAAGTCCAGAAGATGGAGGTTGCTGTGAGCTGTGATGCCACAGCACTCTACCCAGGGCAATAGCTTGAGGCTCTGTCTCAAAAAAAAAAAAAATCCACAAAAAAAGTTAAATTATTGTTTAATGGATAAATTTTACTTTTAAATTCAGTTTAAGTAGAAACAAAGAGGCCTATACTTCCATTATGCTTTTTTTCTTTTTTTCAGTTTTTGGCAAGGGCCGGGTTTGAACCCACCACCTCCAGTATTTGGGGCTGGCACCCTACTCCTTGAGCCACAGGCACCACCCTCCATTATGCTTTTTTTAAAGCTTTAAAAAGGAAACAGATTACATACACATAGAACGTTTGCCTAATGAGGTCCTTTAAAATTAAAATGTTTTCCAGACAATTACATATTAAGCTTAGACCTAATTGGGCACACCACCAAAAGTTTCTCCATCAGTGAAACTTGATTTTTTTTTTTTTGAGACAGAGCCTCAAGCTATCCCCCCTGGGTATAGAGTGCTGTAGCATCACAGCTCACTGCAACCTCCAACTCCTAGCTCAAGCGAGTCTCCTGCCTTAGCTTCCCAAGAACCTGGGACCACAGGCGCCCGCCACAACGCCTGGCTATTTTTTAGTTGCAGCTGTCACTGTTGTTTTGGTGGTCCGGGCTGGATTCAAACCTGCCACCTTAGGTGTATGTGGCTGGCACCTTAGCCACTTGAGCTACAGGCACCGAGCCAGTGAAACTTGATTTTAATAGACTTAGTTTAAACTACTTCTTAAAAAGAAGCCTAATTGGCTCAGTACCCGTAGCACAGTGGTTAAGGCACAAGCCATATGCACAGAGGCTGGGGGGTTCGAACCCAGCCCGGGCCAGCTAACCAATGACAACTGCAACAAAAAAATAGCCGAACATTGTGGAAGGCACCTGTAGTCTCAGCTACTTGGGAGGCTGAGGCCAGAGAATCACTGAAGCCCAAGAGTTTGAGGTTGCTGTGAGCTGGGACGCCACAGCACTCTACTAAGGGAGACATAGTGAGACTCTGCCTCAAAAAAAAAAAAAAAAAA
>NW_003852406.1:16665113-16675279 GCF_000181295.1 Otolemur garnettii
GCCCAGGAGTTGGAGGTTGCTGTGAGCTGTGATGCCACAGCACTCTACCCAGGGGAATAGCTTGAGGCTCTGTCTCAAAATAAATAAATAAATAAATAAAAAATAGAAAAAATTAGTTGGACGGGGTGGTACACACCTATAGTCCTAGCTATTCAAAAGGTTGAGGCAGGAGGACCACTTGAGCCCAGGAGTTCAGATACTACACAATAGCCAGTGCAACAGAATGAGACTCGGTCTAAAAAAAGAAAAAAGGCAAAGTAATATAAAATACAGTCATCAGTACTCAAAAAGTTCAGAAAGTTGATAAATCAGGACAAAGCACTAATGTGGGTTTGGGAGGAATAAGATAGAATTATCTAGTAGAATACAATCTTAGGAAGCATACAGATAGTATATTGTAAAAATAAGTATTCATTTATTACAAACAAATTTCAGAGAAACATGCTGGTTAAAATATGGCTAATTTTTGACAATTAAGCTTTCAGCAAAAAATGTGAGTAAGAAGAAGATTAGTTAACAAGTAGTATTATACCCACTCCATTAATGAGACCACTAGTTATGTTGGAAGATACAATGGTAGCTTTAAGGACTTTAGATATAGCTCTAGGTTGATGGCATGATTTGCCTTTCATGTTTTACTGATTTCCAACTTTAAAAGTATAAGCACAGAGGACAATATTTTGTACTTTGAATAACATGCACATTCTAGGAAAATTCTTTTTTAATATAGTCTGTGGAATCTTCCTTTCTGATTTTATGCAAATAATTTTATTTTTATATTATTGTTATAAAAGTTTGTATTATTAACTGTTAAAACCAGTGATTTTCAACTGGTGTGCCAGGAGAGGATCTTAGGTGTGCTGAGAAAATGTTTTATAGATCATTAAAACATTAAATTATTTTCGAAAGAAGTTCAAAACACAGTAAGTATATTCTTTTCTTTGCTCTTTTTTTTAATCAACATAATTTAAGTGTGCCATGGAAGTTTAACTATAGATTCAGGTGTGCCGTGAGATAAAAAAGGTTGAAAAGCACTGGTTTAAACCCTTAATACCAAATTATCCTCAAATTTTTCTAAAGAAAAGATACCCATCCAATTTTTTCAACATTGGATCTTTGGTCACTTTTCTGAAAAATGGTAGAGTTTAAGTTTAATTAATACTGAAATTTTTTTATGTGCAAAATCTATTCTGCTTTTTAAAGCAAATAAAAAGAATAAAAGTATGGCACCATTCCAATAATCAAATGCCAATAAAAATGGCAGCAGTAAAAACATCTAAACAAACCTTAAATGCAGCAATTTATAATTAGAACATAATGCAATGATTTGATTTTAGCAAGAAGAATAAGCTTAATTTGGGTAAAAGAAACCAAATACTGCATTATATTGGATACTAACCTAAGTAACCATTAATTAATATTACAAATTCTCCAAATGCATAAAGACCTTTTGAACAGCTAAATTTAAGCTGCATTTTTTAAATTAAATGCCTATTCAACAAAGCTAATTGGAACAAACACATTTATGCAAATTTACATTGTAGAAGGCCAGAGTAAAGAGGAGTTCTATTCTTTTTCTTCATCTGTGTGATCAGGTTGCAAAGGACATGCTCTGTGGAAAGAATTGAGAACTTTAATATTCAGCAGTATGAACTGTTTTTTAAAAAACTTATAAAAAGTTACAAATTTATATAAATCAGGAACATTAAATAACAGTGCAGTGACTAGAAATTGGAGAAAATTAAGTTATATTAATTTTAAAATACCTATAAATTTCAAGTACTAGTACAAGAAAAAAAAATTTTTTTTTCGTCTGCAGTTTTTGGCTGGAGCCAGGTTTGAACTCACCACCTCCAGTATATGGGGCCAGCGCCCTACTCCTTTAAGCCACAGGCGCCACCAGTACAAGAAAATTTTTAACAATTCACTTGGCCTATTAATTTGCAGAATCAGAGTTTCTCCTTTTCAACATGTTGGCATTTTTTTTTTTTTTGAGATAAGAGCCTTAAGCTGTCACCCTGGGTAAAGTGACATGGGGTCATAGCTCACAGCAACCTCTAATTCTTGGGCTCAAGTGATTCTCTTGCCTCAGCCTCCCAAGTAGCTAGACCATAGGTGCCTGTTGTAATGTCTAGCTGTTTTAGAGATGGGGGTCTCTCTAGCTCAGGCCGCTCTCAAATTCATGAGCTCAGGCAACCCACCCACCTCAACATGTTGGCATTTTTTATTAAAAATGGAACCTCTATACTATCTTCTTTCAACATGTTAAATGTATTGATATAGTTTAATCCTTCAATTAAGAGCTAAGCAAACAAATTAACCAATCCACTTGAGCAGAGAAAACATAGCAAGTTGTTGTATTTCACTGTATACTCTTTTGAACCATAAGAATATATTACCTGGGCTCGGCACCTGTAGCTCAAGTGGCTAAGGCGCCAGCCACATACAACAGAGCTGTCGGGTTCGAATTCAGCCTGGGCCTGCTAAACAACAGTAAGAACTACAACCAAAAAATAGCTGGACATTGTGGCAGGCGCCTATAGTCCCAGCTACTTGGGAGGCTGAAGCAAGAGAATTGCTTAGGCCCAGGAGTTGGAGGTTGCTGTGAGCTGTGATGCTAAGGGGCTCTACAGAGCCTGAGGTTCTGTCTCAAAAAAAAAAAAAAGGAATGTATTACCTGGCAGGGCACAGTGGCTCACACCTATAATCCTAGCACTCTATGAGGCTGGAGTGGGTAGATTGTTTGACCTCAGGAGTTGGAGACCAGCCTGAGCCAAAGCAAGACCCGTCTCTAAAAATAGCCAGGCATTGTGTCTAGTACTTGTAGTCCCAGCTACTTGGGAGGCTGAGACAAGAGGATTGCTTACACCCAAGAGGTTTGAGGTTGCTGTGAGCTACAACGCCCCAGCACTCTGAGAGGAACACAATAAGACTCTGTCAAAAAAAAGAAAGTATTACCTAATTAGAAAACCCCCAAAATTGTTTTAGTATATGGTAGTTTTCGAAAAATAATTTACACTATCCCAAAGCCATTCTGTATTCATTACACTTCTTTATTTTTCTTTTTTTTTTTGAGATGGAGTCTCCAGCTGTCGCCCTGGGTAGAGTGCCATGGTGTCATAGCTCACAACAACCTCCAACTCTTGGGCTCAAGAGATCCTCTTGCCTCAGTTTTTCTACTTTAAGTAGAGATGGGTCTCACTTTTTTGCTCAGGCTGGTCTTGAACCCATGAACTCAAGCTATCCAGCCACCTTGGCCTCCCATACTGCTAGGATTACGAGCAGGAGCCACTGCACCTGGCCAACACTTTTTTTTTTTTTTTTTGAGACAGAGTCTCACTATGTTACCCTTAGTAGAGTGCTGTAGTGTCACAGCTCACAGCAACCTCAAACTCTTGGGCTTAAGTGATTTTCTTGCCTCAGCCTCCCAAGTAGCTGGGACTACAGGCACCCACCAAAACGCCTGGTTAATTTTTTTTTTAGTACTTGTTGTTTGGCAGGACCTGGTCAGCTTTGAACCCACCAGCTCCACTGCATGTGGTTGGCAACCTATCTGCTGAGCTACAGGTGCCTAACCCTTTTTTTTTTTTTTTTTGAGACAGAGCCTCACTTTGTCACCCTCTGCAGAGTACCATGGCATCATAGCAACCTCAAATCTTGGGCTCAAGCAATTCTCTTGCCTCAGCCTTCGGAGTAGCTGGGACTACAGGCATCCACCACAATGCCTTGCTATTTTTAGAGACGAGGTCTCGCTCTAGCTTAGGCTGGTCTTGAACTCATGAGCTTGGGTGATCTGCCCACCTTGACCTCCCTGAGTGCTGTGATTACAGGAGTGAACCACTGCATCCTGTCTTCATTACACTTCTTACAGAGAAAAAAATAAATCAATCAGAAATTTAATCATAAATCACATTTTTTTCTAAAATTCATGAAGATTTGTGAAATCTACTGTAAAATCTATAGTTTCCAAATTAGATCCAGTAGGCTTGAATAGTCATAGACCTAGGTAGTGAAGAAAAAAATCTAAAATGAAAGTAATCACACTTTGGATAAGATTTTCATTGATTTACTTACTATTAGATTATAGAGAGGTCTTCATTATATTTTTCTTTCTTTTTTTTTTTTCTTTTGAGACAGGGTCTCATTATGTCACCCTTAGTAGAGTGCTGTGGCTTCACAGCTCACAGCAACCTCAAACTCTTGGGCTTAAGTGATTCTCTTGCCTCAGCCTCCCAAGTAGCTGGGACTACAGGTGCCTGCCACAATGCCGGGCTACTTTTTGTTGCTATTTTATTGTTGTTTAGCTGGCCTGGGCCGGGTTCAAATCCAACAGCCTCACACGGTGTATGTGGCTGGCACCATAACCTCTGTGCTACAGGCTCCAAGCCATTCATTATATTTTTCTTATTTTTTTTTTTTGACACAAGAGTCTCACTTTGTTGCCCTTGGTAGAGTACCATGGCTCATAGCTCAAACTCCTGGGCTTAAGCCATTCTCTTGTCTCAGCCTCCTGAGCAGCTAGGACAATAGGTGCCCACCATAACGCCTAGCTATTTTTTTTGTAGAGACAGGGTCTCAGGCTGGTCTTGAATCTCTGAGCTCAGGCAATCCATCCACCTCGGCCTCCCAAGTGCTGGGATTACATACGTGAGCCACTGAGCCCGGCCCCAAAACATCAATTTTTAAGTTATAAAATTTGTTCAACACATGCTGAGATAAAAGGTGTTGCTTTAAGATTATTTTATATTAATGCACTTCTAGTGTTTGGACTCATATATGGTAGCTAAATGAATCTGGCACTCCTCTTAGATAGGAATGTGTGATGGAAAAGCTTATCACTTCACTTTTAAGTGTATATGCAAGTATCACTCATTCTTGGATTTGGAGCAGATTTCCAATCGTCAATTACTACCTAGAAAGTCAAATGCAATGTCAAATCCAAAGCCCCAGAGGCAGTAGTTAAGTGCCAAACAGTCAAAGCTTAACAATGTAAAACTACAGTATATCAGCATTAAATTAGGACTGCCGAAAAAATACACAGAGGATTTATAGTAACACCTGGCAATTCCTTCCAATGTACACATAAATAGAATCATGGAAGTTTTTTATATTACCTAATCATTTTACAGCCTTCTGGATTTAATGAACCAAAATGAAAACTGAATCTCCATCCCACAGCTCATCCTTTATCTCTAGATCAAGGTGAAATTATTATTTTTAAGCCAGATTTAATGAAATCATTAACTGATTTTTGATGTTGTCTTTTTTCTTAGTCTTGCACACGAAGTTCCAGCAGGTTTAATATTGGCATTTGTCATCTAGTCAAATCCTTCAGATGCTCTTTAAACCAGTCTAATTTGGGACTTGCAAGATTTTCTGTGTTAACAGAATAAGGACTGGAATTAGAAGACTTGATGAAGACCTGGGTTTTTTCCTTGTCACACTAGACTTCTAGGCACCATTTGAATTGAGTTAAAGAATTGTAGCTATTTCTTGGCCTTAGTCTCTTAATAGTAGAGATTTAGCAAGGCAAGCAAAACCACAAGGAGACTGGCTGTAGGCTATAGAGCGCTGTTGGAGGGTTTTGTAGTCTCAGAATTTATAGGTTCTGGTGTGCTGGTTAAAGGTACCAATGAATAAACTTCCATGGGTAGCACCAGTACCAGAAGTAGCAGCCCTAGACTGAGCCTGGCTACCATCCCCTTACCCATGTGGGTCAGAGTGGCAAGGATCCAGCTTTGCTTGGTGTGCTGGAGACTCTTGGGCTTCTGGCTGATGAAGAGAAGATAGCAAGCAGTACCTTATATTCAAAGAGCATCACAATGGCAGTGACATGGCACTACCCTCTCCCCTCACACATCCAGTCAAATACTTCATTTTTTCAAGTAAAACATTTAGAAGTTGTTTAGAGAACCTGGACCTCACTACATAAAAAAGCAGGTTTTAAATCTTTTTTTTCCTAAGTAGCATTATTTTTTTCCTAATACATAAAAGTGATGTTTTTTGTTAAAAGTTGGTAGCATAGAGTATGAGAAGAGGTTTTTACCCAGAGATACACAGATAAGCATTACTGATATCTGGTATATTTTTGTATAGTACATATACATGTTGGGGGGGTTGTTGTTTTTTGAGATATAGTCTCACTTTTCACCTGGGCTGGAGGGCAGTGGAGTCATACCTCACTGCAACCTCAAACTCCTAAGCTCAAGTGATGCTCCTGCCTCAGCTTCCCAAGTAATGGGGACTGTAAGTAGCAGGGACTATAGGTGCACAACAGCACACCTGGGTACTTTTTCCATTTTTTATAGAGATGGGGTCTCACTCTTGCTTAGGCTGGTCTCAAACTTCTGGCCTCAAGCAATACTCCTCACTCGGCCTCCCAAAGTGTTAGGATTTCAGTTATGAGCCACCGCTCAGCAGATGTGTTTTATACTATAAAGATTATACTTTTGGATTCAGAATTGTTGTTTAACATTTATTATGAGCATGTTCTCGTCATTAAAAGCATAATGTAATTTGCTTTTGACAAAGTTTGCCCACTGAACTCTGTGTATAGTTTTATCCCAACTTTGTTTTGTTATTAAGTATTCTTACATATTTATAGAGATACTGTAAAGAAAACACACCATGTTGTTAGCCTTGGTTGTTTTTAGATAATGGAACTTTCTGTATTTTCCATCTTTTCTATATTTGTATATATTTCTTATGGCAGCTGAACTAGAAGTTTTTTGAGCCACAGGATTGTAACCTCAATTTAACTTCGAGTGCCATTGACTTATGTTTGAAGAAGCTTTCTCAGAGTCCACATGAAGGGATGTTCCTTTAAAGACCTCTGAACTGATTAGAAAGCTAATCATGCAGGAGGCAGACCCTGAAAGCAGAGTCTGGCTGTCTCTGGAATTTCCTGGAAGGGACCTTGGGAGCGGAGAAACAAGGTAAGTTAATGTGCATTTCAGTTAAAGGTTGGACCTGTTTTTTACAGATGAACGGCTGAATAGTTTTTATTCTCTGTATGGTTTCTTTGTATTTGTATCTGTCGCCAGCTGGTTTCCTACTATCAAAGTGTATGTGCAGAACTTAGTGTTATTAAGAGTATATAAGCTTGGCTCGGCGCCTGTGGCTCAAGTGGCTGAGGCACTAGCCACATACACCTAAGTTGGTGGGTTCGAATCCAACCCAAGCCTGCCAAACAACAATGACGGTTGCAACCAAAAAATAGCCGGGTGTTGTAATGGGCGCCTGTGGTCCCAGCTACTTGGGAGGCTTAGGCAGGAGACTCTCTTAAGCCCAGGAGTTGGAGGTGTGATGCCACAGTACTCTACCCAGGGGGAAGCTTGCAAGAAAAAGTTAGGTTGCTACATGCCTGAGAGAGCTGTAGCCCTCCACTTCTTTGCACATTCTGACTGCCGGTCTTATCTCTGTGACTCTGGCCCAAACCATTTCCAGCAACACAGGATTAATTGAATTCAGGCTAGATAAATCAACATGGAAATTGCCTTTTAAGAAAAGACTAGGTTGGGATGGCGCCTGTGGCTCAAAGGAGTAGGGCACCGGCCCCATATGCCGGAGGTGGCAGGTTCAAACCCAGCCCCGGCCAAAAACTACAAAAAAAGAAAAAAAGAAAGAAAAAAAAAAGACTAGGCTTTGGCACCTGTAGCTCAACCAGTTAGGGCACCAGCCACATACACCAAAGCTGGTAGGGTCGAATCCAGCCTGGATCTGTCAAACAACAGTGACAACTGCAACCACAAAATAGCCAGGCATTGTGCCGGGCGCCTTTAGTCCCAGCTACTTGGGAGGCTGAGGCAAGAGAATTGCTTAAGCCCAAGAGTTGGAGGTTGCTGTGAGCTGTGACGCCACAGCACTCTACCCAGGGTGACAGCTTGAGACTCTGTCACAAAAAAAAAGAGAGAGAATAAAAGAAAAGATTAAAAAAAAGGACAATAAAAATTAAAGAATAGGGGCAGTGTTTGTGGCTCAGTGGGTAGGGCGCCAGCCCCATAAACCAAGGATGGAGGATTTGAACCTGGTCCCCAGCTGAACTGCAACAAAAAATAGCCAGGCGTTGTGGCAGGCGCCTATAGTCCCAGCTACTCAGGAGGCTAAGGCAAGAGAATCTCCTAAACTCGGTAGTTGGAGGTTGCTGTGAGCTGTGTGACACCACAGCACTCTATTCTCGGTAGAGGGCAATAGAGTGAACTCTGTCTCTAAAAAAAAAAAATTCAAGAATAGGCTCCGCACCCATAGTTCAGTGGTTAGGGCATTGGCCACATGCACCAGGGCTGGCAGGTTCGAACCCAGACAGGGCCTGCTAAGCAACAATAACAACAACAGCAACAACAACAAAAATAGCCCAGCATTGTGGCAGGCGCTTGTAGTCCCAGCTACTTGGGAGACTGAAGCAAGAGAGTCACTTGAGCCCAAGAGTTTGAGGTTGCTATGAGTTGTGACACCACAGCATTCTTCTGAGGATGACATAATGAGATCCTGTCTCAAAAGAATTCAATAATAAATACGGGAAGTTCATAGTTAATAACATAGCGCTTAGTTTTATATGAATCGGAACTGATCTTCTTTTAGTGAATGGAATGAGTGAAAATAATATCTTTTACTACTATTATTTGAAATTTGGGTGACTTACAATAAGAAATTAGTACAAATTGTAAAAACTTTCAGCTTATATTTTCTTGTCAATTAAGATAGATAAATTATAAAGTTACTCACTATCCTATTTGTACTTTATTTTCAAGAAGATAAAATCTTCTTTATATTCCAGCATATAAAAACTTACTTTCTCTTTGCTTTTCCTAAGCCACTGCTTCCTGCCTCTTCAGGAATCTGATTCTCTTTTCCAGAATCTTTAGAGGACAGCCTGAAGAATTCTCCAATTCCTTTTTGCCACTTGGGAGTTGGGCGTACACAAACTGGATTCCCTCCTGTGTACTTATTTTCAGCTATAAATATAAGCAGATGAAACTAAGAATACAATCACCATTCCTTAAACAACTTAATTCAAACGTCAAATTCTCAAAGGTATTACCTGTGGGTCGTGGCCCCTTTTTATACAATGAAAATACATGGTGGCATTAGGAAGGTTGAGAACCACTGCTTTAAGACATAGTAAAGAATTAGAAAATGTGTCAAAGGCTGGGCAATGTAGCTCACGTCTGTAATCTTAGTTCTCTGGGAGGCCGACATGGGTAGATTGCCTGAGCTCAGGAGTTCAAGACCAACCTAAGGGAAAAGCGACACTTTGCCTCTAAAAATAGCCAGGTGTTGTAGCAGCCCCTTGTAGTCCCAGCTACTCAGGAGGCTGAGGCAAGAGAATTGCTTAAGCCAAGAGTTTGAGGTTGCTATAAGCTATAACGCCATGGTACTCTACCCAGGGTGACAGAGTGAGACTCTGGCTAAAAAAAAAAAAAAAAGTGTAAAGATAAAGCTGTAGTTCATCAATAAATTTCAGTTTGATAGTTTTTCTAGAAAAATAGCAATAACAGACCTTTTATAACCAGAAAATATCTTTCATATTTTGTCCCCAAATAAAGCTATTTAAATAGTCTTAATATGTACTGTCATACTAAAGTTTGACAGTTTTTCCTAATATGAGATAGCACCAAGTAGTAAAAACTGCCAAAATTTTACTTAATAAGGTCATGTAGTTAAAACACACATAAGAGGCAATGTAGGCCGGTTGGTTGCACGTTGGGAACCCGAAGCTGTAGGACTGCTTCAGCCCAAAGGAGAAGATCAGCTTTAGCAAGAGTAAGGCCTCATTTCTACAAAATAAAAAAGGAAGAAAGAAAGAAAAATGAGCAGGGCATGATGGTGAGGGCCTATATTCCCACCTACTTGGGAGGCTGAGGCAGAGGGTCACTTGAGGCACTGGAGCCCAGGAGTTTGAGGTTGTAGTGAGCTATGTTTATGCCTCTGCACTCTAGCACCAGTGACAGAGCAAGACCCAAACCCCACCCCCCCCAAAAAAAGGTAATGTAAAAGTTCTCACTTCTCAAAGCACTTACCTCCTTTTCAGTTCATAAGAGAAATCTAATTCCTGATTTTTTTTTTTTTTTTTTTTTTTTTAGAGACAGAGTCTTACTTTGTCGCCCTTGGTAGAGTGTTGTGGCCTCACAGCTCACAATAACCTCTCACTTCTGGGCTTAGGTGAT
>NW_003852406.1:16676996-16690630 GCF_000181295.1 Otolemur garnettii
TGCTATGGCATCACAGCTCACAGCAACCTCAAACTCTTGGGCTTAAGTGATTCTCTTGCCTCAGCCTCCCAAGTAGCTGGGACTACAGGCGCCAGACACAACCCCCAGCTATTTTTTGTTGTAGTTGTCATTGTTGTTTAGCTGGCCCGGCTAGGTTTGAACCCGCCAGCCTCAGTGTATGTGGCTGGTGTCATAACCACTGTGCTACAGGTGCTGAGCTGATATTATCAGTTTTATACAGTGATTATTGTGATTAAAAACAGAGATCTGGGGTCTGGCACAGAGGCTTACAACTGTTATCCTAGAGCTCTGAGAGGCCAACAGGTGAATCACCTGAGCTCAGGTGTTCAAGACCAGTCTGAGCCAGAGCGAGATCCTGTCTCTAAAAATAGCGGGGTATTGTGGCCGGCACCTATTGTCCCAGCTACCTGAGAGGCTGAGGCAAGAGGATCACTTGAGCCCAAGAATTTGAGGTTGGTGTGAGCTATGATGCCATATCACTCTATCCAGAGTGACAGAATGAGATTCTGTCTAAAAAATCAAAAAAAAGAAGAAAAAAAAAAAAAAAAGGCAGTGCCCGTAGCTCAGTGGGTACAGTGCCGGCCATAAGCACTAGGGCTGGCAGGTTTGAACCTGGCCTGGGCCAGCTAAACAACAATGACCATTGCTACAACAACAACAAAAAATAGCCAGGCGTTGTGGCAGACACCTATAGTCCGAGCTACTTGGGAGGCTGAGGCAAGAGAATCACTTAAGCCCAAGAGTTGGAGGCTGCTGTGAGGTGTGACGCCTGGCACTCTAACAAGAATGACATAGTGAGACTCTGTCTCAAAAAAAAAAAAAAAATCCCAAAAAATGGCCACGAACATTGGGTTGTGCCTATTAATCCTAGCATTCTGGGAGGCTGAGGCAAGTGGTTTCTCTGAGCTCAAGGGTTCAAGACCAGCCTGAGAAAGAGTGAGATCCCCGTCTCTAAAAGTAGCCAGGCATTGTGGCGGGTGCCTGTAGTCCCAGGTACTCAGGAGGCTGAGGCAAGAAAATCATTTAAGCCCAAGAGTTTGAGGCTGCTGTGAGCTTTGACACCACAGCACTCTAGCAAGGCTGACAAAGGAAGACTCTGTCTCAAAAAAAAAAAAAAAAAAGAAGAGAAAGAAAAACTAGCTGGGGGGCTGGGTGCCTCATCTCTATAATCCTAGCACTCTGGGAAGCTGAGGGGAGTGGATCACCTGAACTCAGGAGTTAGAGACCAGCTTGAGCAAAGTGAGACCCCATCTCTATAAAAAATAGAAAACTTGGGGGCAGCGCCTGTGGCTCAAAGGGGTAGGGCGCCGGCCCCATATGCAGAGGTGGCAGGTTCAAACCCAGCCCCAGCCAAAAACTACAAGGAAAAAAAAATAGAAAAATTAGCTGGGTGTTGTGATGAGTGCCTGTAGTCCCAGCTACTTGGGAGGCTGAGGCAAGAGGATCTGCTTGAGCCCAAGAGTTTGAGGTTGCTGTGAGCTAGGACACCCCAATACTCTACCCAGGGCAACAACCTGAGACTTTGTCTCAAAAATAAATAAATAATTAAAAATCAACATAAATTCCAGGTGTTAAAAAAAGAGTAAGAAATGAAAACAGAAAGAAAAAACATGCAGTAAAAAAAACAGGAAAACGTTTACACTGTTTAGAAGACAGTGTGATTAGCACTGTCTGCCATCATCCTGATTCTGTTTATTTCATTCTCATTCTTTCTGGTACAGTGCCCTGGCATTATCATGGCTCACAGCAACCTTAAACTCTTAGGCTCAAGCAATCCTCTTCCTTCACCTCCCAAGTAACTGGGACTACCCTATATAGGCACCTGCCATAACACCCAGTTAGTTTTGTCTATTTTTAGTAGAGATGTGGGTCTCACTCTTGCTCAGGCTGGTCTTGAACTCCTGAGCTCAAGCAATCGACCTGTCTCTGTCTCCCAGAGTGCTAGGATTACAAGCCTGAGCCACTGCACCTGGCCCGGTCCTAATTCTTGATCTAGTCAGAATGCTCTTACACGGCGTCCAACAAGAAAAAGCCAACTGTCAATAGTAAGAAAAACAAAAAACACTAACCCGAAAAAGAAAACTACATTTGAAAATAAACTGTGTCTGTGTCTAATCGTAACACCAAGGCTTGGGATTTCTCTTTCTTAAGACCCCACCTCTTCCCCAGCCCGCCAAAAGGCTCAAGTCCCCCTCATTATATCATGGCAAGGAAGGAGTTAGGGAGTGAAAATCTCAAGAAAAATAAATTTCATGGCAGGTTAGAGGCTCCAGATGCCAGGCTTTATACCCTTTTAGGAAGGTGTCTCTTACTCCAGAAACTTGCAGGGGCTTTTCTTACCCTTCCTTGATGAAGGCGACGCAGAATTAGTGGCAGAAGTGGAGGAACCAAGCACCTTCCTGGGGGCTCGAGAAGCCACCACTGCGAAGAGAGGCAAAGGAGGGTGTTTAGAGGAGGGAAGGTTCGGACATCGAGTCACAAGAGCCACGTTCCAATCATAGTCCCAAGCCCAGAGGTTTCAGAACAGGCTAACCTTCCCCTGCCCTCGTCGCTTCCTCCAGAAGGTAAAGGGGTCGGGCGGCTGCTTCCTGCCTAGGCGCAGTTGGGCTCACAGGGCCCCGGGGAACCCGAGCATCTCCTACTTGTGGACGGGCTGCCAGGAAAAAAACCCTGCCCTCCACTCCCTCACTCAATAGCCTCACCTTTTCTGTAGGTGCCTGGGACACTGTCTGCTTTAGTCCGCACCATGTTCAAAGGGGAGAAGCCGAGAATAACGAACTATTCTCAACCGAGCGCGATTCACTGGACAAGGATGTGAAAACTAAAATCCCGCCACAGTTTATATTGTTCTCTTTCCCGCGCGCTCCACGGGCTCTCCCGTGCCGCCGTTCCCATTGGTTCCGCGCCGTTCCCCCGCCAACCAATCCCCTGTGTCCAGGGTTGACAGCCGCAAGGCCTGAGGTAGCACAAACCCATCCATCAACCCGCAGACTCCAGCGATTCGTACCCGCCCCAGATGGGCAGTGCCAAGACGCTTTCCACGGGTAACCGTGCGTAGGTGCTGAGACTGAATAAGAGAAAGGGGTAGACTTAGAAAACCCGGAAAACATGCCGAATTACAACTCTCCTTCAAAAGAGTCTTTAGGATTACATCCACAAAGATTGACCTGTTGAAGTGAAACCTGAAATTAACCGAACTTTCTGATGCAAATCAAAATAAAGTGAACTTGACCACTTTCCTTCAATGCCTCAGGCTTTGAACTTGTACAGCATCCGTATTGGAACAATTCAATTCTATGGAATGGGGGAAAATAAGGTAATGCAACTTATTTACAAGGCTGTTCAATGCTTTTAGGATGTATTTTGCTAAACGCTCTCTTGGAAGGCAGCCCTGGAAGTGTAAAGATAGTATTGATTCTCTCTAAACAGTTACGCTTAAACTTTATAAAAATAGGCTAATATGGGTGCCTCAAGGAGTAGGGCGCCGGCCCCATATAACGAGGGTGGTGGGTTCAAACCTGGCCCTGACCAAAAACTGCAAAAAATAAATAAATAAAAAGTAAAAAATAGATTACTTAATACTTTAATAGACTGAACAACTGCACACACTTTGTTATAGAATTAAAGGATCTAGGCAACAGGTTAAATTAACATAATAATAGTAGGAAATGTATTGGCAATTACCAGTAGTTTTATCTAAACTTAGAGTCTAAGATTACAGCCAAATCAACTGGAAAAAGTCAAAAAGCCCCAGGGTATTCCTTTGTTCTTTGTTCTCACGCCTGGTCTCTATGTACAATAGTTCTCTCTCTCTTTTTCTAAAGAGAGGGTCTTTATTAATTGATCTTACTGACTCAGCCTCCCAAGTGCCTAGGACTATGTACGTACACCACCACACTCAGCTAATTTGGGTGTTTGGGGGGGAAGATGGGGGGTTATTTTTGTAGTGCTGGTCTCCAATCCCTGGGCTTAAGCAATCTTCCCACCTTGGCCTCCCAAAGTGCTGGGATTGCAGCTATGAGCTACTGCACCCACAGTGGTTTTTAAATGTCAATATTTCCTTTCTAGTTAAAGTGGCTTCCACGTAGATCTAAATTACTTAATATGAAGTCACATCTCCAATTCCTGAAGTAGAATCTCCAAGTCTTCTTTTAACCCACCTGCCAAGTAAATTGCCAGCAAGAATTGCAAATATACATTTTTACACAGGCGCCGTCTACATATTACTATAGTTGTAATGTTTGTTTTTGTTTGTATGTTTGTCTTTTCAATGCCAGTGATCAAAATGAAGGATGCAAGTTAGGAAAAAAGTAGTTATGCCTAGTAAAAATTATTTTGTCCCTTCTAATCCAATATGATGGGTAATCTAGTAAAAAATTCTTAAATGAAATGTTTAAAAAAAATGTTTGCTGGCTCGGCACCTGTAGCTCAATAGCTAGGGCTCCAGCCACATAAACCAGAGCTGGTGGGTTCGAATCCAGCCCGGGCATGCCAAACAACAATGACAACTACAACCAAAAAATTGCCAGGCATTGTGCCGGGTGCCTGTAGTCCCAGCTACTTGGGAGGCTGAGGCAAGAGAATCATTTAAGCTCAAAGACGTGGAGGTAGCTTTGAGCTGTGATGCTATGGCACTCTACCCAGGGCGATATAGTGAAACTCTGTCTCAAAAAAAAAAAAAGAAAATGTGCTTTGCAGAAGTGCTTCTCCTTGACAATTTAATGAAACCAGAGAGCTGTGTGGTGTGAATCTGAAAATTTCTAAGGCCCAAGGCATTAAGAGAAGTTGCAGTCTGTATGGGTGATATTTCTACCTAAATTTATGTCAAAGAATATCTTTAAGTCATGTTAAATGAGTGTGTTTGCGTTGTTCAGGCAGAAATACGTAATTTTTTTTTTTGAAACAGTCTCACTATGCCGCCCTCCATAGAGTGCCATTGCATCACAGTTCACAGCAACTTCAAACTCTTGGGCTCAAGCGATTCTCTTGCCTCAGCTTCCCAAGTAGCTGGGACTACCAGTGCCCACCACAATGCCTGGCTATGTTCCTGTTTTGTTTTGTTTTGTTTAGCAGGCCTGGGCTGGGTTCAAACCCACCAGCCCTGGTGTATGTGGCTAGCACCCTAACCACTGGGCTAGGCCACCAAGCCAGAAATGTTATTTTATTTACTTTATTTTTTTTTTTTGAGACAGAATCTCACTATGTTGCCCTCAGTAGAGTGTGTGGCATCACAACTCACAGCAACCTTGATCTCTTGGGCTCAAGCGATTCTCTTTCCTCAGCCTCCCAAGTAGCTGGGACTACAGGCGCCTGCCACAACACCTGGCTATTGTTGCAGTTGTCATTGTTGTTTAGCTCCCCGGGCCAGGTTCAAACCCCCCAGCCTCGGTGTATGTGGCAGACACCACAACCACTGCCCTACAGGCACCGAGCCTACTTTACTTTATATTTGGAGACAGGGTCTTACGCTGTTGCTCTAGCTAGAGTTCAGTGGTGTCATCATACCGTACTGCAAACTTCAAATTCCTAGGTTTGAAAGATCTTCCTGCCTCCAGCTCCTAAGTAGCTGGAACTACAGGTGCACACCATCATACTCAATTAATTTTTCTATTTTTTGTAGTGACAAGGTATTGCTATTTTTAAAGCTGGTCTTGAACTCCTGACCTCAAGCACTTCTCCTGCCTCAGACTCCCAAAGTGCTGGGATTACAAGCGTAAGCCATTGGGCCCAGCCTTAGAAATGTAATTTAATAAATGATAATGATTGTGGCTGGTTGCAGTGAGTCACATCCATAATCGTAGCACTCTGGGAGGCTGAGGTGGGTGTATTGCATTGAGCTCATAGGTTTAAGATCAGCCTGAGCCAGAGGAAGACCCTGTCTCTAAAAATAGCTGAGCATTGTGGCCAACATGTGTAGTCCCAGCTCTTCGGCAGGCCAGAGGATCACTTGAGTCCAAGAGTTTGAGGTTGCTGTGAGCTATGACACCACAGCACTCTACCGAGGGTGACAAACTGAGACTCTGTCTCAAGTAAATAAATAAATGATAATGATTATAAATGGCATTATACACTGTACTTTACAAACTAGAGATCATAGGAATTAACATATGCTGTAGGAAAAAACAGTACCTGTTATTCTTTTTTTTTTTTTTTTTGAGACAGAGTCTCACTATGTGCCCTTAGTATCACAGCTCACAGCAACTTGAAACTCTTGGGCTTAAGCGATTCTCCTGCCTCTCCACCCCACAAGTAGCTGAGACTACAGGCACCCACCACAATGCTGGGGTATTTTTTTTTTTTTGTAGTTTTGGGCCAAGGCTGGGTTTGAACCCGCCACCTCTGGCATATAGGGCCAGCACCCTAGTCCTTTGAGCCACAGGCGCTGCCTATTTTTTTTTTTTTTTTCTTAAGCTGTAGCTGTCATTATTGTTTGGCAGGCCAGGCTAGGTTCGACCCGTCAGCTCCAGTGCATGAGGCTGGCGCCCTAGCAGCTTGAGCTACAGGCACTAAGATGAACACCTGTTATTCTTTTTTTTTTTTTTCAGAGGCAGGGTTTTGCTCTTTGCCCAGGATGGAGTGCAGTGGTGTGATCACAGCTCACTGTAACCTCAAACTCTTGGGCTCAAGGAATCTTCCTATCTCAAATTCCCAAGTAGCTGAGACTTCAGTCGCAATTCACAAGGCCCAGCTAATTTTTAAGTTTTGGGTAGCAATAAGGTCTCTAAATGTTGTTTTGAACTCTTGGCCTCAAGCGATCCTCTCACCCTAGACTTCCAAAGCCCTGGGATTACAAGCATGAGCCACCCTTCCTGGCCTGCCTATGTTATTCTTGAGCACATACTCATTTCCTCATAATTTGTATGATGTACCAAGTCAACTGTACAAAAAAACTTAAGCCATACTCCATGTTTCAAGAAGTTAATATGTTAGTTTTAGGGACTATTATTGTTAATGTTAGGTATCACCTTGACTATATTAAAGAATCCCTAGAGAACTGGTAAGGCATTACTCCTGGGTATGTCTGTAAGAGAATGTCCAGAAGAGATTGGCATATAATCAGTAGACTGAGTGGGGCAGATCTAGTCTCAGTATAAGCACAGCACTATCCCATCTGTTGGCAACCTGGATATACCAGAAAAGAAGAGAAAAGCTTCCTCTCTGAAGGTCTGCCTCCTGCTATTGTACATCAGAATTCCAGGCTTTAAGGCCTTGAGACTGACAGTTACACCAAAGGCTTCCCTGATTCCAAGACTTTCAGATTTGGATGGAGCCTTGCTGGAGCATCCCAGAGTATCCAGCTTACAGATGCCAGTGATAAGACTTCTCAGCCTCCCTAATTTCAAGAGCCAATTCCCCTATAAATCCACTAATCTATCTGTCTATCCTATTGATTCTGTCTCTCTAGAGAACCTTAATGCCAGGACTGAATAAATAGATGACAGATAAATTATTTGCATACAATCTGAATATTATTAAATATAGCAGATTTTTATGAAGAGATAAAACTTGTGCCTAATAATGAATATAGACAGGATTTTTAAAAAAATGGGGAAAAAGGGCAGTGCCTATGGCTCAGTGGGTAGGGTGCTGGCACCATATACTGAGGGCAGCAGGTTCAAACCTGGCCCTAGCCAAATTGCAGCAAAAAAAATAGCCAGCCATTGTGATGGGGGCCTGTAGTCTCAGATACTCTGGCGGGTGAGGCAAGAGAATCGCCTAACCCCAGAGTTGGAGGTTGCTATTAGCTGTGTGATGCCATGGCACTCTACTGAGGGTGATAAAGTGAGACTCTGTCTCTACAAAATAAGAATAATAATAATAAAAAAAACAATGGGGAAAAACCAGAAAAACAAAAATCAAACAAAAAAAGAAAAAATGGGAAATCATACATTTTCCAAATTAATAACAAAGACAATCTGAACTCAATATAAATCAGTAACACTTAGATGATTTTAATTATTTATGCCAATAAAAATATTAACATGAAAATATGAAACAGCATCAATTTAATCACAGTTTAAATGGCCTAATAGGAATGGAAACCTTTTTTTTTTGGCCAGGGATGGGTTTGAACCCACCACCTCTGATATATGGGGCCAGCGTCCTACTCCTTTGAGCCACAGGTGCCACCCAGGAATGAAAAACTTTTAACTTGTAAAAGTAACAAAAAGTAATATTCTGCCCTTCAGGCTGGGCGCCTGTGGCTCAAGTGGCTAAGGCACCAGCCACATACACCTAAGGTGGTGGGTTGGAATCCAGCCCGGGCCCACCAAACAGCAATGATGGCTGCAACCAAAAAATAGCCGGGCATTGTGGCGGGCGCCTGTGGTTCCAGCTACTTGGGAGGCTGAGGCAGTAGACACGCTTGAGCCCAGGAGTTGGAGGTTTCTGTGAGCTGTGATGCCATGGTGCTCTACCCAGGGTGACAGCTTGAGGCTCTGTCTCAAAAAAAAAAAAAAAATCTTCCCTTCAGAAAAGTTTGGCTAAATTTTCCGCAGCTCATTGTCCTCACAGAGTTAGGGAATTACAGAAGACCCTTAAGTCTGGTCATTCTGGGTTGAGTATTACTTCCCCCACTCCACTGCCCCCCACCCCCGCCTTGAGCTTCTTGTCTTAGTTCTCCCAGAGAAGCCCTTGTTGAAACAGTAGAAGTTTTAGCTGTGTGAATTTATTATTTGACTAAGGAGAATATAACAACCACCACGACCAGAACACAAACTTCTAGCTCTTACTACTGCTGTTTTATTGTACATAAAACCATGATTTAGGGCGGCACCTGTGACTCAAAGGAGTAGGGTGCCGGCCCCATATACTGGAGGTAATGGGTTCAAACCTGGCCTCATCCAAAAACTGCAAAAAGCAAACAAACAGACAAAAAAATCCCATAATTTAAAAAGCTGGCCTTTTTCTTTTTTAGAAAGGGTCTCACTTTGTCGCCCTGGGTAGAGTGCTATGTCGTCATAGCTCACAGCAACCTCAAACTCTTGTGTTCAAGCGATCTTCTTGCCTCAGTTTTTTTCATTTTTAGTAGAGGCGAGGTCCCACTCTTGGTCTCCACACTTTATACACTTTTGTTTTTTTTTGAGACAGTCTCACTATGTCCCCCTGGGTAGAGTGCTGTGGCGTCACAGCTCACAGCAACCTCAAACTCTTGGGCTTCAGCGATTCTCTTGCCTCAGCCTCCCAAGTGGCTGGGACTACAGGCGCCCGCCACAACGTCTGGCTGTTTTTTGGTTGTAGTAGTCATTGTTTGGCAGGCCCAGGTGGGATTTGAACCCGCCAGCTCTGGTATATGTGGCCAGTGCCCTAGCCGCTGAGCTACAGGCGCCACCGCCCCCCCCCCCCCCCCTTTATTAGTCAGTCTCACTTTGTCACCCTTGGTAGGGTGCTGTGGCGTCTTAGCTCACGGCAACCTCAAACTCTTGGTTCAAGTGATACGCTTGCCTCAGCCTCCCACGTAGCTGGGACTACAATCGCCCGCCACAACGCCCGGCTATTTTTAGAGACGAGGGTCTAGTTCTGGCTCAGGCTGGTCTCGAACATGTGAGCTCAGGCAATCCACCTGCTTCAGCCTGCTAAGTGCTGGGGTTACAAGTGTAAGCCATCACACCCAGCCCCCCTCTTTTTTTTTTTCTTTAACCCTTTCTTTTTTGTTGTCATAACCCTTTGTCAGACAGTTCTTCCTTTGCCACCCCATACTGGAATACAATGGCATGATCCACAGCTCACTGCAACCTCCAACACTCCGGCTCAAATGGTCCGGAGTAGCTGGGATTACAGGCGCGCACCACCACGCCCAGTTAAAACTGTGCTAGTGTTGGAAAAAATTGTGAAAGGTGGGGAGGGAAGAAAGCTGGTCCCTCGTATTTCCGGGTGTTGGTTTTTCTCCCCTAAACTGTAGTTTTTATTTGCACGGTATTTTCAGGAGAAAAGTCAATAACCTTCCTCGAGTCCTACGTTGAACCAAGTAGTAGAATCACAACGAGTGGTACTGGATACGAGCGTATACAGACAAGGAAGCGGGAAGCAGTAGGAGACGGCACAGGTGGGCGGGATCTGCACTGGAGGCGGTGCGACCGCGCGGGGCGGAGCTGGCTGGCGGAACCCGCGTGAGGGAAGTCGGTGTTGCGAAGGGAACTAGTCCCGCGCAGGACGTGGGGCTTTTATAGCCCAGCTGGTTCCGGCTGGGGAAGATGGCGGTGGCAGGGGTGGCGTCTGGGGATCCGCTGGTGCACTGGTGCACCGAGCAGTTGCGGAAAACTTTCGGCCTGGATGTCAGCGAGGAGATCATGCAGTGAGACTGGTTCGGGTCCGAGGCGGGAAGGAGCTCTGGGATATGCACTGGTTAAGCGAACCGGGAAGCGGGGAGTACTGAAAAGTTGAGAGAGAAGAAATGTAATGAAAGGCGTTACAGTCGGTCTCTAGGCGCGTAATTTTCGCCTCCACCTTTATGATTTAGCTTCTGGAACAGGGTGTCAGGCTCGACAACTTACCGGTGGGGTCTTTTTTCCTACGAAAACGTCAAATCCGTATTAAGTAGATCTGTAAACTGTCGCGGAAGCCCGTTTCCTTACAGATTATGGAGAAAAGGGACAAGTCAAATTATCTTTCTAGAAATTCGTTACTCTGAACGATGTAGTTGGCCCAGTCAGAGCTGTGTCAGGTCGGACCAGAAATGTAAATGGAGGCGGTGTGGTACAAGTGCAAATAGCTCTTAGAAGCAGGTTGTATTTTCTGTTGTGATTTACCAGTTTTGGAACCTTGGACAACTTAATTTTACTCTCTCTACCTTGGTTTCCTAGTCCATAAAATGAATAATTATTAGAGCTTATCATTAATGTTTTATAATTTTGACGAAGTGAACATGATTTAATATCTTCTTTAAATTGATTAACGAACATTGTGCTACTACTACATGGCAGGTGCTGGGGCAACAAAGAAGATCAAGATAATTGGGTTCTACTTTGTTGATGAGTGCTGAGGTGGGGGAAATAGAGGGTTTTGTAGTAGCACGGAATAAAAGATTCTCATTAAGCCCAGCTACTCGGGAGGCAGAGGCAAGAGAATTGCCTAAGCCCAGGAGTTGGAGGTTGCTGTGAGCTGTGATGTTACGGCACTCTACCGAGGGCGATAAAGTAAGACTCTGTCTCTTAAAAAAAAAAAAAAAAAGAAAGAAAAGAAAAGAAAGAAAGATTCTCATTAAGATTTTAGAAACTTGGAAGATTTACTGGAAAGATTGGCTTTCACCTTAGAACTAAAGGAGACATAAAGGTCTAAATGCACAGTGTTTGGGAGAAAACTTATACAAAAGTGGAACTTGATCAAGGAACCTTGATTTGTTCACTGAAGCTGAAACAGAAATTGTGATTATAGGGTTTTTGTAGGAAGTAAGGTGATTTTTTTTTTTTTTTTTGAGCCAAAGTCTCATGATGTTGCCCTGCCTAGAGTGCTCTGGTGTCACAGTCCACAGCAACCTCAAACTCCAGGGCCCTAAGCTATTATTCTCTTGCCTCAGCCTCCCAAGCAGCTGGACTAGAGGCACCCACCACAAAGCTCCGCCATTTTTTGGTTGCAGTTGTTGTTGTTTAGCAGGCCAAGACTGGATTGGAACCCGCCAGCTCAGGTGGATGTGGCTGGGGCCCCAGCTGCTGAGCTACAGGTGCCCAGCCAGTAAGGTGAATTTTTGATTTGGGGGTAAAGTAGACTTATTGACAAGGAGAGAGTTAAGACAGGTATTTTAAAAGATTTTTTTTTGAACACTGGAATTGGTTTTACCTTTGTTTGAAGGCAAAATCAAATAGTTTTCAAACATTTTTTAAAGCAGTAGAATGATAGCAAATGAAATAATGAATAAGATTGACACTATTTTTTTGTTTGTTTGTTTTGAGACAAGAGTTTCACTTGGTCACCCTTGGTAGAGTGCTGTGGCATCATAGTTCACAGCAATCTTAAACTCTTGGGTGCAAGTGATCCTCTTGCCTCAGACTCCCAAGTATGTGGGACGACAGGCACCCATCACAACGCCTGGTTATTTTTAGAGATGGAATCTCTCTCTGACTCAGGCTAGTCTTGAACATGGGAGCTCAGGCAATCCACCCACCTTGGCCTCCAAAGTGTTAGGATTATAGGCATAAGCCACTGCACCCAGCCGGATGGATGCTATTTTTGACAAATCAACAACTTGGAAAAATAGACGCAGTCTTCTGTCTCAGAAATCCAATTGTATTTTGTTTGATTATACAGTATTAAGAAAATTCTGCTGGGTGGTGCCTGTGGCTCAGAGAGTAGGGTGCTGGCCCCATATACTGGAGGTGGTGGGTTTAAGCCTGGCCTCAGCCAAAACTGGAAAGAAAAAAAAAAAAGAAAATTCTGATTCTCATAACAGTAGTTTAAAGGTCATTTTGCAAACTCAGGTGTTCCTCAGTTAAACTTACCACATGCATGAAAATGAAGTGATAAGAAATTTTTTTTAATGTTGAATCACTTAGTATGGCTAAACACTTCCTTGCATTTTTTTCTTAAATATGAGTTAGGTAAGAGCTGTTTGAGGCCAGGCGAGGTGGAGTGTAATCCTAACACTCTCGGAAGCTGAGGTGGGTGGATTGCCTGAGTTCCCATGGTCTCACAGGGTCGAGACCAGCCAGAGCAAGAGTGAGACCCTGTCTCTAAAAAATAGCCAGGTGTTGTGGCAGGCGCCTGTAGTCCCAGCTACTTGGAAGGCTGAGGCAAGAATATCACATGAGCCCAAGAGTTTGAGGTTGCTGTGAGCTGTGACACCATGGCACTCTACCAAAGGCGACAAAATGAGACTGTCTGAAAAAAAAAAATTGTTCAGAACTTAAAGTAAGTACTGACGCTACTTATTATATAATACTATTTGAATCATTTATTAGGCATTCACAGGTTATTGCATAATAGCTTGTTATACTATGATGAAGGCATTTGCTATGTCTTCCCTGACATTTAGTTGAGGATTATCCAAGTATACTAACTTCAACAATTTTATGAGTGGCCTGAATTTAAAAAACAGCAGAGAGCTGTTAACTTCCTTATCAATGACACATTTATAAGACATTGAGATTAATGCAGAGTTAGCAAAATGTGTTTATTCCATAATCTACATGAGTTCTTATTTTGGTTGGCCCTATTTTGCGAACATTTGATATATATCGCATTTGGATGAATGTTCTTTGTTATACTTTGTTAAATAGTTAAAATAATATTTATTTAATGGCTCGGCACCTGTGGCTCAAGTGGCTAAGGCGCCAGCCACATACACCTAAAGTGGCAGGTCGAATCCAGCCCACCCCCTCAATGATGGCTGCAACCAAAAAAATAGCCAGGCATTGTGGCAGGCGCCTGTGGGCAGAGGCAGGAGACTCGCTTGAGCCGAGGAGTTGGAGGTTGCTGTGAGCTCTGATGCCACAGCACTCTACCCAGGGGAACACTTGGAGGCTCTGTCTCAAAAAAAAAAAAAAAAAAAAGATGAGTCTATCGGAGTCATGTTCAGAATTCTACAGAAGCAAACAGAAAGGACCAGTGTCTAAGAGAGAATGTAGGAAAGAGATGTGGATAAGAAGTGAAGCCAATTGGCTCGACTCCTGAAGCACAGT
>NW_003852406.1:16690650-16691674 GCF_000181295.1 Otolemur garnettii
GAGGCAGGAGACTCGCTTGAGCCGAGGAGTTGGAGGTTGCTGTGAGCTCTGATGCCACAGCACTCTACCCAGGGGAACAGCTTGAGGCTCTGTCTCAAAATAATAATAATAATAATATTTATTTAAGTAGTTCTGGAAGTCTTTTTACTTTCCTGGTGATTTGAAAAACTCCAGGGTTAAATGATCCCTTGAGATTGCTTACAGATCTATAAGTATTTGATAGCAATTTGTCTTTAGTGGGGTCTAGTAAGATTTTGGATCAAGATGGTTAAATGGGCCGGACGCCATGGCTCATGCCTGTAATTCCAGTACTCTGAGAGGTGGAGGCAGGTGTATCACCTGAGCTCATGTGTTCAAGACCAGCCTGAGCCAGAGAAAGACTTTGTCTCTAAAAAACATAGTGGGACATTGTGGCAGGCACCTATAGTCCCAGCTACCAGGGAGGCTGAGGCATAGAATTGCTTGAGCCCTAGAGCTTGAGGTTGCTGTGAGCTATGACTGTATGGCACTCTACCAAAAGTGAGAAAGTAAAACTCTGCCTCAAAAAAAAAAAAAGATGGTTAAAATGTGTAAGTGCCAAGTCTTCCCCCTACCTCTAATTTGTCATGATTAGAAGATGCTCTTAATAAGGCCCAAAGGGCTTGGCACCCATAGCTCACTAAGTAGGGTGCCAGCCACACACACTGAAGCAGGCAGACTCGAGCCCAGCCCGGGCCTGCTAAACAATACCCAAAGATAGCTGGGCATTGTAGTGGGTGCTGGTATTTGCAGCTACTCAGGAGGCTGAGTCAAGAGAATCACTTTAGCCCAAGAATTTGAGGTTGCTGTGAGCTGTGATGCCATGGCACTTTACCAAGGATGACATAGTGAGACTCCGACTCAAAAAATAGAGAGAGGGTGGCACCTGTAGCATAGTGGTTATGGCTCTGACCACATGCACCAAGGGTGGTGGGTTCAATCACAGCTTGGGCTAGCTAAACATTAATGAAAACTGCAACAAAGGCTCGGCGCCTATAGCTCAACC
>NW_003852406.1:16692383-16693794 GCF_000181295.1 Otolemur garnettii
TGGCTATTTTTTGGTTGCAGCCGTCATTGTTGTTTGGCGGGTCCGGGCTGGGGATTCGAACCCGCCACCTTAGGTGTACGTGGCTGGCGTCTTAGCTGGTTGAGCTATAGGCGCCGAGCCTATTTTTTCTTTTTTTAACTTATTTTTTATCATGTCAGTTGACATAAGTGATTTTGATCACTTCTATAATGATAAGACATTTCTCACATTTTTTAGTAGGAAACTAAAAATGTGAGAAAATGATAAATGAGGAAAACAAAATTATCATTCCACAAAGCTGAAATAATCAGTTTTTCTTAGTGTCTTTCTCGTATACATATTTTAGTATATTACATATTCAAAACATTCATTGTAGAAAAAAGAAAATAAAACTAAAAATTAACCTTAATCCTACCACTTGGTAGTAATCATTTGGTGTACATATACACATTCCCTTGATAGCAATTAGGATTATGTCTATTCTATTATTTTCTTTACCATTATAATAGGAGCATTTTCTCAGGTCAGTGATAATTATTTAAAAATTTCACTTTTGGGTGGTGCCTGTGGCTCAGTGGGTAGGGCGCTGGCCCCATATACCAAGGGTGATGGGATCAAACCTGGCCCTGGCCAAACTGCAACAACAACAACAAAAATAACTGAGCATTGTGGCGGGTGCCTGTAGTCCCGGCTACTTAGGAGGCTGAGGCAAGAGAATCGCTTAAGCCCAAGAGCTGGAGGTTGCTATGAGCTGTGACATCACAGCACTCTACCGAGGGCAACAAAATGAAACTCTGTCTCTAAAAAAATTCGCTTTTAGTGGTGGCATTATATTACATTTTCTAAAATCCCAAAACTTCATTCATTTACCCTTTCCCCATCAATAGATGTGTTAGTTTCCAGTTTTT
Source organism: Otolemur garnettii (assembly GCF_000181295.1). Lineage (NCBI taxonomy): Eukaryota > Metazoa > Chordata > Mammalia > Primates > Galagidae > Otolemur > Otolemur garnettii. Next base: position 16,693,271 of record NW_003852406.1, read on the forward strand.
CACTAATTCAAATAGTGATGTAATTAACTTTTTTTGAATAAATTTTTCCATGTCTCTTATTTCATGTAAAGTCTTATAAATAGAATTATTGACCATTTTTATTTTGTTTTGTCATTGAGACAGAGTCTGACTCAGTGGCCTTGGGTAGAGTGCCATGCCATCATCATAGCTCATGGTAACCTCAATCTTTTTGTTGAGAGAGAACTTCCTGCTTCAGCCTCCCAAGTAGCTGGGATTACAAGCATGCACTACCACACCCACCTAGTTGTTCTGTTTTTTTAGAGGTGGGATTTTGCTCTTGTTTAGGCAGGTTTCAAAACTCCTGAGCTCAAGCAATCCACCTGCCTCAGCCTCCTAGGTTTACTAGTATTATAGTCGTGAGCTACCATGCTAGCCTATTAAGTCTTTTTTTTTTTTTTTTTTTGCGACAGTCTCACTGTGTCACCCTGGTTGGAGTGCCTCCTGAATAGCTGGGAGGACGACAGGCATGCGTCTGTGTGCCTGGCTAGTTTTTCTGTTCTTAG
>NW_003852406.1:16695233-16705692 GCF_000181295.1 Otolemur garnettii
CCAGGAGTTGGAGGTTGCTGTGAGCTGTAATGCCACGGCACTCTACCCAGGGGGACAGCTTGAGGCTCTGTCTCAAAAAAAAAAAAAAAGAAAAAACATAGATCTGCTTATTGTGATTTGATGTTAATCTTGATTTATAATTTTTTGTTTGTTTTTGATACAGGGTCTTGCTTTATTCCCTAGGCTAGAGTGCAGTGGTGTCATCATAGCTCACTGCAACCTCAAACTCCTGGGCTTAAGTGATCCTCCTGCCTCACCCACCCTAGTAGCTGGGACTACAGGGATACACCACCATACCCAGCTAACTTTTCTATTTTTTGTAGTGATGGGTGTCTCACTGTGTTGCCCAGGCTAGTCTAGAACTCCTAGCCTCAAGAAATCTTCCCGCCTCGGCCTCCCAAAATGCTATGATTACAGGTGTGAACTGCTGTACCCAGCTTTTAAGAATGTTGACTCAACTAATTAGGTTGTAGTATATATTTGTATTTTTGGCAAAAGTAAAAGAAATTTTAAATTATGCAGTATTTTAAGTATTTGTATCATTTCCAGGAAAATATGGTGACTACACATATGTAGGTATAGGAGATATTCTTTAGGTAAAGAAAGTCCCATGACTTTTTACACCATTGATGTGATTTTAGTAGAAATATAAAGTAAATTGCTAAATACATATGAAGGTCAGGTTATGAACTACTTGAGATCCAAGTTTTCGTCTTAATCAAAATTATATTTCTAGCATCTAGCATAGTACTTGGCTCAAAGTAAACACTAATAGGTTAAGGAATGGTTTTTACTACCTTGATCTCTGTTAATAATTATTAAAAAGCGTCTGCTAGTCTTGTTTCAACAATTTATATGTTTGCCTCCTGAGGTATGTTTTGTCAATTGAAAGTGCTGAAGAGATACGAGAATATGTTACTGATCTCCTCCAGGGAAATGAAGGCCAAAAAGGCCAATTCATCGAAGAACTTGTAACCAAATGGCAAAAGAATGATCAGGAGTTGATTTCTGATCCTTTGCAACAGTGCTTAAAAAAAGATGGTAAGTAATGTAATTAAATGCAAGTTGAAATAATGATAGATGGGCAGGTTTAAAGGACATTTTACCATCCTTTTTTTTTTTTTTTTTTTCAGACAGTCTTACCATGTTGCCCTCGGTAGAGTGCTTTTGCGCCATAGCTCACAGCTTGGGCTTAAACAATTCTCTTGCCTCCCAAGTAGCTGGGACTACAGGTGCCCACCACAACAGCTGGCTATTTTGTTGTTGTTGTCATTGTTGTTTAGCAGGCCCTGGCCGGGTTCAAACCAATCAGCCCCAGTATATGTGGCCAGCGCCTTAACCACTGAGCTATGGGTGCCAAGCCCATCCTTTTTTTATTTATTTACTTATTTATTTTTTGACACAGAGCCTCAAGCTGTTTCCCTGGATAGAGTGCCATAGCATCACAGCTCACAGCAACCTCTAACTCCTGGGCTTAAGCGATTCTTCTGCCTCTGCCTCCCAAGCTGCTGGGACTATAGGTGCCTGGCTATTTTTTGGTTGCAGCCATCATTGTTGTTTGGTGGGCCTGGATTCGAACCCGCCAGCTCAGGTGTACGTGGCTCCTTAGCCACTTGAGCCACAGGTGCCGAGCCTCCATCCTTTCTTTCTTCCTTTCTTTTTTTTTTTTCTTTAAGACAGAGCCTCAAGTGTTGCCCTGGGTAGAGGCTATGGCATCACAGCTCACAGCAACTTCCAACTCCTGGGCTCAAGCGATTCTCCTGCTTCCGCCTCCCAAGTAGCTGGGACTATAGGCACCTGCCACAACACCCGGCTATTTTTTGGTTGCAGCCATCATTGTTTGGCAGGCCTGGACTGGATTCAAACCTGCCAGCTCAGGTGTATGTGGCTGGCGTCTTAGCCGCTTGAGCCACTGGCTCTGAGCCCATCCTTTATTTCTTAATACTAACATAAGCAGTATCATATATATACATATGTTTAGTTCAGGTCTATTCATTTTGTAAAGAATTTTGTCCTAATTCAGACCTTTTCAATTTAGAAAATTTTATAAAACTGCTGGTGTATAAATATGGCTTTAGAATAATTTGAAAAATTTACATGTAGATTAATGAAACATTTTTCAGTTATGTGCATACGTGGATGAAAATAAAATATTTTTACCAGGCCAGGTGTTGGTGGCTCATGCCTGTAATCCCAGCACTCTGGGAGACTGAGGCAGGTGGATTGCCCTGAGCTCAGGAGTTTGAGACCAGCCTGAGCCAGATCAAGAGCTCCTCTCTAAAATTTAAAAAGCCTGAGTGTTGTGGTAGGTGCCTGTAGTTTCGGCTACTTGCGAGGCTGAGACAAGAGGATTGCTTAAGCTCCAGAGTTTGAGGTTGCTGTGAGCTGTGATGCCACAGCGCTCTACCTAGAGCAACACAGTAAGACTCTGTCTCAAAATAAATAAATAAATAAATATAGAGATAGACTCTGTCCCCCCCAAAATATCAGATTTTATTTATTTATTTCTATAGACATAGTGAGACTCTGTTTCAAAATAAAATAAAATCACATTTTATTCTATTTGTTTATTTTTTTTTTTGAGACAGAGCCTCAAGCTGTCCCCCTGGGTAGAGTGCTATGGCATCACAGCTCACAGCAACCTCCAACTCCTGGGCTCGAGCAAGTCTCCTGCCTCAGCCTCTCAAGTAGCTGCGACTGCAGGCGCCCACCACAACACCTGGCTATTTTTTGGTTGCAGCCGTCATTGTTGTTTGACGGGTCAGGGCTGAGTTTGAACCCACCAGCCCTGGTGTGTATGTGGCCGGCACCTTAGCCCATGAGTTACAGGCACCAAGTCAAAGCTAAAATATCAGATTTTAATATAACTTCTTAATCCCAGCCAGATGTTGAGTTCTTTATCATTGACTACAATCTTGAAAATTGTGGTTTAAATTTAATTATGGCTGGGCACAGTGGCTCACACCTGTAATCCTAGCACTCTGGGAGGCCAAGGCGGGTGGATTGCTTGAGCTGACGAGTTAAGAGACCAGACTGAGCAAGAGGGAGTTCCTGTCTGTGCTAACAATAGAAAAACTAGCCGGGCATTGTGGCAGGTGCCTGCTACCTGAGAGGCCTAGGCAGGAGGATCACTTGAGCCCAGGAGTTAGAGGTTGGTATGAGCTACTATGCCTCGGCACTCTTGTGTAGGGCAACAGATTGAGACTCTGTCTCCATGAAAAAACAATTAATTAATTAAATTGTGGTTTGAGAGGAAGCAATAATTAAAAGTCTGCCTTACTTCCTATCTTGACTATAAATATTAAGCATCACCCTCTATTTGTTATAGGAATTCATCATCCTGCTGTTATCTGTTAAATTTTTTTTTTCTTTAAAGAAATTTTAGATGGACAGAGATCTGGAGACCAGCTAAAGCGTGGTAGGCGGAAAGGGAGAAACAGACAAGATGTTTCTGCATTTGCTGAACCTGATACAACTATAGAGGTCAAAACACCTTTTGATTTGGCCAAGGTGAGTACTTAAAGAATGAACTTTTTTCTGGCTCAGTGGCTCACACCTGTAATCCTAGCACTCTGGGAGGCTGAGGTGGGTGGATTGCTTGAGCTCATGAGTTTGCGACCAGCCTGAGCAAAAGTGAGACCCTGTCTCTATAAAAATAGAAAAACTGGGTGGCGCCTGTAATTCAGGCAGCTAGGGCAGGCATCCTCAAACTTTGACCCGGGGCCACATGCGGCCTCAGGACATTTATCCGGCCTGCTGGGTGTTTTTGCGCGTTGCCTGTCCTGCTTAGCGGCCAACTCATCCCGGAGCCTGTAGTACAGCCCTTCAGCAGTCTGAGGGATAGTGAACTGTTTAAAAAGTTGAAGACCGGCTCGGCGCCTGTGGCTTAAGCGGCTAAGGTGCCAGCCACATACACCTAAGGTAGCGGGTTTGAATCCCCAGCCCGGGCCCGCCAAACAACAATGATGGCTGCAACCAAAAAATGGCCAGGCATTGTGGCGGGTGCCTGTAGTCCCAGCTACTCGGAAGGCTGAGGCAGGAGAATCGCTTGAGCCCAGGAGTTGGAGGTTGCTGTGAGCGTGATGCCATGGCACTCTACCCAGGGGGATAGCTTGAGGCTCCATCTCAAAAAAAAAAAAAAAAGTTGAAGACCCAGGGCTAGGGCATCAGCCACATACACTAGAGTTGGCGGGTTAGAATCCAGCTGGGGCCTGCCAAACAATGACAACTACAACCAAAAAATGGCCATGCGTTGTGGTGGGCACCTGTAGTCCCAGCTACTCGGAAGGCTGAGGCAGGAGAATCGCTTGAGCCCAGGAGTTGGAGGTTGCTGTGAGCTGTAATGTCACAGCACTCTACCCAGGGCAATAGCTTGAGGCTCTGTCTCAAAGAAAAAAAAAATAGAAAAACTGAGGCAAGAGTATGGCTTGAGCCCAAGAGATGGAGGTTGCTGTGACCTATGACGCCATGGCACTCTACCCAGGGTGACAGCTTGAGACTCTGTCTCAAAAAACAAAGAATGAACTTTTTTCTGACTATACAGAGGAAGAGGCAGTGACTAATACATTTCACAGAACAAAGTGTACAAAGTGGCTTCAAATGGCAATTTTTCAACAAATGCATGAATTTTAGGGAGAGAATGTGATAATGATGACAAAGTTCTTTCTTATGGGGGCAGCCTGATGGCCTTATAAGGACATCTTTGCTTAGAGGTAAGATTAACACGATAATTATAAGTTGAAAAATATTTAATGGAGTGCCCTGAGCTTCAACAGTTTTTGTGGGTGTATGCTAAAAGAATGTACAGTTCTAGCTGCTATTAAGGGTGTTCCTATTTTTAGCCAGCCACCTTCATCACCATCATTCAAATTTTAGAGATTTTTCATATTTTCTTTTTTGGCCCTTATGATAGCCCTTTGTAGTAAACAGAAATATAGTTGACAATCTCCATAGTTGACAACCTCCCTACACTGACCACCTCCTTAATTTGACCTAATTTTCATAGACTAGACATGTACCTTCAGTGGAAAACTGACCTCTATATATTGGCCACCTCTGTAAGTTGTATCCTTTTTGTTTTTTGAGACAGAGTCTTAAGCTGTTGCCCTGGGTAGAGTGCCAAGGCATCACTGCTCACAGCAATCTCAAATTCTTGAGTTTAGGCAATCCTCTTGCCTCAGCCTCCCAAGTAGCTGGGACTACAGGTGCCCACCCTAACACTTGGCTATTTTTGTTTATAGTTGTCATTGTTGTTCGGTGGGCCTGGGCTGGATTCGAACCCACCAGCTCCCGTGTATGTGACTGGCACCTTAGCCGCTTGAGCTATAGGCACCGAGCCTTTAAGTTGTATCTTGACCATTTGGATTGTGACATACAATATTAATTTACCCTTTATAACTTGAGCAGTTGAGTCCTCTCTACACCAAAGGGTAGGACATACAGGCTTTGCCCCTTACTTGTATTATTTTTTTCTTTAGTGTAAGTTCTTTTTTCATGTCTTGTCATTACTATGTGTGGGATTAGGCCTAATGTCCTATTGTTTATCACATGTTGTGAAAGATTTTTTTCATTATGAAGGGCTGATCTGAATTATAGATACAACCTACAATTATTGAAAAGTTTTACAGTTAATTGAAAGATGATGGTCCAAAGGAAAGAACTCAAAAAGCTGACATTGAAGGAAAAGGTTGATGTTCTGTATTTTTTGGAAAGCAGCAGCCAAAGAAAGGCAGTGGAATATTTTGGTGTTAGCAAGACCAAAATATTAGCAACATCCAAAAATGTAAAAGTGAATAATTAGATATGGTAAAGAAAGTGGCAGACTATAGATTGGAATAGGAGGAAAACATTCCTTGATGAAGTCAATGAAGCCACATTAAGTTGGTTCCAACTAATGAGGGCAGGCCCCTTTGCCTAATTGCCCTGGCAATGGAGGCCTGTTTCCTGTTTATGGGAAACATAAGCTTATGTATCTTGTAGGCCAGGCGTGGTGGCTCGCGCCTGTAATCCCAGCACATGGGAGGCTGAAGCAGATGGATTGCCTGAGCTCACATGTTCAAGACCAGGCTGAGCCAGAGCAAGACCCAGTCTCTGAAAAATACCCAGGTGTTGTAGCAGGTGCCTAGTACCAGCTACCTCCCAGTAGGAGGCAAGAGAATTCCTTAAGCCCAAGAGTTTGAGGTTGCTATGAGCTAAGATGCCATGGCACTCTACCCAGGGTGACCAAGTGAGACTCTCTCTCTCAAAAAAAAGAAAAACCTACATATCTCATGTTCTTACTCTGTAAACCTACCTTTTTCTTTCTCAATAAACTGTTTCATGTTTGCCTTACCAAAAAGTAAAAAATCACAAATGAGGGCAGTTAACGCCAGAATTTCTGGGCCAGTGATCCAAGAAGTTCCTAAAAAATTTATACAGAGTGGTGCCTGTGGCTTAGTAAGTAGAGTGCCGGCCCCATATACTGAGGGTGGTGAATTCAAACCCAGCCTTGGCCAGCTAAAACAGCAATGAGAATTGCAACAAAAAACAGCTGATTGTTGTGGTGGGTGCCTATAGTCCCAGATACTTGGGAGGCTGAGGCAAGAGAATAGCTTAAGCCCAGGAGTTGGAGGTTGCTGTGAGCGGTGATGCCACAGCACTCTACCAATGGCAACAAAGTGAGACTATGTCTCCAAAAAAAAAAAAAAATTTACGCAGAAATTCAGGGTGGTAGATTTTCAAGCATCAACTGATTTAAACTGTGACACACAATTTCCCAGAAAAGTCTTGTGTGGTGAATCCAATGAATTTGCAGTGTAGAAGTTGTGGAAGAGTTCATCACAAAGTTCCCAACTTCACCCGAGGCTTCAGGATGATGAAATCTTTAATGTTGACAAGTGCAGACTCTTTTTCAAGGCAGTACCTGACAGGAGTCTCATTATGAAGGGTGACAAATATAAGAGCAGAGAACTTTCCAAAGGGTGTTTCATAGTTATATTTTACACTAGCTCAACCAGAGAGAAACTAAAGTTCTTGGTGATTGGTCAAAGCCACATGCATTCAAGAACCTGAAGCCCAAAGTTTTCCTTGTCAGTTGGAGATGAAACAGATGCATATGAAAGACTGGTACCCTATTTGAGATGTAGGTTAGGAGTGTCAACCATAGTGTCTCACACCTATAATCCTAGCACTTTGGAAGCGCGGGGTGGGATGATCGCTTGTTCTCAGGAGTTAGAAAGGAGCCTGAGCAAGAGTAAGGCTGTCTCTACCAGAAACAGAAAAAATTAGCTGGGCATGGTGGTGCATACCTGTAGTCTTGGCTACTTAGCAGGGTGAAACAGGAGTATCACTTGTGGCCATAAGTCTGAAGTTGCAATGAGCTGTGATGATGCCACTGCATTCTAGCCAGGCAATAGAGCAAGACATTGTCTCAAAAAAAAAAAAAATCCTTCAATAGTTTCTTAACCCTTTGTAATCATTTCTAAGTGCAGTAAGCATTAAGTTTATTTACATTGTTGTGCAGTACACCTCAAGAACTTTTTTAGGTTGCAAAACTGAAACCCTTACTTTTTTAAAAAAAGTGTCTCACTCTTTTTGCCCCAGGCTAGAGTGCCGTGGTGCCATAGCTAACAGCAACCTCAAACTTCTGGGCTTAAATGATCTTCCTGCTTGAGCCTCAGAAGGTGGAGGCTAGCCTCAGCCTCCTAAGTAGCTGGGACTATAGGCATCAGCCGCAACAGCCGGCTAGTTTTTCTTTCTTGTTTTTCTAGAGATTAGGAGGGTAGGTCCTGCTTTTTGCTCAGGCTGGTGTAGATCTTCTGAGCTTGGGCAATTTACCCACTTCTGCCTCCCAGAGTGCTATGATTACAGCATGAGCCACTGCACCCAGCCCCAGCTAGTTTTTGTTTTTATTTATTTATTTATTTATTGAGACAGAGTCTCACTATGTCTCCCTCGGTAGAGTGCTGTAGTGTCACAGCTCACAGCACCCTCAAACTCTTGGGCTTAAGTGATTCTCTTGCCTCAGTGTCTCAAGTAGCTGGGACTACAGATGCCCGTCACAACATCTGGCTATTTTTTTGTTGCAGTTGTCATTGTTGTTTATCAGGCCTGGGCCAGGTTCAAATCTGCCAGCCTTGGTGTATGTGGCTGGCACCCTACTCACTGAGCTACAGCAATCCACCTGTCACAGCCTCCCAGAGTGCTGGGATTACAGATGTGAGCCACTGCGCCCAGCCAAGTTTTTCTGTTTTTGGTAGAGATGGGGGTCTTGCTCTTGCTCAGGCTAGATTCCACCTTCTGAGCTCAAGCAGTCCACCTGCCTTGACCTCCCTGAATGGTAGTATTATAGGCATGAGCCACTGCCCAGCCACCTTTTAAGTATTAACAACTACACAGTTCCCCCTTCTCCTAGCTTCTAAAACATTTTACTTTTTGTTTTGTTGAATGTGACTGCTTTAGACATCTCATATAAGTGGAATCATACAGTATTTGTCTTTTTGTGATTGTCTTATATAACTTAGCATAGTAATTTCAAGAACCATCTATATTATAGCATATAACACAATTTTGTTTCTTTTAAGGCTATGTAATACTCCATTGTATGGATGTACCACATTTTGTTTATCCATTTATCCTTCAGTGGACATTTAGGTTGTTTCCTCCTCTTGGCTATAGTGAATAATGATGCTATAAACATGGGTATACAAATATTTTTTTGAGGTCCTACTTTCAATTCTTTTAGATATACCCAGAAGTGGGATTGCTGAGACGTGGTAATTCATGAGTAGCTTATATTAAGAAGAAAAAAACATGGGGCTGGGTGCAGAGGCTCACACCTATAATCCCAGCACCCTGGGAGGCCGAAGCTGATAGATTGCCTGAGCTCACAGGTTTGAAACAAGCCTGAGCAAGAGCGACACCCTGTCTCTACAGAAATATAGCTGGGCATCGTGGCAGTCCCTATAGCCCCACCTACTCAGGCGACTGAGGCAAGAGAATCGCTTGAGCCCAAGAGTCTGAGGTTGCTGTGCACTATGATGCCACAGCGCTCTAAAAAAAAAAAAAAAAAGGAAAAAGAAAAAAAAACAAAAGAAAAACAAATAGTATAACAAATAGTACTTTCTACCTATGATTGATAATTTTTTTAATTTGTTTTTTATCTTATTTTCAAACAAACGAATAGAAGTTTTCAGATAAAGTCAAAATCCTCTTCGTTCTCTGTAACAAGGGAACCAAGTTTTTTCTCCCTGGAGTATATCTAGAGATAGTTTTGGTTGTTACATGGGGGAGAGGGTGTTACTGGTATTTAGTGGGTAGAGTCAAGTGATGCTGGTAAACATCCTACTATGAACAGGATAGCCTCTATAACAATCAATAGTATCAGTAGCACTAGGGTTGAGAAACTGCAGTACACAATCTTGTTTTCTCCCATCTTGACTGATACTGTCATGAATCTGGTGTGAATCTAAATAGTCCATTTTTATATGTGGATACAGAAGCATCTATTAATATACAATATAGTGTTATGTATTTTTTAAATGTACATAAATGATTTACAGTATTTTTTGTGTTACAAAGACCCCCTCTTCTTTTTAGATAGGTTCTTGCTCCATTGGTTGATCTGGGGTACAGTGGTGTCATCCTATCCCAAAGCAACCTCAAACTGCGAGGCTCAAGCCATCCTCTTGCCTCAGCCTCTGGAGTAGCTAGGACAGACTATAGGCATGTGTCACAAGCCCTAGTTAATTTTTCTATTTTTTTGTAGAGACAGAGCCTTGCTCTTACTTAGGCTGGTCTCCTCCTGACCTCAAGTGATCCTCCTGCCTTGGCCTCCCAAAGTGCTAGGATTACAGGCTATGCCTGGCCTTTTCTTTCTTTCTTTCTTTTTTTTTTTTTTCTTGCTGGGGCTGGGTTTGAACCCACCACCTCCGGCATATGGGACCAGTGCCCTACTCCTTTGAGCCACAGGTGCTGCCCAACCTGGCCTTTTCTAAACCTCTCAAGAGCTGTCAGCACTGATAGATTTGTTTTTGTTTTTGTTTTGAGACAGTCTCAGTTATGTCCCCCTCAGTACAGTTCTGTGCCGTCACAGCTCACAGCAACCTCAATCTCTTAGGCTTAAGCAATTCTCTTGTCTCAGCCTCCCGTGTAGCTGGGACTACAGGTGCCTGCCACAACACCCAGCTATTTCTTTTGTTGTAATTGTTGTTCTTTGGTAGGTTCAGGCTGTGTTGGAACCCACCAGCCCCAGTGTATGTGGCCGACACCCTAGCCGCTGAGCTACAGGCACTAAAAAACGCAAGCAATCCTCTGGCCTTAGTCTTCCAAATAGCTAGGATACAAGTGCCCACCACAATGCCCAGGTAGTTTCATTATTATTTTTTTTTTTTTTTTTTGAGACAGGAGCTTCAAGCTGTCCCCCTGGGTAGAGTGCCATGGCATTTCAGCTCACAGCAACCTCCAACTCCTGGGCTCAAGC
>NW_003852406.1:16706335-16711887 GCF_000181295.1 Otolemur garnettii
GGGCTCAAGCGAGTCTCCTGCCTCCGCCTCCCAAGTAGCTGGGACCACAGGCGCCCGCCACAACGCCCGGCTATTTTTTGGTTGTAGCCGTCATTGTTGTTTTGGCGGGTCCGGGCTGGGGACTCGAACCCGCCACCTTAGGTGTACGTGGCTGGCGCCTTAGCTGGCTGAGCTATAGGCGCCGAGCCGTCCTCAAACTTTTTAAACAGGGGGCCACTTCACTGTTCCTGAGACCATTGGAGGGCTGGACTGCAGGCTCCAGGACGAGTCGGCTGCTAAGCAGGACAGGCAGCAGCGGCAAAAACAGCCAGTGGGCTGGATAAATGTCCTAGGCAGGCTGCATGTGGCCCACAGGCCATAGTTTGAGGATGCCTAGCTTAAGCGATTCCCTAGGCTTAGCCTCCCAAGTAGCTGGGACTACAGGTCCCTGCCAGAACATCCAGGTAATTTTTTTTTTTTTTTTTGCAGTTTTTTAGCTGGGCTGAATTTGAGCCCACCACCCTTGGCATACTTCTTGAGCCACAGGCGCTGCCCATCCAGCTAATTTTTGGTTATAGTTGTTATTGTTGTTTTGCAATCCCAGGCTGGATTCAAACCCACCAGCTCCAGTGTATGTGGCTGGCGCCCTAGCCACTGAGCTATAGGTGCTGAGCCCATTGTGTCAATTTTTTATTGATTTTTTTATTGCTTGTTTTCAGATTCATGAATATTATTTGCTTTTAGAGGCATTCTTATTTATTTCTGATCTTCAATTTATCTGTGCTTAAAGATGTTACATAAACAGCTTTGACTGCTGCATTTACCTTTCATCAGCCCTAGTAAGTGAGCTGAGAGCTACCAGTAAAAAGTCAAGGAAGGTTATTAATAGCTAGTTTTTCTAGAGCATAGCTTTTCTTCAGATCCTTCATTATGACTAATTTGTATTCTCCCTCTCCCTTCTTTCATGGTTCTTGAATAATGTATAACTTGTTATTGAACAGAGCTGAGGGTTTCCCCCTTGACTTGTGTCATTATGTTAATTACTTGGTGTTACTCTGATGTCTTTGTATATAATTAGGCACAAGAGAACAGCAACTCTGTAAAGAAGAAGACAAAGTTTGTCAATTTATACACAAGAGAGGGACAGGACAGGCTTGCAGTCCTGCTCCCTGGTCGCCACCCTTGTGACTGTCTGGGCCAGAAGCACAAGCTCATCAATAACTGTCTCATCTGTGGGCGTATTGTCTGTGAACAAGAAGGTTCTGGCCCCTGCTTATTCTGTGGCACTCTGGTAAATTGTTTCTTTTCTATTTTATTTTACTATGTTTTGTGTTAAAACACAGAACTATTCAGATTCCTAGTAATTTTCCTTTTCCTTAGTAAGTTATTTCCTTAAGTTGTCCAGTGAACCCCAGTAGCAGAGGATTGATTAGTCAGAAACCTGAGGTTATATCTTACTACTGTGGCCTGTTAGTAGAAGAGTTTTGAGAACATACATTATTGAGAGATCCAGGTTTTGTATCTGATTAACTTTTAATTCAAGAAAACTTTAGGCCCATGATTGCATTAATGTACACAGCTATGATTTAATAAAAAAAAAAAAAAAACTTTAGAGAGTCAAGTGTCAAAACATTTCTTCAAAGTCCTAGACATGTGATGATACCACTGTACTCTAGCATAGGTGACAAAACAAGACTGTCTCAAAAGGAAAAAAAAACCTTAGATGTGGCTCATATCCCTAGGAAAACAAGGCCACTGTGACATAATCCTCAGTCATTATAGCTTCTGTTTCCAGGATACCACCTTGTTATTTCTCTGCTTTGTCTGAAAGAATGACCTCAAGAATGTAGCAGTAATGACTCCCTCACAGAAACCCTAATGAGCTGTCTAGAAAGCTTATTCTACCAGTTGAGCTGGCTGGCAGAAGCAATGACATTTGGTGTTGATAAAGGCCTCCACTTTATATTACTTTATTTTCTCCACTTTAGGGACCTTTCATTTTCTCATATACAGAGAGAATAAGCTGATATACAAAGGAAAACTTGAAAAATATAGTGTTATACAATAAAATGGCAGTAACTCTCCTTTTGTATGTGGTTTTCTCTTTAGAAACACTCTGTAACTGCTGCAGAAACTATGTCATTGAGGTAACTGTTAGGATATACTTTGGAGTGTTTTCTCTTAGGTCCTTTGGTTCCTTTCAGTTCAAGAAACAGTAATTAAAAGCAAATTGACCTTGAACTTTTTACAGTTTTATAAGCTCAGTATATCTCCTTCTTAGCCTCTCTTCTTACAATTGCAGTGACTTTAATAAAGAGAGCTTTTCTTTGCTTAGTATATTCACTATTTTATAAATAGGTAGATTTGAAGGCAAAGGAACAAAATATATACAATGTAGGGTATAAAAGGCAGACTAGTCTCTCTGGTGACACTATAATTTGCCTCTTTTTCTGGTTTTCTGTAATAAGGTAAGACATGTGCTTATACATTAATTTATCACACCAGATTTAGACTTTATGATTATAAGCAGAAGGTTTTTTTCCCCATAAGTTTTTTTGTTTTTTTTTTGAGATGGGGATCTTGCTATATTACCAAGGCTGATCTCAATCTCCTGATCTCAGGTAGTTCTCCTACCTTAGCCCTCAGCCTCCTGAGTAAGTGGCTGGCATAAGCTATAGCATCCAGCTTTTTTCTTTGTTGTTGTTTTTTCATTTTTTTCTGGGATAGGGTCTTAGTCTGTTGCATAGGCTAGAGTTCCATGATATCAGCCTAACTTACAACCACCTCAAACTCCTGGGTTCAAGCAATCCTCTTGCCTCAGCCTCCCCTACAGCTGGAACTATAAGAGCCTGCTCCAACACCCAGCTTATTTTTCTATTTTTAGTAGAGAAGGGGTCTCATTCTTTGGCTGGTCTTGAACTCCTAAGCTCAAGGGATTCTGTTAACTTGGCCTCCCAGCGTGCTAAGATTACAAGTGTGAGCCACTGAGCTGGGCCAGGTCCAGATTTTTTTAAAGTCTCATTTGTTTTTTAAGTATTCTCTGCAGCAACAAATATTTATTCTTTGAAAGTAGTTTAGTTTTTTTTTTCTTGCAGTTTTTGGCCGGGGCTGGGTTTGAAACCCCTACCTCTGGCATATGGGGCCCAGCGCTCTACCCCTTTAAGCCACAAGCACTACCCCCAGTTAGTTTTTTTTTTTTTTTTTTTAAACCAGTAAGTCATTTGAGAGTACTTGTAATGAGATTTTTTTTTTTTTTTGCCCAGCAGGTTTGAACCCACCAGCCCTGATGTATGTGGCTGGCACCCTAAACATTGAGCTATGGGGTGCCAGGCCAGCAATGAGATGTTTTTAATGGCTCATAAAAAGAGAAATGGGAAGAGATTGAGTACAAAAAATATACAGATGTGTATATTTGTCTGGAGGAAAACACACCAAGTCTCATTATTTCACTGTCATATATAATGTTTAATTGGACATTACTTTAGGTATATCAAACAGTATAATTTAACTATTGGATCACGTGTTTTACTTTCATTATTTTATAGGTATGTACTCATGAAGAACAAGATATTTTACAGCGTGACTCAAACAAAAGCCAGAAACTGCTAAAGAAGCTCATGTCAGGTAGACAGCAGCCTTCTATTTGGATCACTATGGTGATGAATACATTTATTGTATCTGTGGTGGTTTTTCTTTTCTGTACTGTGGTGGTAATATGCAAGATGCAGTTTATTCACTCATTGATTTTACAAGGATTTATTTTTTTAAATTATTAAGTTACATAACATTAAATAGGAAAGTAAATAATAGTAGTATTGGATTACCACCCAAACAGTAAAATTAATACCCATGAGACCATATTTGTCTAAGCAACTAAATGAATTAATAAATGGGGAAGAAGAGGCAATTCTTTCTTATAGAATAATTCTGATAAATAAAGTAGAAGAGGGCTAGGTGCGGTGGCTTATGCCTATAATCTGAGCCAGGTGTTGTTGTGGGTGCCTGTAGTCCCAGCTACCTGGGAGATTGAGGCAAGAGAATCACTTGAGACTAAGAGTCTGAGGTTGGTGTGAACTATGATGCCACTGCCCTCTAGCAGGGCAGGGGAAGGGGGACACAAAAGTCGGACTATGTCTCAAAAAAATAAAAAAAATTAAAAATAAAGGGGCCAAACACAGTGGCTCATGACTGTAATCCTAGCACTCTGAGAGGCCGAAGTGGATGGATTGCCTAAGCTCACAGGTTCATGACCAGTCTGAGTCAGAGCGAGACCTCATCTCTAAAATAGCCAGAAGTTCTGGTGGGTGCCTATAGTCCCAGCTACTCAGGAGGCTGAGACAAGAGAATCACTTGAGCCCAGGAGTTTGAGATTGCTGTGAGCTATGGAGCTATGACTCCATGGCACTCTAGCAAGGGTGACAAAGTGAGACTCTGTCTCCAAAAAATAAAATAAATAAAATTAAATAAAATAGAATGATAAAATAAAATAAAATAAAATAAAAATAACAGAGGCAAGAGAATTGCTTAAGCCCAAGAATTAGAGGTTGTTGTGAGCTGTGATGCCATGGCACTCAACTGAGGGTGACATGAGACTCTGTCTCAAAAAAATAAATAAATAAATAAAAATAAAAAATAAATATTAAAAAATAAAATAAAAGTGGGCATGGTGGCTCACTCCTCTAATGCTAGCTCCCTGGGAGTTCAGGGTGGATGGATTGCTTGGGGCAGGAGTTCCAGACCAGCCTGAACAAGAGTGAAACCTCATCCTTACCAACCTTAGAAAAACTAGCTGGGCATCATGGTTCCTGTAGTCCCAGCTGCTTGGAAGCTGAGGTAGGTGGATTGCTTGAGCCCAAGAGTTTGAGGTTGCTGTGAGCTATGATGATGCCGTGGTACTCTACCCAAGGTGACAGAATGAGGCTCTGTCTCAAATAAAAATAGAAAAATAAATAAAGTAGAAGAAATGAGGATATTAGGAAATCTCCATTAGGGCTGGGTACAGTGACTCACACCTGTAATTCTAGCACTTGAGATACCAAGTGCCAGGAAAAAAAAAAAAGAATATCTCCATTAGAACATCTCAGTATGGCTTGGTACCCATAGGTCAGTGGTTAGGGTGCTGGCTACATACAGTGGGGGTAGCGGGGTCAAACCTAGCCCAGGCCTGCTTAACAACAAGACAACTACAACAACAAATAGGCAGGTGTTGTGGCAGATGCCTGTAGTCCCAGCTACTTGGGAGGCGGAGGCAAGAGAATCACTTAAGCCCAAGAGTTTGAGGTTGCTGTGAGCCGTGACACAACAGCACTCTACCAAGGGTGACAAAGTGAATCTCTGTCTCAAAAAACCCAAAAAACCTCAGTAAGAGATTCTAGGGTCATAAAAGACATGAAGAGACCGAAGAAAAGTCACAGATTGGAGCATTATTTTCTTTCTTTTTTTTTGTTTCTTTTTTTTTGGAGACAGAGCCTCAAGTTGTCCCCCTGGGTAGAGTGCTGTGGCATCACAGCTCACAGCAACCTCCAACTCCTGGGCTCAAACGAGTCTCCTGCCTCAGCCTCCCAAGTAGCTGG
>NW_003852406.1:16712719-16714243 GCF_000181295.1 Otolemur garnettii
TACAGTGTGGGGTTTTCACATGCAATCCAAAATACTTCCATCAAACTGGTCAACACAGCCTTCATGTAGTTTTCTTATTGCTAAAACAAAGATAATACAAATTGTCTTATAGGATTATTATGAGAAATAATATAATTCGACTGGGTGAGGTGGCTCACACCTGTCATCCTAGTACTCTGGCAGGCCACGGAGGGTGGATTGAGCTCAGGAGTTTGAGACCAGCCTGAGCAAGATTGAGACCCCTGTCTGTACTAAAGATAGAAAAACTAAGGCAAGAAGATCGCTTGAACCCAGGAGTTTGAGGTTGCTGTGAGCTATAATGATGCCACGGTACTCTACCAAGAGCAACAAAGTTAGACTCTTCTTTTTTTTGAGATAGAGTCTTACTATGTTGCCCTCATGGCATCATAGCTCATAGCAACCTCAAACTCTTGGGCTTAAGCAATTCTCTTGCCTCAGCCTCCCAAGTAGCAAGTAGCAAGTAGCTGGGACTATAGGCACCCACCACAACCCCCAGCTATTTTATTTTTTATTTTTTGCAGTTTTTGGCTGGGGCTGGATTTGAACCCGCCACCTCCAGCATATGGGGCCAGCACCTTACTCCTTTGAGCCACAGGCGCCACCTCGTAGCTATTTTGTTGTTGTTGTAGTTGTTATTGTTTTAGCAGGCCCAGCTAGGTTCGAGCCTACCAGCTCTGGTGTATATGGCCAGCACCCTAACCATTGAACCCAAAGTGAGACTTTTAATCAAAAAAAGAAAAGAAAAAGAAAAGAAGTATATTAAGTGCCTTAGTTTTTTGGGGGTTTTTGTTTTTTGTTTTTGTTTTGTTTTGTTTTTTATTAAGAGTCTCTAGCTGGGGCAGCACCTGTGGCTCAAGGAGTAGGGTGCTGGTCCCATATGCCAGAGGTGGTGGGTTCAAACCCAGCCCTGGCCAAAAAAAAAGAGTCTCCAGCTGTTGCCCTAGCATCATAGCTCATAGCAATCTCAAACTCTTGGGCTCAAGCTCTTGCCTCAGTGGGGTCTCGCTTTTGTTCAGGCTGTTTTTGAACTTATGAGCTCAAGCAATCTATCTGCCTCGGCCTCCCAGATTTGTAGGATTATAGGAGTGAGCCACTGTACCTGGCCATTCGATTCTTATTAACTATTAATTTTTGCCACTTTCTAAAGTTTTTATCTTCTTTCATTATTTTGTTTTTAGATTTGACGTACTATGTACAAAAGTACATTTGAGGCTGGGCAGAGTGGCTGACACCTATAATCTTAGCACTCTGGGAGGCCAAGGCAGGAGGATGCTTGAGTGCAAGAGTTTTAGATCAGCCTGAGCAAGAGGGAGATGCTGTCTTTACTTAAAAAAATAGAAAAAAATTAGTTGGGCATTGTGGTGGGCACCTATAGTTCTAGCTACTCAGAAGGCTGAGGCTGAAGTATCACCTGAATCCAGAATTTGAGGTTGCTATGAGCTAGGCTGACATTATGGCATTCTATCCTGGATATATCACAGTGAGACTCTCCAAAAAAAAAAA
>NW_003852406.1:16715752-16717967 GCF_000181295.1 Otolemur garnettii
CCCGCCACAACACCCGGCTATTTTTTGGTTGCAGCTGTCATTGTTTGGCAGGCCCAGGCTGGATTCAAACCCACCACCTTAGGTGTACGTGGCTGGTGCCTTAGCTACTTGAGCCACAGACGCCGAGCCTTGAGACAGAGTCTTAAGCTGTCACCCTGAGTAGAGTGCCGTGGTGGCATAGCTCACAGTAACCTCCAACTCAGGCTCAAGCGATCCTCTTGCCTCAGTTTTTCTATTTTTAGTAGAGGTGGAGTCTCGCTTTTGCTCAGGCTGATCTCAAACTCTCAAGCTCAAGCAATCCACCTCAGCCTCCCAGAGTGGTAATATTACAGGCATGAGCCACTGCATCAGCCTATTTTTTTAATCTATGTTTGGGTATGATGGGATCCCAGCAAAAGGCTCCTACCTTATAGCATCTTTTGATTACTGGCAAATGCTAGTATACCCTCTGGAATTTTTCACTTGCTTCACTTATAGCCATTCATTCATGTCTCTCCCATAGGAAAACCGCTAGGCTGGGCTCCAGACAATATGTAAAAAATTGCCCCTGGGAGAACATAAATTATGCCATGTCATAGTGAAGGAATGCTTTAACTTTCTAATTCCCTTTGACGCTAAATCTTTTTTTTTTTTTCATTAAGACAGAGTCTCACTTTGTCACCCTCTGTAGAATGCTGTGGCATCACAGCTCACAGCAACTTCAAACTCTTAGGCTCAAGCAATTCTCTTGCCTCAGCCTCTGGAGTAGCTGGGACTATAGGCACCCACCACAACACCCGACTATTTTATTTTGTTTGTTTTTAGCAGGCCTAGGCTGGGTTGGAACCCACCAACTCTGATGCATGTGGCCAGTGCCCTAACCACTGAACATGGGTGCCCTGACACTACATCTTTTAAAAAGTGATAGGATCTCACTATATTGCTGAAGTTCGTCCTGAATTCCTGGGCTCAAGCAATCCTCCTATCTCAGCCTCCCAAGTAGCTGAGATTGCAGTTATGTACTCCTGTGTTTAGCTCTTGATGTGTTCTTTTTTCTTTTTCTCTCTCTTTTTTTAAATACTCATTTCCCTAGGTAGAGTGCTATAGCATCGTAGCTCATAGCAACCTCAAATTCCTATGGTTGAGCAATCCTCTTGCCTCAGCCTCCTAAGTAGCTGGGCCTACAGGCATGCACCACTACACCTTCTATTTTTAATAGAGATGGGGTCTTGCTCTAGGTCAAGCTGGTCTTGAACTCCTGACTCAAGCAATCTACCCACCTAAGCCTCCCATAGTACTATGATTACATGTGTGAGCTACCGTTCCTTGCCTTATTAATTTTTTATTTCCACATTTCACTTGTTTCTCTTTTTGGATAAAATATATATTAAAAACTAGTTAATGGTAAAACATGTTTAGATAGGACTTATATGCTTTCTTCTCAAATGGCCATGTGAGAATCAATGAGGGTATTTAGAGAGATCTTGAATGTCTTACGTATTGTTACTGACCTCAGAGTCTATTCTTGGCATTATAATTCTTTGTGGAGCTGCACCTGCTGCTTGCAAAACATTTACTATGAACACATGACAGGTAATTTAGAAAGCTATTCCTAGGCTGGGCGTGGTGGCTCATGCCTATAATCCTAGCATGCTGGGAGGCCTAGGCAGGTGGATTGCTTGAGCTCACAGGTTCAAGACTAGCCTGAGCCAGAAGAAGACTTTGTCTCTAAAAATAGCTGTGCGTTGTGGTAGGCACCTATAGTCCCCGCTCCTGGGGAGGCTGAGGCAAGAGAATCACTTGAGCCCAGGAATTTGAGGTTGCTGTGAGCTATGATGCCACGGTACTCTATTAAGGGCAATAAAGTGAGACTGTCTCAAAAAAAAAAAAAAATAGAAGGCTATTCCTGCCTAGGTGTGGTGGCTTACACTTGTAATCACAACAATTGGGGCTTGGCGCCTGTGGCTCAAGTGGCTAAGGCGCCAACCACATACACCTAAGGTGGTGGGTTTGAATCCAGCCCGGCCCCACCAAAACAACAATGACAGCTGCAACCAAAAAAAAAATAGCCAGGCATTGTGGTGGGCACCTGTGGTCCCAGCTACTTGGGAGGCGGAGGCAGGAGACTCGCTTCAGCCCAGAAGTTGGAGAGTTGGAGGTTGCTGTGAGCTGTAATGCCACGGCACTCTACCTAGGGGGACAGCTTGAGGCTCTGTCTCAAAAAAAAAAAAAAAAA
>NW_003852406.1:16718403-16723737 GCF_000181295.1 Otolemur garnettii
GAGCCATATATGTACTTTCAATATTTCAGGTATCACATTTTACCTTACCGTTAGAAATAATAGTTTTTTTCCCTTTTGTTTTCTTTTTGATAAAAGGTCTCATTATGTCACACTGAAGCTGAAGTGGTACAGTGGCATGGTCATAGCTCACTGAAGCTTCAAACTCCTGAGCTTAAGTGATCCTCCTGCCTCTGAGTAACTGAGACTAGAATCACACACCACCATGCCTGGATAGCATTTTTTGATAGATAGAAAATGGAAAAGGAATTTTCCCTATTATTGTTGCTGATTTGCTGATGTGGTTATGTGTACCAATTTTATTACCTACATTTTCATGTAACACCAGTTTCCTCTTGAGTCCTCTTAAAATCTTCCCACTCTAAGTCTACTTTTAAGACCAAAATTTTAGGGCAGGTGGGATGGCTCACACCTATAATTCCAGCCCTTTGGGAGGCCAACGCAGGAGAATCATTTGAAGCCAGGAGTTTGTGAACCGTCTGGGCAACATAGGGAGACTTCATCTCTGAAAAACGAAAACAAAAATTTAACTTGTATGGTGTCATGTGCCTCTGTAGTTTCAGCTACTCTACTCAGGAGGCTGAAGCAGGAGGATTACTTGAAACTGGGAGTTCCAGGTTACAGATTAAAGTAAACTATAATTGTGCCACTGTACTCCAGTGTCAGTGATAGAATAAGACACTATCTTTTAAAAAAGCAAAAGGCCAAGTGTGGTGGCTTATGCCTATAATCTTAGGACTTTGGGAAGCCAAGTGGGTAGATTGCTGGAGTTCAGGAGTTCAAGCCCAGCGTGAGCAAGAATGAGACCTCTCCTCTAAAAAATAGCTGGGCATTATGGTAGGCACCTGGTAATCTCAGCTACTTGGGAGCTGAGGCAAGAGGATCACTTGAGCCCAAGAGTTTGAGGTTGCTGTGAGCTATGATGCTACAGCTCTCAACAGCAGGGCACAGAATGAGACTTTTTCTCAAAAAATAAAAATAAAGGAAAGGCCAGGTGTGGTGGCGCATGCCTGTAATCCTAACACTCTGGGAGGCCAAGATAGGTAGATTGCTTGAGCTCAAGAGTTTGAGACTAGCCTGAGCAAGGACAAAACCCCATCACTAAAGATAGCTGGATATTGTCGTGGATGCCTGTAGTCCCAGCTACTTGGAAGGCTGAGGCAAGAGTATCACTGGAGCCCAAGAGTTTGAAATTGCTGTGTCTTGTGACACCATGGCACTCTACCCAGGGTAGCAAAATGAGACTGTCTTTTTTTTTTTTTTTTTGAGACAGGAGCCTTAAGCTGTGCCCCTGGGTAGAATGCTGTGGCATCAGAGCTCACAGAAACCTCCAACTCCTGGGCTCAAGCGAGTCTCCTGCCTCAGCCTCCCGAGTAGCTGAGACCACAGGCGTCTGCCACAACGCTTGGCTATTTTTTGGTTGCCGCCATCATTGTTTGGCAGGCCCGGGCTGGATTTGAACCCGCCACCTTGGGTGTACGTGGCTGGTGCCTTAGCCACTTGAGCCACAGGTGCCGAGCCATGAGACTGTCTTAAAATAAATAAAAAAAGGAAGGGCTGGCGTGACAGCTCATGCCTATAATCCTAGCATACTAGGGGCCAAGGCCTGTGTTTCTCCTGAGATAAGGGGTTAAGACTAGCCTGAGCAAGAGAGGGATCGAGAGGCTGTCTTTACTTAAAATAGAAAAATCTAGAAAGGTGTCATGGCAGGTGCCTGCAACCCCAGTTATTTGAGAGACTGAGACAAGAGGATTGCTTGAGCCCAAGAGTTTGAAGTTGATGTGAGCTATGATGCCACCATACTCTACCCAGGGGCAGCAATGAGACTCTGTCTCAAAAGGATAATAAAATAAAAAATAAAGAAAGGAAAGACAAAATCTATTGGTAATTCAGGTAAACTTTAAAAAACTGAAATTTGAAATTAATATATGAATCTGATTTCAGTATTTCCTTTAAGCCTGTGTATATCAGTATCTATAGTTGTGGAGAAAGGTGGTCTTTTTTTTTTTTTTTAAAGGCAACAGTCTCACTATGTTGCCCTCAGTAAACTGCTGTGGTGTCACAGCTCATAGGAACCTCAAACTCTTGGGCTTAAGCAATTCTCTTGCCTCAGTCTCCCAAGTAGCTGGGACTATAGGCGCCCGCTGCAAGGCCTGGCTATTTTTTGGTTGCAGTTGCCATTATTGTTTAGCTGGCCCGGGCTGGGTTCCAATCCACCAGCTTCGGTGCATATGACTGGCTCTGTAACCACTGTGCTACAGGGGCCGAAGGGCAGAGGATTTATGTAATCCTCTTAACTGGATTTGTGATTTTGATATAATTGGTTAACTTCTATAGAATGTGAATCATCTGTAGAATGAGAAAGTTAGGTCATCAAGAGTTCTAGTTCTCAGTTTCTTTGTCAGTATGATCTCAGAAATAGACCTTATTGTTATATTTTGGAATGTGGTCATAGTGTATAACCAAGGGACTGAAAAGTTGGAGTAGAAAGTGACATAGAGGAGTATAATAATAATGTATCCTAAGAGTAAATAGTTAGGGCATAGGACTGAGATTTCAGAGTAGAACTCTACTAAGCAAATGGGCCTAGCAAGAATAAATTCTATCCACAGGCTGAGGGCAGTGGCTTACGCCTCTAATCCTAACACACTGGGAGGCTGAGGTGAGTGGATTGTTCATTAGTTCAGGAGTTCAACACCAGCCTGAACAAGGTTGAGACCTTGTCTCTAAAAATAACCAGGCATTGTGGCAGGTGCCTTTAATCTCAGCTACTTGGGAGGCTAAGGCAAGAGAATTGCTTCAGCCCAAGAGTTTGAGGTTGCTGTGAGCTAAGATGCCACAGCACTCTATTGAGGATGGCAAAGTGAGACTCTATTTGAATAAAAAGAAAAAAAGGTAGAACTGTGGATTAGAGTGCTATTTTTTTTTTCCTACCTGAGACTGAGATTAGTTCTAGAAGCTCAAGTCAACCTACAATGGAGATGAGATATATGCAGAATCTAGGAACCAAACAGATTGCCAGGGTTAGGTTTTATAACATTTTGGGGCATCTTTATTTCAGATAGTAACCTCTAGAATAGCAGGAGTGTAAGCTAGATTGAAACTGTTTCCTGTTTATCTGTCCTTATTTATCAACAAGTGACCCAATCACCATGTGTTATTTTTTTCCTTAGCATTCGAAGGACCCAAGTCATTGATGATGAGTCAGATTACTTTGCCAGCGATTCTAACCAGTGGTTATCTAAACTAGAGCGGGAAACCCTCAAGAAGCGAGAAGAGGAGCTGAGGGAACTTCGACATGCCTCTCGGCTCTCTAAGAAAGTCACCATTGACTTTGCAGGCAGGAGGATCCTGAAAGAAGAAAGTCCACTAGCAGAGTATCATAGCAGGTAAGTGAGCAGCACCAGATAAGATCTGAAAAAAGGAGTAGGTTGATTGTAAAGAATTTATCTTCTATAACAGATTTGTTATTTTGGTTGATTTTAAAAATATGTTCATTTGAAATAGAAAACATGTAATAATAGGCTTGGCCACTTATATTTAGTGGTTAGGGCACCAGCCACATACACCGGGGCTGGCAGGTTCAAACCCAGCCTGGGCCTGCTAAACAACAGTGACAACTACAACAAAAAAATAGCTAAGCGTTGTGTCAGGCACCTGTAATCCCAGCTACTTGGGAGGCTGAAGCAAGAAAATTGCTTAAGCCTAAGAGTTTGAGGTTGCTGTGAGCTATAACGCCATGGCACTCCACTGAGGGAGTAGAGTGAGACTCTACTGTCTCAAAAAAAGAAAAAGAAAGTGTAACAATAATGGCCAGGCACAGTGGCTCACATTTATAATCTTAACACGCTGGGGACCTGAGGTGGGAGAATTGCTTGAGCTCAGATGTTTAAGACCAGCCTGAGTGAAAGTGAGACCCTCTGTCTCCTAAACACAGAAAAATGAGCTGGGTATCATGGTATATTCCTGTATTCCCAGCTACTCAGAAGGCTGAGGCAGGAGGATCTCTTTTTTTTTTTTGAAGGAAAATGCCAGGTGGACAGTATTTATGGTTTTATTTAAACACAAATAGAATGTGCACATGAGCTGTCTATTCATTTTCTTCACTGTGCAGCCTGGCATTGGGACTGGTGACTCTGATAGCCAGCTGGGCTGCTCTTTCCACAATGGCTTTGCAGTTCTAGGAGGAAGTGTTGTGAGTAATTTCTGCACAATAAGATTTGTTGCACATCAGCAGCACTTCCAGCTCCTTGACGTTGTGAACAAGGAACTTCCAGAAACCACTGGGCAGCATATGCTTTGTTTTCTTGTTGCTCCCGTTATTAGTGTTGGGCATCAAGATCCGGCCCTTGAATCTTCTCCAAACCCTGTTGTCCATACCTCTAGGTTTCCGCCAGTTACGCTTAATTTTGACTTAATTGGTCTGACTGGTGCTGGATAAACTTCTTGGTCCTCTGCTTGACGATCTTCAACATCACAAGGGGTCTGAGGGTGGCCATGATGCCAAGTAGGAGATGGCTTAGGAGGATCTCTTGAGTCTCAGAGTTTGAGGTTGCAGTGAGCTATGATGATGCCACTATGCTCTACTCAGGTAGAGACTGTCTCATAAAAAACAAACAGGCTGCGTACCTATATCTCAAGCAGCTAGGGCGCCAGCCACATACACCAGAGCTGGTGGGTTTGGATCCAGCCCTGTCCGCCAAACAGCAATGACAACTATAACCAAAAAATAGCCGGGCATTGTAGTGAGCCCTTGTAGTACCAGCTACTTGGGAGGCTGAGGCAGTAGCTTCAGCCCAAGAGTTTGAGGTTGCTGTGCGCTGTGATGCCACGGTACTCTACCCAAGGTGACAGCTTGAGACTCTGTCTCCAAAAAAAAAAAAAAATATATATAAGAGTATTAGAAAACTTTGAAAATGAAACGTGAAGGGAACTTATCCTACTTGTTAATTACTGTTACTTTTTATTTATTTATTTATTTTTAGATAGAGTTTCATTATGTCGCCCTCAGTAAAGTGCTCATAGCTCACAGCAACCTCAAACTCTTGGGCTTTGCCTCAGCCTCCCGAGTAGCTGGGACTACAGGCGCCCGCCACACGCCCAGCTATTTTTTTGTTGTAGTTGTCTTTGAGCTGGCCCAGGCTGAGCTCCAATCCGCCAGCCTCAGTGGATGTGGCTGGCACTGTAACCACTGTGCCACGGGAGCTGAGCCTTGTTACTTTTTAAAAAACTGGCTCGGCGCCTGTGGCTCAACCGGCTAAGGCGCCAGCCACGTACACCTTAGGTGGTGGGTTCGAATCCCCAGCCCAGACCCGC
>NW_003852406.1:16724149-16725480 GCF_000181295.1 Otolemur garnettii
GCTTGAGCCCAGGAGTTGGAGGTTGCTGTGAGCGTGATGCCATGGTACTCTACCCAGGGGGATAGCTTGAGGCTCTGTCTCAAAAAAACAAACAAACAAACAAACAAAAAACTGTTAAGCCAGACACAGTGACTCAGATCTCTACCTCAAACCATGCTATGTTACTGTTAGTAAGTTTGACTAAAGACTAAATTTAAAAAGAATAAAAGAATCAGAAAGAAGGCTCAGCACCTGTGGCTTAAGCGGCTAAGGCACTAGCCACATACACCTGAGCTGGCAGGTTCAAATCCAGTCCAGGCCTGCCAAACAACAATGACGGCCACAACCAAAAAATAGGCAGGTGTTGTGGTGGGCGCTTGTAGTCCCAGCTACTTGGGAGGTGGGGGCAGGAGAATCACTTGAGCCCAGGAGTTGGAGGTTGCTGTGAGCTGTGATGCTACAGCACTCTACCAAGGGCAATGTAGTGAAACTCTTGTCAAAACAAACAAAAAAAGGGCTCAGTGCCCATAGCACAGTGCTTATGGTGCAGCCACATATACTGAGGGTGGTGGGTTTGAACCTGGCCTGGGTCAGCTAAACAACTGCAACATAAAAATAGCCAGGGATTGTGGCGGATGCCTGTAGTCTCAGCCACTTGGAAGGCTGAGGCGGAGAATCACTTAAGCCCAAGAGTTTAAGGTTGCTGTGAGCTATGATGTCATGGCACTCTACTGAGGGCAACATAGTAAGACTCGTCCCTTAAAGAAAAAAAAGAAAGAAAGTCTATTTGTCATTGTCAGTCTAAATTAAAAAAAAAGTTTTTCAAAAGTCTATTAACTTAAATAAAAAATGATAGTCTTTTAAAAGAGAAATTGGGCAGTACCTCAAAATTTAAATTATGTATGATTTTTCACTTATCAGTTATATACCAGATATCAAGATAAGTTTCTTCTTTCCCTTGTCAGCAATTTCTAAAAAATATTTGTCATCTAACATAGAAAAATGGTTTATAATATTACTCACATTCCTTTGCTTTGGTTGTTATTCTGTTGAGTTTGAGTGTTCTAAAAATATATTCATTGGCTATTTGTATTATTTCTTTTATAGTTTTTGGAGTTCTGGATACACTTACCCCTGGTCCATTTCTCAAATCTATTTCTCTCCTTTGGACCCTATTGTCCCCATCCTATTTTAGACTTCTTCTAAGAAATGCTTCTACTTTTATTATATTATTTTTTGGCTTCCGCTTTTTTTTTTTCTGGTTTTCTTTGGTTTGGAAATCCCTCTCCCAATCTTTGCCTTTCAAATATCTAACTCTCAGGCTCGGCGCCTATAGCTCAACCGGCTAAGGC
>NW_003852406.1:16726358-16729146 GCF_000181295.1 Otolemur garnettii
AAAAAAAAAAAAAAAAAGAAAGTGCTATAGAACTACAGAATGGAACAAGATAGTTTTCCTACAGGGCCTATGATCTCTTAATAACCAATAGGATTTTATAGTCTTTAAATGAAAATCATTACATTTTTATGGGTTTAGAGGCAAATGCCTGCCTACCATAGTTATAAGATGAGATGTATCTGGTGGTGCCTGTGCCTCAGTGGGTAGGACACCAGCCACATACACTGAGGCTGGTGGGTTTGAACCTGGCCTGGGCCATGTAAAGCAACAATGACAATTGCAACAACAACAAAATAGCCGGGAGTTGTGGTGGGTGCCTGTAGTCCTAGCTACCAGGGAGGCTGAGGCAAGAGAATTGCTTAAGCGCAAGAGTTTGAGGTTGCTGTTAGCTGTGATGCCACAGCACTCTACCCAGGGTGACAGCTTAAGACTCTGTCTCAAAAAAAAGAGGAAAAAAAGATGAGAAGTATCCATGATTAATGTTTTGCTCGTAAATGCTCCAGAGCTTTACCGAAAGAAGTAAACACTTCTCTGCTGGGCCTGTAGGGTGCCTTTTTAGAACTACTGAGCCTTGAAGCAAGGGTAGAATTTAGATCAACATGGAGGGATGGAGAAGGGACTGTAAAGTAGGTAGACAACTAAGTGTGTAAGGTGTGTTGAGTAGATAAGCTGCCATAGAATACTCTTTTGTGGAGTCAGGCTATTTCTAGGCAACTGATATAATCTTGGTGTATTTAATGATATTATTAACTAGATGAATGATTATAGTATGCCCTGTCTATTTTCTTGGTTTTCTGGAACATTTGCTAACTCTTATTCCTTAGGGTTTTGTTGTAAAAAGAGGAAGTTGGGATGGGGAGCAGGGAAGGTCTTACAGGACTCCTCTTTGAATTCCAAATTTTATTACTATTTAAGCATTTTATGTTGATGTAAGTAAGGGCATTCTAAGCATAGAATATTACCAATTATTGCATTTTTTGGTTTGTTATCACAGGCTAGATGAGACAATACAGGCCATTGCCAATGGAACCTTGAACCAGCCACTGACCAAATTGGATAGAGCTTCTGAAGATCCTTTGGGAGTTCTGGTAAATCCCAGTCTGTACCAGTCCCCTCCCCAGGTTAGTGAACCTTTGCTCTGACTGATAATGAGGGAAGTTTGGACCCGTATATTTTCCCTTTTAAATGTGTCTATTTCATAAGCTTTAGATAACAAATTCACTCTTAAAACACACCCGCCAACCTTATTCTCTGACTCATTTTTTTCTAATTTTTATTGTAGCACTCTGGCAAGTAGACCTGAATTATCTTCTTAGAATTTCTCAGGAGAGGGTTTTGTTAAGTACTACATAAATTTAGAAAATAATCTCATGGTCCTTTTGTTAATGTTCTTTCTTTATCTTTTATAAAATATGGATAGTCCTATAAAGTAGTGTTTGAAATTAATTTATTAATTCACTCATTCATTGTCATCATTCATATTATTGTCCAGTACATAAGCATCTACTAGTGATAAGTACAGCAGTAAATGATCAGATACTGATTCTGTCCTCAAGGAACTCACAGACTAGTAGGGAAAAAGATCTACATAAGCAGCTCTAAAGTAATAGCATATAAATTAAGTGTTGTGGAAATCCAGAGGAGAGAAAGCCTGCCTCTAGTTGGGGAAAATCAAAAGGTTTTACAGAGAAGCTGGCATTCGTTAAAGTAAATATTCAAGAAAATGGATACTTAGACATGGTGGGGAAAAATATTCCAAACAGAATGAACTATAAGAGCAAAGATATATGTGTATTAAAGCATATGATTTATGTATATATATAGGTAGTAGTAAAGACAGGCTACCTAGATAGGACTCATAAAGTAAATTATCATGAGAATTAGAGTAGGGTTAGGTAGGATGAGACACTAAAGAACTTAAATGTTGGCCAGGTACAGTGGCACATGCCCTATAGTCCCAGCTACTTGGGAGCCAAGGAGGCTGAGCTGAGCAGGAGGATTACTTGTGCTTAGGAATTGGAGGCCAGACTATGCAATAGTGAGACCGCCTCTTAAAAACAAGGAAAAAAAGGCTGGGTGTGGTGACTCATGCCTATAATCCTAGCACTCTAGGAGGCCAAAATGAATCGATTGCTCTGAGTACAACCTGAGCAAGAGTGAGACCCCATCTCTAAAAATAGCAGAGCCTTGTGGGCGCCTGTAGTCCTAGCTACTTGGGAGGCTGAGGCAAGAGAATTGCTTGAGCCAAAGAGTTTGAGATTGCTGTGAGTTATGACAGTACAGCACTCTTCAGTGGGCAGCAAAGTGAGACTGTGTCTTTTAAAAAAAAAAAAAAGGAGGCTCAGTGCCTGTAACTCTGTGGTTAGGGTGCCAGCCACATGCACTGTGCTGGTAGGTTTGAACCCGGCCCAGGCCTACTAAACAACAATGACTAGCCAGGCATTGTGGCAGGTGCCTGTAGTCCCAACTACTTGGGAGGCTGAGGCAAGAGAATCGCTTAAGCCCAAGAGTTTGAGGTTGCCATGAGCTGTGACGCCATTGCACTCTACCAAGGGTGACATTCTAAAACTCTGTCTCAAAATAAATAAATAAATAAATAAGCCAAGAGGATCATTTGAGCCCAAGTGTTTGAGGTTGCTATGAGCTCTGATACCATAGCACTCTACTCAGGGGACAACTTGAGACTGTCTCCAAAAAAAAAAAAAAAAGACATGAAACTATAAAAATATAAGAAGAGAGTACAGGGAAAATGCTTGAAGAAATTGGCCTGGGAAAATATTGTATGAGA
>NW_003852406.1:16729865-16731452 GCF_000181295.1 Otolemur garnettii
GGCTGAGGCAGGAGACTCGCTTGAGCCCAGGAGTTGGAGATTGCTGTGAGCTGTGATGCCATGGCACTCTACCCAGGGGGATAGCTTGAGGCTCCGTCTAAAAAAAAATCATTTTACAACAAAGACATTTGCACTAGAATGTTTATTGCAGCCCAATTCATAATTGCCAAGTCATGGAAGCAGCCCAGATGTCCATCAACCCATGAATGGATTAACAAATTGTGGTAGATGTATACCCTGGAATACTATGCAGTCGTATAAAAGGATGGAGACTTTACATCTTTTATGTTTACCTGGATGGAACTGAAACACACTCTTTTTTTAGTAAAGTATCCATGAATGGAAAAAAAAGTATCCAGTGTACTCAATACTGTTAAGAAACCAATATATGGGGGGAAGAGAAGTCTTACTCCCACTGATGGGTGAACTAGCACAAAGAAGGTTGACCTCAAGATGCCATTAGTGAAAAGAAACATTGATCCTAGGCACTTGTGCCACACAGCACATTAAGAATGAACTGGAATGTGTAACCAGTATTTCCTTGGCAAATATAATTAGACAACTAAGTAGCCTGAGTAAATATGCTGAAGATATATTTGGAGAATTATTCAATGAAGCACATAGTTTTTCCTTCAGAGTTACTCATTGCAAGAACATGTGGACCATTTATCTGTTAGTGTTACACAGCTTGATCCTAAGGAAGAAGAATTTTCTTTGCAAGATATAACGATGAGAAAAGCTTTCTGAAGTTCTACAATTCAAGATCAGCAGCTTTTTGATCGCAAGACTTTGCCTTTTCCTTTACAGGAGACATATGATGTTTGTGAACAGCCTCCACCTCTCAATATACTCACTCCTTATAGAGATGGTGGTAAAGAAGGTTTGAAGTTTTATACCAACCCTTCATATTTCTTTGATCTGTGGAAAGAAAAAATGTTGCAAGATACAAAGGATAAGAGGAAGGAAAAGAGGAAGCAAAAGCAGAAAAATCTAGATCGTCCTCATGAACCAGAAAAAGTGCCAAGAGCACCTCACGACAGGCGGAGAGAATGGCAGAAGCTGGCCCAAGGTCCAGAGCTGGCTGAAGATGATGCTAATCTCTTACATAAACATATTGAAGTTGCTAATGGCCCAGCCTCTCATTTTGAAACAAGACCTCAGACGTACGTGGATCATATGGATGGATCTTACTCACTTTCTGCCTTGCCATTTAGTCAGATGAGTGAGCTTCTGATTAGAGCTGAGGAAAGGGTCTTAGTCAGACCACACGAGCCACCTCCGCCTCCACCGATGCATGGAGCAGGAGATGCGAAACCCATACCCACGTGTATTAGTTCTGCTACAGGTTTGATAGAAAATCGCCCACAGGCAGAACACCTGTGTTTGTGAGCCCCCTCCCCCACCTCCTCCACCACCTCTCCCATCTGCCTTGTCAGCTTCCTCATTAAGAGCTTCAATGACGGCTCGGCGCCTGTGGCTCAAGCGGCTAAGGCACCAGCCACATACACCTAAGGTTCGAATCCCCAGCCTGGGCCTGCCAACAACAATGATGGCTGCAACCAAAAAATGGCCAGGCGTTGTGGCGGG
>NW_003852406.1:16732859-16739228 GCF_000181295.1 Otolemur garnettii
GGACCACAGGCGCCCGCCACAACGCCCGGCTATTTTTTGGTTGCAGCCGTCCTTGTTGTTTGGCGGGTCCCGGCTGGGGATTCGAACCCTCCACCTTAGGTGTACATGGCTGGTGCCTTAGCCGGTTGAGCTATAGGTGCCGAGCCTAATTATTGTTTTATGATTTTTAAATACTTGCCTTATTTGAATGTTTAGCAGTACCCTCTTCCTACTTATATATTATGTGATATAATTTTGCTTGCCTAGAGGAGTTTAAAAATTTTCCATGTGAAATACTCTGACTTATACATGTAACTTACATAACTCTTAAGAGTAACAATCCGATTTAATAAATGGCTCATTTTAAAAGTTAAAAAAAAAGAAACCAATATATGATCACCTATGCATTCATACAAATGATAAAACACAAGTGGAAGGAAGGAAGGGGGGAGGGAGAGAGGAAGAAGGATATTGGGTGGGACCTCACCTATTGTGCACAATGTAATGGTACGTTACAAATCTATTAAGAGTAGAGTATAAATATCTGACCACAACAAATAAGTAAATGAGGTGATGGTTATGTTAATCAGTTTGATGTAAGTATTCCATATCATATATTAAATCAGCACACTGTACTTCATAAATGTACATAGTTATGATTTAATTTAAAAAGGGAAGAACTTAAATGTTTAGCTAGGAAATAACATTTTTATTTTGTAAATAAGTATGTGCCATAAAAGGTTTTTGACAGAGATTATGCAATCAGGGTAATGCTTTGGACAGTTTAACTGGAGACATTTATTGAGTGTTGTTTATATGCCAGGTTCTGTGCAATTATTTAATATCTATAATATAGATACATGTTGTGAGTATAGTAGGACTTTAGTAGAATGTTCATAAATCTGCTAGAGAAGTCACAAAATAAAAAATGTTGTAGGCAGTGCCCGTAGCTCAATGGTTAGGGCACCAGCCACATACACCGAGGCTGGCAGATCCGAACATGACCTGGGCCAGCTAAAAACAACAATGACAACTGTAACAAAAAAAAATAACTGGGCATTCTGGCAGGTGCCTGTAATCCCAGCTACTTGGAAGGTTGAGGCAAGAGAATCGCTTAAGCCCAAGAGTTTGAGGTTGCTATGAGCTGTGACACAACGGCACTCTACCCAAGGCATCAGCTTGAGACTCTGTCTCAAAAAAAAAAAAGAAAGAAAGAAAGAAAGGTTTGAGAGGCCTAAGGGATAAATAGAAATTTCCAAACAGACAAATCTGAGAAGGGAATTTCAGGCAGAAGGTACATTGTACAAAGACTCCCCAGTTTAAGAACATTGTGGGTTTGGAGGAACCACAAGTAATTAACTATTGTTGTGCACTGGTAAGGATTAGTTTCCTAGGGCTGCTGTAACAAAGTACTACCTACTGGGTGATTTAAGACAACAGAAATTTATTCTCTTACATCTGGTAGCAAAAAGCTTGAAATGAAGGTGTTGACAGGTCTTTGCATTCCTTGCAAAGGCTTTACAGGAAAATTCTTCCTTATCTCATTAAGCTTCTGGTGGCCCTAGGCATTTCTTGGTTTGTAGCTACACTAATCTCTGCCTCTATCTTCACCTGGCCTTCCCTGTGTGTCTCTGTGCGTCTTCTCCTCTTGTAAGGACACCTGTTATTGGATTTAGGGCCCACCATAATCTAGTTTGCCCTGATCTTAAAACGATTATATCTAAAAGACTGTATTCCCAAATAAGGTCTCTTTCTTTCTTTCTTTCTTTATTTTTTTGAGACTGGAGCCTCAAGCTGTCCCCCTAGGTAGAGTGCTGTGGCATCACAGCTCACAGCAACCTCCAACTCCTGGGCTCAAGCGAGTCCCCTGCCTCAGCCTCCCAAGTAGCTGGGACCACAGGTGCCCGCTGCAACGCCCAGCTATTTTTTGCTATTTAATGCAGCCGTTGTTGTTTGGCAGGCCTGGGCTGGATTTGAACCTGCCACCTTAGGTGTATGTGGCTGGCGCCTTAGCCGCTTGAGCCATAGGCGCTGAGCCAGGTCATATTCACATATTCCAAATAGACATAAATTGAGAGATGCTACTCAATCCAGTACAGTAGGAAGCACCTGATCATGAAAGCCTTTATGTTTCATGGGAGGGAGTTTAGGTTTTATCCTAAGGTAGGCAAAGAAGGGCTCTTGAATTTTAGCAGAAAATAGGCATGATATTCATGTCTATGTAGAGTTGGAGGTAAGACTAGAAGCAGGGAAATTACTAAGGAAGTTATTGCATTAACACAATGGGGAGATGAGGAGAGCCCAAATTAGTGTTGTTGCACCAGTGGGGCAATAGAGAGTTGTTTAAAAACTAAAAATGTAGATGAAGAGACCTGTTAGCCTGTTCAGTAATAGCATTATTGAAAGATAACAAGGGATTAATTTAGGAAAGTGGCTGCATTAAGAGAGACAAGAGCTGTAGCAGAGATAGAAAAGAGAATTCAAGCCTCAGGATTGTTCAGATACCAACCTTTTTTCTTCTTTTTTTTTCTTTTTTTTTGCAGTTTTTGGCCGGGGCTGGGTTTGAACCCACCACCTCTGGCATATGGGGCCAGCGCCCTACTCTTGAGCTACAGGCACCACCCCAGATACCAACATTTTTATGAAATTACTTAATGGATCAATTCTTCCTCTGTTTTTCCCATGTAAGAACTTCTATCCCTATTTAGTATTTGCTCCATTCTGCCTTTGTTTTGGATATTTATGTATCTGTCTTCTACTAGGATTACAAATTCTTTGAAAGCAAAAATATGAAAATACTTTTCATATTTTATCTGTCTCCTTAGTTCATGTGCTTTTTACATTGGTAAATAACTAATAAATATGTTTTTTAAAGGTATGACATAATTAGAATCATAACATTTTATTCAGAAAGATTCTTAGAGATTTGTTTAGTCCAACCTCATCCTTTTATAGTTGAGAACCGAAACCTTTAAGGGTTAAGTGATAGCCTAGGATCTCCACACCAGCAATCTCAGTAGTTTTTCTTTTCTTTCTTTTTTTTTTTTTTTGCCGTTTTTGGCTGGGGCTAGTTTTGAACCTACCACCTCCAGCATATGGAACCAGCGCCCTACCCTTTTGAGCCACAGGCACCACCCTCTTTCTTTCTTTTTTTGAGACAGAGTCTCACTATGTCACCCTTGGTAGAGTGCTGTGGAGTCACAGCTCACAGCAGCCTCAAACTCTTGGGCTTAAGTGATTCTCTTGCCTCACCTTCCAGGTATCTGGGACTATAGGCACCCACCACAACGCCCAGCTATTTTTGTTGTTGTTGTTGTTTTAGTTGTCATTGTTTAGCAGGCCTGGGCTGGGTTCAAATCCACCAGCCCTGGTGTATGTGACTGGCACCCTAACCACTGAGCTGCAGGTGCTGAGTCCCAGTAGTTTTTTCAATAATTTATTAGCAGTAGTATTTTTAGACAAGATCTGATTCTAGTTGCCTAGGCTAGAATGCAATAGTGTCATTATAGTTCATTCCAGCCATCAATGCCTGGACGCAAGTGATCTTCCTGCTTCAGCCTCTTGAGTAGCTAGAATTACAGGATCATGCCCCACACCCAGATGATTTCTTTTCTTTTTTTTTTTTTTTTTTCAGAGATAGGAGGGTCTCACAGTATTGCTCAAGCTGGTCTTAAATTCCTGCCTTAAATTCCTTCAAGTGATCTTCTTGCCTCAGCCTCCTGAGTAGCTGGAACTACTGGCATATGCCACCATGCTCAGTTATATAAATTATTAAATTTAAAAAATTAAGACAACTAATCCCAAACCTCACAGTCCTAATATCTTTTTTTTTTTTTTTGAAACAGAGTCTCACTCAGGGCAGAGTGCAGTGGCATCATAGCTCACAGTAATCTTAAGCTCCTGGATACAAGCAATCCTCTTGCCTCACCCTCCTGAGTAGCTGGGACTACAGGTCCCACCACAATACCACCCAGCTAGTTTTTCTATTTTTTAGTAGAGACAAGGTCTTGGTCTTGTTCTTGCTCAGGCTGTTCTTGAACTTGAGCTCAGGCAACCCAGCAGCCTAGGACTCTCATAGTACTAGGATAACAGGCATGAATCACCGCCCCCGGCCTTTTTTTTTTTTTCCAGTTTTTGGCCGGGACTGGGTTTGAACCTGCCACCTCCTGCATATGGGGCTGAGCCCTACCCCTTTGAGCCATAGGCACCACCCTTTTTTTTTTTTTTAATTCGGGAACACTTAGTCTTCCTTTGGAAAAACATTAACCGTTGTCATGTTCATGTTCTTTTTCTTTATTTGTTTAATTTTCTTTGTCATGTTCTGACTGTACTATTCCCAAGATTCTTCAGTCTCCTATAATTATCTGTACCCTAAAATTCTCTATTCTTTTTACATGATAGAAATCTTGTTTCATTTGTCTTCCATCCTCTCTTTCAGTAGACAAGTTGTTTATTTCAGGGTAAGAGAATACTTCATAATACTCATAAATGCCATAGAACTGCTGCCTTTGATAGCATGTTTGGCTTTTTGATTGTGCTAATGTGTGACTCTGCCTCTAACCACATGCAGAATTGTGGACCGAAATGTTGAACCTTCATTTGGGTGATAGAATTATATTGGAAAATTATCCAGAATCCAGTATGGATCATTAATAAATGTAAAGTAGAAATAAGTACAGCTTTTTTTGTTTGATAGTTGTGTTGTTGCTGGAATTAGGAAGTGTTCATTGTATGGAAAGTTCAATGTTTTAATTATCCTTAAAAATGGAAACTTGTTATCACATAGGAACTTCTACTGGATTTATACCATCTCTACCCTTCTTGGCTTTGTTTCAGACAACAATGGGATAAATTTTTCTAAGAAGTTGTTCCCAGTATGATTTCCTCATTATTAGTGTTCATTTCATTTTGTCTACCTCATGTTCTTCCCTTGCAAGACAGAACTGTATATTTGTTTGTTTTTTCTATGTAGTGGGTTGACCACACAGGTGCTGCCTCACAGAAGAAGGCTTTCCATTCAGCAGGACTGGGACTAGAGTTCAATTCCTTTCAGCACCAGTTGCGAATCCAGGATCAAGAATTTCAAGAAGGCTTTGATGGTGGCTGGTGCCTCTCTATACATCAGCCCTGGGCTTCTCTGCTTGTCAGAGGAATTAAAAGGTAAGAACTGAGGCCAGGTGCAGTGGCTGATGCCTGTAATCCAAGCACTTTGGGAGACTGAGGTGGGCAAATCACCTGAGCTCATGAGTTGGAGATCAGTCTGAGCTAGAGCAAGACCCCAATCTCCAAAAATAGCCAGGCGTTGTGGTGGGCACCTGTAGTCCCAGCTGCTTGGGAGGCTGAAGCAAGAAAATCTCTTGAGCCCAAGAGTTGGAGGTTGCTATGTGCTATGACACCACAGCACTCTACCAAGGGTAATAAAGTGAGACTCTGTCTCAAATAAATAAATAAATGGTAAAAACAAAAATGAATCTTGGCAATAAAAAATCTTAGATTTGGCTCAGTGCCTTTTGCTCAGTGGTTAGGGTGCCAGCCACATGCACCTGGGCTGGTAGGTTTGAATCTGGCCTGAGCCTGCAAAACAACAGCAAAATAGCGGGGTGTTGTGGCAGGCGCCTATAGTCAGAGCTACTTGGGAGGCTGAGGCAAGAGAATCACTTAAACCCAAGAATTTGAGGTTGCTGTGAGCTGTGATACCATGGCACTCTACTGAGGGTGACATAATGAGACACTATCTCAAAAAAGAAAAAGAAAGAAAGAAAAATCTTAGAATGACATAAACTTGATTTAGAATTGTGGATTGAAATTAGTTTTCCCACTCTAGTAATGATTTATAATACACTTCAGTAGATAGAACTTAAAACAATATATTCATGTTACTGTGTTGGTAATAGGGTTTTTTAAAAAATATATTTAAAAATTAAAATTTTCAACTGACAAGAATTGTACTGAATAGCTTAAAAGGTAAACTGAGCTTTAAAAGATTAATGATCCAAGTCATTACCAATTATTTCATCTTTGGAAGGACATCTATTAAAAAAATTTCTCTTGGCTTTGTCTTTGTAATATACTATTCAGCAACCTTAATGGTTTGATACTATTCGAAATTTAAAGTTTTAGGCCTAGCATGGTGGCTCACACTTGTAGCATTCTGGGAGGCGGAAGCAAGTGGATCACATGATATCAGTTCGATATCAGTCTGAGGAATAGCCAGATGTTGTGGCGTGTGCCTGTAGTTCCAATTATTTGGGAGGCTAAGGCAAGAGGATCTCTTAAGCCCAAGAGTTTGAGGTTGCTGTGAGCTATGATGCCACAGCAGTGTACCAAGGATGACAAAGTGAGACTCTGTCTCAAAGAAAAAATAGGCTCGGCGCCTATAGCTCAACCGGC
>NW_003852406.1:16739515-16745954 GCF_000181295.1 Otolemur garnettii
CACTCTACCCAGGGGGACAGCTTGAGGCTCTGTCTCAAAAAAAAAAAAAGAAGAAGAAAGAAAAAATAAATTTAAATTTTTATGCCTATTTATTCATTTTAACTGTGATTTTATTTTCCTATTTATATATCTGTTAATCTGGCTATCCATATTGAGAAACTATTTTACCACAAATAAGTAGAACCTCTGTAAGTTGACCATCCAAGGTACTGTAACAAACTGGTTAATGTAACAGCAGTGGTCACCATAAGGAACTAGGCCTAGTGTACAGCATGTGGTGCATGTCTATTCTATGAAAATTAGGTCAACTTAAGGAGGTGGTCAATGTAGGGAGGTGGTAACTACGGAGGTTCTTCTATTGTATTACCGAGCTATGTTTTACCTGTTAGTGATGGTAATAGCTTACTATTCTGTGGTTTCTTAAGTTTCTTCTCAATTAAATTTTTAAAAATAGCTGTTTCTTTGCTTTTTTACATATGAATAGAAAATTGTAAAACACTGAAAAGTAGCTAGAAAAAGAGTGCCTACAATCTCACACCTAGAAATATGTATTATTAGCATTTTGGGGTGTTTATTCTTTTTCCTGTGCAAATTGTTATATAGTGACATCATGATACATGTTTGTGTTTCTCTTTTGCTTAACACTACAACTCAACGGTGGCACCTGTGGTTCAAGGAGTAGGACGCCAGCCCCATACACCAGAGGTGGTGGGTTCAAACCCAGCCCTGGCCAAAAGCAACAACAACAAAAAAAACAAAAACACTACAACACAACATTCTCATTTTTCCTTCTTATTTTTTTCTGTTAGAATTTTATGTGACTGGATATTTCCCAACTTATAACAGTAAAATATTTTACATTTAAATAGAATTTTAGTTTTCAAAGTGGTACTGCTGTGAAATATAGTCATGTGCTACATGATATCTTTTTGGTGATGTACCACGTATACAACTGTGGTCCCATAAGATTATAATACCATATTTTTACTGTACCTTTTCTATGTTTAAATATGTTTAAATACACAAATATTTGTCTTTTTTTTTTTTGCAGTTTTGGCTGGGGCTGGACTTGAACCTACCACCCCCAATATATGGGGCTGGTGCTCTACTCCTTGGGCCACGGGCACCACCCACAAATACTTACCACTGTGTTATAATTGCCTGCAGTATCCCATACAATAACATGCTATATGAGTTTGTAGCCTACGAGTGGTATGCTATACCATATAGCCTAGGTTTATATCACAGCTGTATCATAGAATGTACAAGAATGAAATTACCTAAGGACACATTTCTCAGGATGTATTTCCATTGTTCAGTGACACCTGACTGTAGATTAGGCCCATATTATTACAATCTTTGTCAGATGAGGACACTGAGGCAGCCAAAGGTAAAGAAGATTGCTCTGAATTACAAAGCTGGTCAGTGGCAGAGGAGGAGCTAGTATTCAGGTCCTCACAGTGCTCCTTCACTCTACTATGCAGGCTTCAATTATTTCTGTACTTTCCTGAAAGAAAAATTACCAGCATTTAGGCACAATCATCTCTTCTTTATGGCTATTAGCTGTCATTTCTCTCTTTGTTAAGGTGCACTACATCTTTTCTACCTTTTTTTTTGAGGCAGAGTCTCACTCTGTTGCCCAGGTTAGAGTGTCATGGCCTTGTAGCTCACAGTAACCTCAAACACTTGGGCTCTAGCAACCCTCTTGCCTCAGCCACCTGAGTAGCTGGGACTACAAGTACCCACCACAACACCCAACTAGGTTTTCTATTTTTAGTAGAGTTGGGAATCTCACTCTTGCTCGGGCTGGTCTCAAACTCCTGAGCTCAAGCAGTCCTCCCATCTCAGCCTCCCAGAGCACTAGGATTGCAGGCCTGAGCCACCGCACCCAGCCTCTTTTCTACCTTCTTAAAGGTTAGATTTTCTTGCTTTGGCTTCTAATGTTTCATAGGCTGTGTGTGTAGTGCCGTAATTAGAATAAGTGCATGTGAATCCACTTCTGCTCCAGGACAACAAGCCCTGAGATGGCTAGTCTTCTCATTGAGTCCTCTGCAGTTTAGGTGTCTTCCTTTCCCCATGTAGAAAACCAACCAACTTGCCTTCTACTAAGGGCATCAGAGTATTTATATTTCTCCTATCCTATTTTGGATCTCTACTATCATTTTCTTACTGAAAAAGCAGCATGAGTCTAGCCCACAATCACTATCCCACAGAAATGAAATGAGTGGTTCTGCCGCATCTGTGGACCTGTTTTCCAGTCACCCTAAAGGTTATGTGGCCTAGAGGGAAGACACATATTGGTTCATTCCCCATTTTGAGAACCTACTGAATGCGTCTTAATGTTCTTCTAATTCATCTATGGTAGAAAACCAAGGATATAAAACATTCACAACCCTATATTCTTTTTTTTGCAGTTTTTGGCTGGGGCTGGGTTTGAACCCACCACCTCTGGCATATGGGTCCAGTGCCCTACTCCTTTGAGCCACAGGTGCCCCCCACGACCCTATATTCTTATAAGAATGGAGTAGATTATCAAGGTTCTTTAATTTTGTGGGAGTTTAGTGAACGAGAAGCATCTTTTTGTAACCCTTGGAAAGTAGCAAATACAATTAAGTTCCCATGAATGCATTCTCTTCTTCCACTTAAAGTTTCTTTCAAACTAGTCAACAAGTTGTTGTTTTCTTTTTTAATTTTCTTTTTATGTGACTGGATATTTCCCAACAGAGTCTCATTTAGTTGCCCTCAGTAGAGTACCTTGGCGTCATAATTCGCAGCAATCTCAAACTCTTGGGCTCAAGTGCTTCTCTTATGTCAGCCTCCTGAGTAGCTCAGACTACAGGCACCCACTGCAACGCCTGCCTGTTTTTAGAAATGGGGTCTCACTCTTGCTCAGGCTAGTCTCAAATCTGTGACCTCAGGCAATCCATCTGCCTTGGCCTCCCAGAGTGCTAGGATTACAGGTGTGAGCCACTTTTTTCTTTCCTTTTTCCTTTCATTTCCCCTTCCCTTCCCTTCCCTTTTTCCCTTTTTCCTTTCCTTTATCTCTCTCTTTCTCTCTCTCTTTCTCTTCCTTTCCTTTCCTTTTCTTTTTTTGAGACAGAGTCTCAAGCTATTGCCCTGGGTAGAGTGCCATGATGTCACAACTTATAGCAACCTCAAATTCTTGGGCTCAAGCAATTGTCTTGCCTCAGCCTCCCAAGTAGCTGGAACTACAAGGCACCTGCCGCAATGCCAGGCTAATTTTTTGTTGCAGTCGTCGTTGTTTTAGCTGGCCCCTGTCAGGTTCAAACCCGCCAGCCCCACTGTATATGGCCAGCGCCCTACCCCCTGAGCTATAGGCACTGCCTTTTTCTTTTCTTTTCTTTTCTTTTTTTGAGACAGAGTCTCAAGCCGTTGCCTTTGATAGAGTGCCATGGTGTCACAGCTCACAGCAACTGCAAACTCCTGGGCTTAAGCAATTCTCTTGCCTCAGCCTCCCAAGTAGTTGGGACTACAGGTGCCCGCTGTAAGGCCCGGCAATTATTTTTGCAGTTGTCATTGTTGTTTAGCTGGCCCTGGGCCAGGTTTGAACCTGCCAGCCTGGCCGTGTATGTGGCTAGTGTTGTAATCACTGTGCTACAAGCACCGAGCCTCTTTTCTTTTGAGACAGAGCCTCAAGCTGTAACCCTGGGTAGAGTGCTGTGGCATCACAGTTCACAGCAACCTCCAACTCCTAGGTCAAGCGAGTCTCCTGCCTCTGCCCACAGGTGCCTGCCACAACGCCTGGCTATTTTTTTGGTTGCAGCTGTTGTTGTTGTTTGGTGGGCCAGGGCTGGATTTGAACCCACCAGCTCAGGTGTATGTGGCTGGTGCCTTAGCCTCTTGAGCCACAGGTGCCGAGCCACTTTTCTTTTCTTTTCTCTCCTTCCCTCTCCTTCCCTCCCCTCTCCTTCCCTTTCCTCTCTTCTTTTCTTTTCTTTCACATAGATAGGCTCTTGCTCTGTTGCCCAAGCTGAAGTACAGTGGTATCATCATAGCTCACTGCAGCCTCCAAGTCCTGGCCAGGCTCCAGCTATATTCCTGTCTCAACTTCCTAAGTAGTTGAGGCTACAGGTGCAGGCCACCATGCTCAGCTAGTTTGTGCGTGCGTGCGCGTGTGCACATGTGTGTATGTGTATGTGTGTAGGTGTAGAAAAGGGGCTATTTCCCAGGCTGTTCTCTTATTTTTTTTTTTTTTTGAGACAGAGTCTCCCTGTGTCACCCTCGGTAGAGTGTCATGGTGTCACAACTCACCGCAACCTCCAACTCTTGGACTTAAGCGATTCTCTTACTTTAGCCTACCAAGTAGCTGGGACTATAGGTGCCCGCCACAACACCTGGTTATTTTTTGGTTGGATTTGTCATTGTTGTTTCAGCAGGTCTGGGCAGGGCTCAAACCTGCTAGCCTCAGTGTATGTGGCTGGTGCCCTCACCACTGAGCTATGGGCACTAAGCCCCAGGCTAGTCTCTTAACTCCTGGGCTCAAGCAACCCTCCTGCCTCAGCCTCTCAAAATGATAAAATTGTATGAACCATTGTGTCCATCTATAAATTTAATTATTCACAGAGAACACAACACTATGTACAATTAGAAAATATAAATTGGGATTTGGTGCCTATATACACTGGAATGGGTGGGTTCAAACCCAGCCCAGGCCTGCCAAACAACAATGACAACTACAACCAAAAAATAGCTAGGTGTTGTAGCAGGCGCCTGTAGTTCAAGCTACTTGGGAGGCTGAGGTAAGAGAATCACTTAAGCCCAAGAGTTTGAGGTTGCTGTGAGCTGTGACACCATGGCACTCTACCCAGGGCGACATAATGAGACTCTGTCTTGGAAAAAATATATATATAAATTGGTGTGATTGTAATTTAAAGAATAAAAATTATAAGTATTTTTATTTACTTATATTAAGTAAAAATTTAAAAGTACCAGTTTGGGGAGTTACATGCGAGTTAGGATTTTTCTTTTTTTTTTTTTTTTTTGAGACGGAGCCTCAAGCTATCCCCCTGGGTAGAGTGCCATGGCAGCACGCTCACAGCAACCTCCAACTCCTGGGCTCAAGCGAGTCTCCTGCCTCTGCCTCCCAAGTAGCTGGGACCACAGGCGCCCGCCACAACGCCTGGCCATTTTTTGGTTGCAGCCATCATTGTTGTTTGGCAGGCCCGGGCTAGGGATTTGAACCCGCCACCTTAGGTGTATGTGGCTGGCGCCTTAGCCGCTTGAGCCACAGGCCCCGCGCCGAGTTAGGATTTTTCTGTCAGATTGGAGTATAACTCTTTGAGGAAAAGTTAAGTTTGACTCAGGGGCAAGGATTTCCATACGTTTGGGATAGTGTGGATGCCTTGAAAATAGAGCATTTGCATTTAGAAGCCCCTGGGAGGGCTCCAGGTCTAAGTGGTAGGGATCAGGAGAAAAGTAGTCAGGAGTTGTGAGAGATGAATTGTCTTTATTCTGATGTTAGAAGAAATTAGAGGTAGGGTGCAGTGGGTATGCCTATGATACTAACCCTCTAGAGGAGGCTGAGATAAGAAGATCGCTTGAGGCCAGGAGTTTGAAATCAACTTGTGGAAGCCCTCATTTCTAAAAAATATATATATAATAGATAAAATTAACTGGGTGTGGTGGCATGGGCTTGTAGCCCCAGCTACCCAGGAAGCTGAATTGGGAGAATTGCTTGATCTCAGGAATTTGACCCTACATTGAGCTATATTGGTGTCACTGACCTCTACTTGGTGACTAAGTAAGACTTTGTCTGAGAAAAACTCCAAAAACAACAAGAACAACAACAAAGAAATTAGAGAACAGAGTTCATCTTCAAGTGAAAGGAACTGGGTGAGAGAGATCCCTCTTAATAAGGTATCATCTACATGTCTTTTGTTTCAATTAGATAATCTTCTATAGGATTTGTTGTATATTACAGAATTTTTCAGAAAACTAGAATTAAGATCCTTCACACTAAATTTGTATTTGTTTAAGGGTGGAGGGCAGATCCTGGTATACCCCCCATAGAGGACGATTATGGATAGCAGCCACAGCCAAAAGACCATCCCCTCAGGAAGTCTCAGAACTCCAGGCTACATATCGTCTTCTTCGTGGGCAAGGTAACAGCCATGTATTCTATTTTCAGTCTTTCTTTGTAGAGAGAAGTCATTGACATGCATCTTCTTTCACTTCTTGCTGTGGCTTTTTCTTGGTTAAAAAGCATTTTTAGTAATATTTGCGTTTATTTATTTGTTTAGTGGCAAATCATAGATAGATAGCTGTTCAAAGCTTTACTTTGTCAAACAGTTCAAATAAAAATACCAGTTTCCAACACCAGAAATCAACTAGTCAATTTTATCTCAATTTATCTTAATTTTTTTTTTTTTTTTTTTTTTTTTTTTTCCATTAGCTAAAAAAAATATTGAAGTAGCTTTCC
>NW_003852406.1:16746481-16747717 GCF_000181295.1 Otolemur garnettii
AAAAAAAAAAAAAAGGTAAAATTATAGCTATAAACCCTGAGATCTTGGGCAGCACCTATTGCTAAAAGTAGGGCACCAGCCCCATATACTGAAGGTGGTGGGTTCAAACCCGGCCCCAGCCAAAAAAAAGAAAAAACCCTGAGATCTTTAGATTGGGAGGAACAACCACAAATAAGAATTTTTTATCAGGAGTGACTCAAATCAACACCTGCTATGGATTTGGACAG
Source organism: Otolemur garnettii (assembly GCF_000181295.1). Taxonomy (NCBI): domain Eukaryota; kingdom Metazoa; phylum Chordata; class Mammalia; order Primates; family Galagidae; genus Otolemur; species Otolemur garnettii. Next base: position 16,746,709 of record NW_003852406.1, read on the forward strand.
ATCAAAACTGATTGACTGAAGGAATGTACTTTTTTTTGTTTTTTGAGACAGAGCCTAAAGCTATCCCCCTGGGTAGAGTCGGGGGGACAACCTCTAATTCCTGGGCTCAAGCGAGTCTCCTGCCTCCGCCTCCCAAGTAGCTGGGACCACAGGTGCCTGCCACAACGCCTGGCTATTTTTTGGTTGTAGCCATCATTGTTGTTTGGCGGGCCTGGGCTGGATTTGAACCCACCACCTTAGGTGTATGTGGCTGGTGCCTTAGCGACTTGAGCCACAGGCACTGAGCCAGGAATGTATTTTGGGGATCACACCAACTACCCCATCTCTGAATCCTCAAAAAGACTTCTGACCTTTAGGCATCCTGTTTTCCTTCCTCTTATCTAGTTCATACAGTTGTTGTGGAGGTAGAACAAAGGGATGACTACAGAATCACCTTTAAAAGTTTTTTTTTTTAAAGCCAAGCTTATAGCCAGGCATTGTGGTGGATGCCTGTAGTCCCAGCAACTCAGGGAGGCTGAGGCAAGAGAATCACCTTAGCCCAAGAGCCAGAGGTTGCTGTGAACTGTTACACCATGGCACTCTACAGAGGGTGACAAAATGTGACTCTGTCTCCAAAACAGGGCGGTGCCTGTGGCTCAACAACAACTACAAAAAAATAGCAGGGTGTTGTGGCGGGTACCTATCGTCCCAGCTATTCAGGAGGCTGAGGCAAGAGAATTGCCTAAACCCAAGAGCTGGAGGTTGCTGTGAGATGTGATGTCAGAGCACTCTACCAAGGGCAGTAAAAGGGCAATAAAGTGAGACTCTGTCTCTAAAAAAAAAAAAAAAGCCAAGCTTAAGGAATCTCTAGGAACCAAAAGTGCATGCTTCCTTAAAAATACATTTATATTTTGGCTGATATAACTTGCTTGTTTTAAATTTCTGTTCTGCCATTCATTCTTACAGCTTTACCACATTTTTATGGTTTTTTGTTTGTCATCTGTAGCTGCCTTTTTTTTTTTTTTTTTTT
>NW_003852406.1:16749022-16755970 GCF_000181295.1 Otolemur garnettii
GGGAGGCTGAGGCAGGAGACTCACTTGAGCCCAGGAGTTGGAGGTTGCTGTGAGCGTGATGCCATGGCACTCTACCCAGGGGGATAGCTTGAGGCGCCGTCTCAAAAAAAAAAAAATTTTTTTTTTCTATTTTTAGTAAGACAGGGTCTCACTCTTACTCAAGCTGGTCTCAAGCTCCTGAGCTCAAGTGATCCTCCTGCCTTGGCCTCCTTGATTGCTAAGATTGTAAGTTTGAGCCAGTGTGCCTAGTCTGGATACATTTTCTTTTTCTTTTTTTCTTTTTTCTTTTTTTTTTTTGCAGTTTTTTGGCCGGGGCTGGGTTTGAACCCACCACCTCTAGCATATGGGACCAGTGCCCTACCCCTTTGAGCCAGCAGAAACAGAAGAAACTTAGCAATGCTTTCGTTTCTGATATGTGGAAAACTGATGCATATATATTTCTGCCTATAAAGCTATTATCACAGTTCAGTTAACAAATACACGTCTTTGTCCCATACTAAAACCTTATTTCTTTTGGCAAAGAAACGCAGGTGTACTTTGAATCTTTTTGATTGGGTGGTAGGGATAATAGAATCTGTTTTTGGTGATACTGGCGTTTTTGGTCCCAGCCATTGAACTCTTGATAGATAAAAGTGTGTTTAAACTCTGTGCCAGATCTGAGGTGAATATGTATGTATGAATATACGTGTATGTATATATTTGTTATTTATTTTGGTGACTAAAGTACATGTTTAAACAGTAGAGGGAGCTAAAGAACTTCAGCTTAATTAGAAAACACCTGAGCTGTAGAGGGCCTTTCTGTTAGAGGCTCAACTGGCAGAAATCCAGAATTGGAGAGTGCATCCTTGAAGCATGAAGAATGTTACCTAATAGTGGTTTTCCTCTTTTTAAACAGTTATTTTCAGTAATAATAGGGCTTCCAACACTGTACTTAAGAAAATTCAGCTGAATTTTTCTCAGTAAATTCTTTGTCTTTGGCTCGGCGCCCATAGCTCAACCGGCTAAGGCGCCAGCCACATACACCTAAGGTGGCGGGTTCGAATCCCCACCCCCGACCCGCCAAACAACAATGACGGCTGCAACCAAAAAATAGCCAGGCGTTGTGGCGGGCGCCTGTGGTCCCAGCTACTTGGGAGGCGGAGGCAGGAGACTCGCTTGAGCCCAGGAGTTGGAGGTTGCTATGAGCTGTAATGCCACGGCACTCTACCCAGGGGGACAGCTTGAGGCTCTGTCTCAAAAAAAAAAAAAATTCTTTGTCTTTAAGACTTATATACCAGGCAGTGCCTATGGCTCAAGGAGTAGGGTGCCAGCCCCATATACTGGCGTTGGTGGGTTCAAACCTGGCCCCGGCCAAAAACAGCAAAAAAAAAGGATTTATATGCCTTTTATTAGTATATTACTATCCGCTTCTTTTACTTTACTCTTCTTCCCTGTTTCGCCCTCCCCATCCTTTCCTCATAGATTTTAGCCAACCATTGTTATCCCTCTAGATGTCTGTCTTTCATTTTCTTGGAGGTTGCCTTCTCTGAGTGCTTTATGGGTATATGAGTACAGTGCGTGCATTTTGGTGTGAGTTTTAATTCCTGTCCTTTGTTCTGCCCTTCTTAGTATTTGAACCAGATCTAGTGAAAGCCATAGACATGTTTCATGGTGTTCATGACCATCCATGTGCTTGTACTATCCCTCTTTGTCCATTTTTTCCCCAATGTCTTCTTTCTTCCTCCTTCTCCCATTCCCAACTCCCCTAGTCTAGAAGTAATAATTATTAAAGTGTCTTCGCGTAGACTTTACAGCTTTAGAGACTCACAGTCATTAACAGTTTAGTGTAACTAACTTAATGCATTATGCTTTCTTCCTGGGGTATATATTTACATTCTAAAAGACAACCTGTGCTCAGTGCCTGTGGCTCAAGAGGCTAAGGCGCCAGCCACGTACACCTGAGCTGGTGGGTTTGAATCCAGCCTGGGCCCACCAAACAACAATGATGGTTGCAACCAAAAAATAGCAGGGCGTTGTGGCGGGCACCTGTAATCTCAGCTAATTTGGAAGGAGGCAGGTAACTCGCTTGAGCCCAGGAGTTAGAGGTTGCTGTAGCTGTGATGCCATGGCACTCTACCCAGGGCAACAGCTTGAGGCTCTGTCTCAAAAAAAATAAATAAATAAAAATAAAAGACAACCTGGCCTGGCACTGTGGGTCCTGCCTATAATCCCAGTACTCTGGGAAGCCCAAGTGGGCAGATCGCCTGAGCTCACTAGTTCAAGATCAGCCTGAGCTATAGCAAGACCTCATCTCTAAAAATAGCTGCCAGATATTGTGATGGATGCCTGTAGTCCCAGCTACTTGGGAAGCTGAGGCAAGAGAATTGCTTAAGGCCAAAAGTCTAAGTTTGCTGTGAGCTATGATGCCAAGGCACTCTGGGGGAGAGGGGGGCCACAAAAGTGAGACTCTGTCTCAAAAAAATAAAATAATAAAAGAAGCCAAGTATGGTGGCTCACGCCTGTAATCCTAGCACTCTGGGAAGCCGAGGCGGGTGGATTGCTGAGCTCACAGGTTTCAGACTAGCCTGAGCAAGAGCAAGACCCCCATCTCTAAAAATAGGCATTGTGGGGGGCACCTGTAATCCCAGCTACTCAAGGTGCTGAGACAAAGAGAATCTCTTGAGCCCAAGAATTTTAGTTTTCTGTGAGCTATGACGCCAGTGCACTCAACCAAGGGCAACAAATGAGACTCTGTCTCAATAAATAAATAAATAAAAATAAAAGACAACCTAGGTGTATCTCAAGTGATCCTCCCAGCTTGGCCTCCCAAAGTGCTAGGATTTCAGGCATGAGCCACTGTGCCCAGCCTGACCTCACATTCCTTGGCTTTTCTTTGATAAGTTAAAATATACTAAGCCCTCACTATTTTGGCATAGTGTGATCATTTAGTTCTCTAAAAACTAACAATAATAATAATAGTAACAACAGAAAAGATTTTATTAATAGTTATTTAAAACCAAGTGCCCTACACTATAAGGGGCTTTTATACACTATAAGGGGCTTTTAAAGATTCATGCTTAAAATGCTTTCCCCTGAGCTACGAACTTCCTTTAATAAGACTAGTATGGCCAGCATGCTTAATTTGTGCCAGAAAAAAATCCCACCGGACACGGTCCTCCTTAGTAATGGCAAGGGATCAAGCTAGACAGCATAAGAGTAATACAGCCAAAGGCCGTGGGTTCAACTCAGGAGAAAAAGGTAGATGAGAGTCATCTAGTTAAAGCTTCTTCTGTTATACCCCTGGAAGGCACCACGCAGTTTGCCAGCATTTTATCTGCCAGCAGCAGATGTAAGCTCTCAAAAACAGCAGGGAGGATGTTGACTGCAACAATGCATCAAGGCTGTGGTTTGTAACCTCAATAGTAAGGCAGTTAAAACTTTTTTTTTTTTTGACAAAGACGTTTTGATTGCCAAATCCATAACCATTAGCAGCTGTGGTTGTGAACAGTTTTCTAGACCTAACAAGTTTTCAAATAAAAAGTTGAGTTGGTGGCTTTTGTTTCTATGTGTCTGTGTTATATTTGTGCTATTTATATCCCTGCTGTCTAAAGAAAATCTGATTTGTCTGAAATCTCCAAGGTCATTGATTATTCTATTGCTTCTGAACAGAATCCATTCCTTTCCTGCTAGCTTGCTGACCCTTTAGTCCATTTGGTCTTCTGGCTTTTATAACAGCCAAGACCCTATCTTTAAGGAATTACGCTGAAGCAGTTGTACTTGCTAGCTGTCTGCCTATATCCAGTAATTGACATCAGCTATACAATTGCCCTCTTCAAGGGAATAGAGTATTACTTGTTCCTTCTTCTGTAAGAATAGCCAAAAAACATAGATCTTCAGAAAGATTGCAGGTGTCACTTCATGTGTGTAAATCACTGGCTTCTGTCACCAGTGGATTGTGAGTCTGAGAGGTGACAAAAAAGAAAATGAAGGAAGTAATAGTCAATATTCAAACAAAGCATTGGACTTGAAAATGCAGGTCCCAAATTCCCTTTTAAAATATGTGAAAAAGGACTGGGCATGGTGGCTCATGCCTGTAATTCTAGCTAGCTCTTTGTGAAGCTAAGGTGGGTGGATTGCCTGAGCTCAGGAGTTTGAGACCAGCTTGAGCAAGAACAAGACCCTGTCTCTACTGAAAATATATAGAAAAAAGTAGGCAGGTGTTGTCGTGGATGCCTGTAGTCCCAGCTACTCAGGAGGCTGAGGTAAGAGGATGGTCTGAGCCCAAGAGTTTGAGGTTGCTGTGAGCTATGATGCCATGACACTCTGCCCAGGGTGACAGAGTGAAATTCTATGTCTTAAAAAAAGAAGAAGAAATAGAATAGTAAAATAAGTTAAAATGGTCTGGGCACAGTAGCTCACACCTGCAGTCCTAGCTACATGGAGGCTGAGATAGGAAGATTGCTTGAGCCCAGGAGTCAATGCTGCAGTGGCTGCAGGACCTAGCCACTGAGCTACAGGCACCAACCCTATAAATTATATCTCAATATGAGGTCTCACTTTGGCTCAGGCCAGGCAATCCACCTGCCTCGGCATCCCAGAGTGCTAGGATTACAGATGTGAGCCTCTATGCTCAGCCTATATAGCTGTAATTTAAAAAAAGAAGAAGCAGCAGCAGCTCTGTGCCCATAGCTCAGTGGTTAGGGTGCTGGCCATGTATACCGGGGCTGGTGGATTCAAACCCGGTCTGGACCTGCTAAACAAAAATTAGCTGCAACAACAAAAAAATAGCCAGGCATTATGGCAGGTGTCTCTAGTCCCAGCTACTTGGAAGGCTAAGGCAAGAGAATCGCTTAAGCCCAAGAGTTTGAGGTTTCTGTGAGCTATGATGCTGCGGCACCGAGGACAACATAGTGAGACTCTGTCCCCCAAAAAAATAAATAGGCTCGGCACCTGTGGCTCAAGCGGCTAAGGCGCCAGCCACATACACCTAAGGTGGCCGGTTCGAATCCCCAGCCCGGGCCTGCCAAACAACAATGATGGCTGCAACCAAAAAATGGCCGGGCGTTGTGGCGGGCGCCTGTGGTCCCAGCTGCTTGGGAGGCTGAGGCAGGAGACTCGCTTGAGCCCAGGAGTTGGAGGTTGCTGTGAGCGTGATGCCATGGCACTCTACCCAGGGGATAGTTTGAGGCTCCGTCTAAAATAAATAAATAAATAAATAAATATCATAAAAAATAATATTTACCTTATAGGGGTACAGGTGAATCTTTCTAAGAGTAGAATGTGAACGTTTTAAAGCAATAACTGAGAAAATGACATGAAGGCTGTGTTGACCAGTTTGATGGAAGTATTTCAGATTGCATGTGAAAACCCCACACTGTACCCCAGAAGTGCATTAATGTACATAGTTACCATTCAATAAAAAAAAAAAAATAATAATAATAATAATAAAAGAAAGGCATATTCCAAGGAGAGGGAATAATGTGAGCGGAGTCACAGAGATGGGAAATAAATGATGGTCCACTATGGAGAATAATGGCAAACTAGTTTGTTGAAAAAGAGTGTGAGTGAGGAAGAACAAGCAGCAAACAAGAATGGAAACGTATATTTGGTGAGATGGTGGTTAGCTTTAAATGAAAGGCCACTGAAGTAAGACTTTGTTCTACATTTATTTGTGGGATGAGGGAAGAGTGTTTTGAATGTTTTTATGAGGGACTGCCATGATCAGAGCCATGTTTGAGGAAAACTAGCAACAACATGGCAGATGGATAGAGGGATTCTGAAGATTAGTGATGAGATAGTTGTAGTTGAGGGTAGAGATGTTAAAAAAAAAAACTGTCTAGGATAATGCCAGTGAAATTATACAAGGGGGGAATACATGCATGAGGTTTTATATAGATAGAATTGATCACTGATATGATGCCTCGGAGCTCCAGTGGCGCAGTCGGTTAGTGCACGATACTTATATGATATGATGCCTTCATTTTACCTTTTATTTTTATTTATTTATTTTTATTTTTTTATTTTTTTGAGACAGAGCCTCAAGCTGTCACCCCGGGTAGAGTACTGTGGCATCATAGCTCACAGCAACCTCCAACTCCTGGGCTTAAGCAATTCTTTTGCCTCAGCCTCCCAAGTAGCTGGGACTACAGGCGCCTACCACAACTCCCGGCTATTTTTTTTTCTTTTGGTTGTAGTTGTCATTGTTTGGCAGACTCAGGCTGGATTAGAACCTGCCAGCTCTGGTGTATGTGGCTGGTGCCTTAGCCGCTTGAGCTATAGGCGCTGACCCACCTTTTATTTTTTTTAATTAAGACAGGTTCTCACTGTGTTGTCCAGTCTAGAGTACAGTGGCTAGAGCTCATTGCAGCCTTGAATTCCTGAAGTCAAGTAATCTTTTTGCCTCAACCTTCCTAGAAGCAGGGACTACAGGCATGTCTGGTTAATTTTTAAATTTTTTGTAGAGACAGGTTTTCACTGTTGTCCAAGCTATTCTCCAACTCCTGGCCTCCAGTGATCCTCCTGCTTTGGCCTCCCAAAGTGCTAAGATTATAGGCATGAGCCACTGTACCCATGCCATTTTACCTTTAACCCAAGACATTGTGAAAGTGCTCTACTTGATCTGCAAGGAATCTCCTGTAGCCTTACTGTCTTCTTTCAATCTATTTAAGATTTCTTGGTTTGTCACCAGTCTACTTTGTGAACCAGGTGGCAAATTATCTTGTAACTTTAGATTTTATTGCTCAGAATATTATTATTGTTATTGTTGTTATTATTATTAAAGACAGAGTCTCACTCTGTTGCCTGGGCTAGAGTATTGTGATGTCAGCTTAGTTTACAGCAACTTTAAACTCTTGGATTTAAGCGATCATCCTCAGCCTTCCCAGTAGCTGGGACTACAGGCATGCACCACAGCATCTGGCTAATTTTTCTATTTTTGGTAGAGACGAGGTCTCACTTTTTTTTTTTTTT
>NW_003852406.1:16758312-16760629 GCF_000181295.1 Otolemur garnettii
TCAGTGGTTAGGGTGCCAGCCACATATACCAGGGCTGGTAGGTTTGTAAACCCAGCCGGGCCTGCCAAACAACAATGACGACAGCAACAACAACAAAGTAGCTGCATGTTGTGGTGTGTGCCTGTAGTCCCAGTTACTTGGGAGGCTGAGGCAAGAGAAGTGCTTGAGCCCAAGAGTTAGAGGTTGCTGTGAGCTATGACAACAGGGCATTCCACCTGGGGTGACAAAGTGAGACTCTGTCTCAAATAAAATAAATAAATAAATAAATGTAAGAACAAAAATGAATTTTGGCAATGAAAAATCTTAGAGTTCAGGCAGCACCTGTAGCTTAGTGAGTAGGGCGCCAGCCCCATATGACAAGGGTGGCAAGTTCGAACCCGGCCCCAGCCAAACTACAACAACAAAAAAATGACCAGGCATTGTGGCAGGTGCCTGTAGTCCCAGCTACTTAGGAGGCTGAGGCAAGTGAATCGCCTAAGCCCAAGAGCTGGAGATTGCTGTGAGCTGTGATGCTACGGTACTCTACTGAGGGTGAGACTCTGCCTCTTAAAAAAAAAAAAAGAAAAGGAAAAATCTTAGATTTTGAAGTTAGCTACATTGCTGAATTTTTCTGTTGTTTTTGGTAACTTGCAAGTAACTTGGTAACTTGGAAGTCATGAAATTTGTATTTTTTTTTACAAACCATTGGGATTTTTAAGTTATCATAATTGTACTAGCTAGGATCTTCAACTTTACTAGGAGTGGTGGTAATGAGTACACTTATCTCATAATTGATTTGTAGATAATGCTTTTGTTTCCTCATAAAATTGATATATTTGTCCTGATGTTATCTTCAATGATTATGACAATGTTTTGCCTATAGTTGATGTTCTGTAAATATTCATGGAATAAAAGAACATGAAATAAAAAAAAAGAAGAAAAATCTTAGAATTGGCTCTGCACCCATAACTCAATGGTTAGGGTGCCAGCCACATGCACTGGGGCTCATGGGTTTGAATCCACCAGGGCCTGCTAAACAACAATGACAACAACAACAAAACAAATAGCCGGGTATTGTGGCGGGTGCCTATAGTCCCAGCTACTTGGGAGGCTGAGGCAAGAGAATTGCTTAAGCCCAAGAGTTTGAGGTTGCTGTGAGCTGTAACTCCATGGCACTCTACTGAGGATGACATAATGAGACTCTGTCTCAAAAAAAAAAATAGAAAATCTATTCAGGTTTGGTGGTGTATGCCTGGAATGCCAGTTAGTCGGCTGAGGCAAGAGGATTGCTTGAGCCGAAGAGTTTGAGGTCGCTGTGAGCTACAGTGATGCCACAGTACTCTAGCCAGGGCAACAGAGTGAGATTCTGTCTCAAAAAAACAAAACAAACAAATAAAAAAACTAGCCTGTTGGGGTGGCTCACAACTAAAATCCTAGCATTCTAGGAGGCTGCAACTGGTGAGTTGTTTAAGTTCAGGAGTTTGAGACCAGCCTGAGCAAGATTGAGAGACCCCTATCTCTACTAAAAATAGAAAAAAATTAGCTGGTATTGTGGCAGGTGCCTGTAGTTCCAGTTACTCAAGAGACTGAGGCAAGAGGATTTCTTGAGCCCAAGAGTTTTAGGTTGCTGTGAATTATACTGCCAGGGCACTCAACTCACTACCCAGGGGAGTGAGACTCTGTTTCAAAACCAACAAAATGCGGTAATCTGGTCAAAGTATTGTGATTAGGGAGAGGGGAGGAGAGAGGGAGATTGGTGTGCTCCCACCTAATGGGCACAATGAAAGGGTATATGACTCATCTCCTGGGTGCAGGACACAACTACTATAGGGACCTTATCTAACAAATATAAACATTGTAACCTAATCGTTTGTACCCTCATATTAATCTGAAATTTTTAAAAAAACTACTATGATTAGTGTATTACCCTAATGTAAGAAAATTTTATCTTCCAGTGTTGTGGAGCCTGAGGTACTAGTTGTCCTAGGCTTTCAAGGAAGGAAAATGTAAAGAGAACTATCAGAGAACACAGTTGCTTTTAGGGTATAGTTCTTGGATCTTTTGTGCTTATAGCCTCTTTATCAGATTCATTTCTTTCTCTCTATTATCTCCTGATTCGTCTTGGAGTTGATTTTCAACTAACTAGATTTCAGAGCCTGATTTCATGTCCTATCTAGTTCCATAAAGTTCAAACCAAAAAGCCCTACATTCAATATGTTTTTTTTGTTAATGAGTTCCTTATTAATTGTTTGCTTTAGACTATTAGCTGTTAGACCTCTGGACACTGGTGTAAAATTTATAGATTAACTGGGGGTTTCTTGTCAAGAGTGATATAGTT
>NW_003852406.1:16762695-16766862 GCF_000181295.1 Otolemur garnettii
AAAAAAAAAGAAAAAGAATCCCTTCTATGGGTGGCGCCTGTGGCTCAAGGAGTAGGGCACCAGGCCCCATATACTGGAGGTGGCGGGTTCAAGCCCAGCCTGGGCCAAAACTGCAAAAAAAAAAAGAAAAAAGAAAAAGAAAAATAATCCCTTCTCCCAATGCATAGGCCTTACTTTATTCCTTACAGGCTACTTAGCTGTTCATCTCTCTTTTTTGTAAGCCACTTGAACTTCAGTGGTAGTAATGGGAAGAGGCATATTCCATGTGTAACTTGAATTTGAGATTCATTTGGTAAAACTGATTTTATTTATTTTTTTTTAGGATAAGCATGATTTTTTTAAATTAAATCATAGCTGTGTATATTGATGCATTTATCAGGTTCAGTGTACTGATTTGATATACAATGTGAGATGCTTACGTTGACCAATTAACACATCCATCACCTCGCCTACTTATTTGTTGTGGTAAGATAATTATACTCTTTTCTTTTTTTTTTTTCGAGACAGAGTCTTATTTTATTGCACTCGGTAGAGTACTATGATGTCACAACTCACAGCAACCTCCAGCTCCTGGGCTTAGGTGATTCTCTTGCCTCAGTATCCCAAGTAGCTGGGACTACAGGCACCTGCCACAACACCCGGCTATTTTTTTGTTGCAGTTTGACTGGGGCCAGGTTCGAACCTGCCACTCTTGGTATATGGGGCTGGAGCCCTGCCCACTAAGACACAGGTGCTGCCCCTATACTCTTTTCTTAATTGTTTTGAAATGTAATTGCATTATGCACATTAGTTTACCTCACCTAATGTAAAACTGATTTTAATCTTTATTGTGAGGCATGATGGGTCCAAGGAAGATGTTGTGTCTTTCATTTGTCCATCATCTTTCTAGTTTTCCCATTATTTAATACTTGTTTTGTCTGCTAATATATGTTAGAGTAGTTTTACTTAAAGCCATTTTGGCCACTTGCCAAGATACAAATATTTTAATTTATCTTGAGGAATAACACATTTAGAATATCACCTACTTTCACCCAAAGTTACAGTCCTAAGGGTGTCCAGTTCCCAGCTTATGTGTACTTAGCATAAATAAGATAACCTTAATGTACAAGTTGGTAAATTCATTCATTTATTCAATGAATATATATATATATATTTTTTTTTGAGACAGAGCCTCAAGCTGTCCCCATGGGCAGAGTGCCGTGGCATCACAGCTCACAGCAACCTCCAACTCCTGGGCTCAAGCGAGTCTTCTGCCTCAGCCTCCCAAGTAGCTGGGACTATAGGCACCTGCCACAATGCCTGGCTATTTTGATGAATATTATTATCTTTTTTTTTCAGAGATAGAGTCTCACTTTGTCACCCTGGGTGGAGTACCGTGGCGTCACACAGCTCACAGCAACCTCCAACTCCTGGGTTTAGGTGATTCTCTTGCCTCAGCCTCCTGATATTATTATTATTTTTGACACAGAGTTTCACTATGACCCCTCAGTAGAGAGCTGGGGCGTTATAGCTCAGAGCCACCTCAAACTCTTGGGCTTAAGTGATTCTCTTGCCTCAGCCTCCCAAGTAGGTAGGACTACAGGCACCCACCACAACACCCAGCTATTTGTTTTGTTGTTGTTATCATTGTTGTTTAGCAAGCCCAGGCCGAGTTCAAACTCCCCAGCGTTGGGTGTATGTGACTAGTGCCGTAACCACTGTGCTACGGGGGGAAGTAGCTGTGGGGGGAAGCCTATTATTTTTTTTTTTTTTGAGGAGTCTCGCTTAGTCACACTTGGTAGAGTGCTGTGGTGTCTTAGCTTATAGGAACCTCAAACTCTTTTTTTTTTTTTTTTGAGACAGAGCCTCAAGCTGTCCCCCTGGGTAGAGTGCCGTGGCATCACAGCTCACAGCAACCTCCAACTCCTGGGCTCAAGCGAGTCTCCTGCCTCTGCCTCCCAAGTAGCTGGGACCACAGGCGCCCGCCACAACACCCGGCTGTTTTTTGGTTGCAGCCGTCATTGTTGTTTGGCGGGGCTGGGCTGGGGATTCGAACCCGTCACCTTAGGTGTACGTGGCTGGCGCCTTAGCTGGTTGAGCTATAGGTGCCGAGCCAGGAACCTCAAACTCTTGGGTTCAAGTGATACTCTTGCCTCCCAAGTAGCTGGGACTACAGGCGCCCTCCACAACACCAGCTATTTTTTAGAGACAGGGTCTTGCTCTGGCTCAGGCTGGTCTCTGGTCTCAAACCTGTGAGCTCAGGCAATCCACCTGCCTTGGCCCCCCAACTGCTAGGATTATAGGTGTGAACCACTATACCCAGCCCAATGAATAAATTTATTGATTGCCTGCTATGTGCCAGGCATGGTTCTAGGTGCTTTAAGAAGTAAACAGAACAGACAAAAATCCCTGTCTTTGTGGAGCCTTCATCCTATTAAGGGGAGACTGAATAAAAACATTATATAGGGCGGCACCTGTGGCTCAGTGGGTAGGGTGCTGGCCATATACACCCAGGCTGGCAGGTTTGAACCCAACCCAGGCAGCTAAAACAGCAATGACAACTGCAACAACAACAACAACAAAAATAGTGGACATTGTGGCAGGTGCCTGTAGTCCCAGCTACTTGGGAGGCTGAGAAAAGAGAGTCACTTGAGCCCAAGAGTATGAAGTTGCTGTGATCGGTGATGCCATAGCAGTCTACCGAGGGCAACAAAGTGAGACTTATCTCCAAAAAAATAAATTAATGATATAAATAAGGAAGATGATTAGGGGAACATTCACTATACAGTTAGCATTTGGGCTGGATACCGTGATGTGTGCCTGTAATTCCAGGTACTCAGAAGACTGAGGCAGGAAGGCTGAGGCCTCTGCTTGAGGCCAGAAGTTCGAGACCAGCCTGAGTAACATAATAAGACTCTGTATCTTTAAAACAACTACAACAATAATAACAACAAGAACAACAACAACAACAAAATAAAGTTAACATTAGAACAAAGTTCTGAAGGAAGAGAGGGAGAAAGGGATGTAAATGTCTAGGGTTAAAAACATTCCAGGAAGAGGAAACAGGCAAGTGCAAAGAACCCAAAATGGGAAAAACCAGGAAGCCAGTATGGCTAACATGGAGTCAAAGTGAAGGATAGTAGTAAGAGAGGTGTCAGAGAACAAAAGAGGGGGGCCAGATTGTCTAGGGATTTATAGTCCTGCTAAGGTCTTAGACTTTTATTCTGATTGAGATGAAAAGACACTGGAGGCTCCAGCACCTATGGCTCAAGCGGCTAAGGCACCAGCCACATACACTTGAGCTGGAGGGTTTGAATCCAGCCCAGGCCCGCCAAACAACAATGATGGCTACAACCAAAAAAAGTACCCGGGCATTGTGGCGGGCACCTGTAGTCCCAGCTGCTTGGGAGGCAGAGGCAGGAGAATCTCTTGAGCCCAGGAGTTGGAGGTTGCTGTGAGCTGTAATGCCATGGCTCTGCCCAGGGCAACAGCTTGAGGCTCTGTCTCAGAAAAAAAAGAAAAGAAAAGACATTGGAGAGTTTTAGGCAGAAGAGTGACATGATCTTTTTTTTTTTTGAGACAGAGCCTCAAGCTGTCCCCCTGGGTAGAGTGCTGTGGCATCACAGCTCACAGCAACCTCCAACTTTTTTTTTTGTTGTTTGTTTGTTTTTGAGACAGAGTCTCATTTTGGCACTCTTGGTAGTGTACTGTGGCATCATAGCTTACAGCAACTTCAAACTCTTGGGCTCAAGCAATTCTGTTGTCTTAGCTTCCCAAGTTGCTAGAACTACAGGTGCTTTCCCCTATAGCCAGCTATTTTTAGAGATGAAGTATTCCTCTTATTCAGGCTGGTCTCAAACTTGTGAGCTCAGGCAGTCCATCCATCTCGGCCTCTAGAGGGCTAGGATTACTGGCGTGAGCCACGGCACATGGCATGATCTTTTTTTTTTTGAGATAGAATCTCAACTGTGTTGCCCTCAGTAGAGTGCTGTGACATCATAGCTCACAGCAACCTCAAACTCTTGGGCTTAAGTAATTCTCTTGCCTCCACCTCCCAATAGCTGGGAATATAGGTGCCTGCCACAATGCTCAGCAGTTTTTGTTGTTGTTGTTGTTGTTATTATTGTCATCATTGTTTAGCAGGCCCTGGCAGGGTTCAAAGCCACCAGCCCTGATGCATGCAGCTGG
>NW_003852406.1:16768579-16769842 GCF_000181295.1 Otolemur garnettii
AAAAAAAAAAAAAAAGAAAAAAGAAATGGTTCATTGTTGTTGTGTAGAATAAGAGAAGACAACAGTTAAAATGACATTTGTTCTGATTTTTGGTCAGCTCATAAAGCTCCCGATTATCTAGCTTTTTCACATTTCCAATTTGCTTCAAATATCTAAGGACCAACCAAAGAATGATTATCAAGTTCCTTACTTCTTGTGTAGTTTTCAGAGGATCAGCCTTGATGATTGCTCTCGGTTGTTGTCACCTTTCAATGGCCTGCTACTACACTCTTCACCTTCAAGGCTCTCATCTACTTTGCAAAATTTCTCAAACTGCCACTGCACTGTGCATTTGTTAGCAGTTCCTGGTAATCTTGTGAGTTGTCTCTGTTGCATTATGACCCATTTTGGGGGGTGGGGGGCAGATAAAATCTCACTATGTTGCCCTCAGAGGAGTAATATGGTGTCACAGCTCACAGCAACCTCAAACTCTTGGTCTCAAGTGATGCTCTTGCCTCAGCCTCCTGAGTAGCTGAGACTACAGGCAACCGACCGTAACACTTGGCTATTTTGATAATCAACACATTGTTGCCAATGAGAAATAAGTTTGTTTCTTCCTGTAGCATAAAAATCAATGCTTTCAGGGCATCACCTGTGGCTCAAGGAGTAGGGTGCCAGTCCCATGTACCGGAGGTGGCAGGTTCCCCAACCAAAAAAAAAAAAAAAAAAATCTATGCAGATTGGTATTGTGGAGAAGAATTGGGCCCTTTCTATTGACCAGTGCCAGCTACAAGTGTTGGCATTTTTCACTGCATCTCATCAATTTGTTGAGCATATTTCTAGATGTGATGGCTTTTCCAGGATTCAGAAAGCTGTAGCTGTGTTTGGTCAGACCAGCAGCAGACCACCAAACAGTAACCATGACCCTCTTTTGGTGCAAGTTTGATTTTGGGAAGTGCTTTAAAGGTTTCTGTCCGTCTAACCACTGAGCTGATCATTGTTGTATGAAATGTCACAATCTGATCAAGAAATGGTTCATTGGTTGGTGCCTGTGGCTTAGTCGGTAAGGTACCTGCTCCATATACTGAAGGTGGCAGGTTTGAACCCAGTCTCAGCCAAACTGCAACACAAAAATAGCTGGGCGTTGCGGTGGGCACCTGTAGTCCCAGCTACTCGGGAGGCTGAAGCAAGAGGATCGCCTAAGCCCAGGAGTTGGAGGTTGCTGTGAGGTGTGTGATGCCATGGCATTCTACCAAGGGTGACAAAGTGAGACTCTGTCTCTAC
>NW_003852406.1:16770436-16775148 GCF_000181295.1 Otolemur garnettii
CTAAGGCGCCAGCCACATACACCTAAGGTGGCGGGTTCGAATCCCCAGCCCGGACCCGCCAAACAACAATGACGGCTGCAACCAAAAAAAAAAAAAACAAAAGAATACTTTAGGGCGGTACCTGTGGCTCAAGGAGTAGGGCACTGGCCACATATACTGGGGGTGGCGGGTTCAAACCTGGCCCCGGCCAAAAAAAACCTGCAAAAGAAAAAAAAGAATGTATTCCAGGGCTCAGCGCCTATAGCTCCGTGAGTAGGGCGCTGCCCACATACACCAAAGTTGGCAGGTTCAAACCTGACCTGGGCCTGCTAAACAACAATGACAACTACAACAAAAAATAGCTGGGTATTTTGGCAGGCGCTTATAGTCTCAGCTACTTGGGAGGCTAAGGCAAGAGAATCACTTATGCCCAAGAGTTTGAGATTGCTGTGAGCTGTGATGCCGTGTACTCTGCCGAGGGTGACGTAGTGAGACTCTGTTTCAAAATAAATAAATAAATAAATGTGTATATATATATATATATATATATATTCCAGTATTAAACAGCAAATTTCAACAATGCAGAAACTGCAATTACTTTTGCACCAACCTAATACATTCATACCAGTAATGCATAAGGATTTCAGTTTTGTTTTTTTTGAGAATGAGTCTTACTTGGTCACCCTCAGTAGAGTGCTATGGCATCATAGCTCACAGCAATCTCAAACTCTTGGGCTCAAGCAATTCTCTTGCGTCAGCCTCCCAAGTATCTGGGACTACAGGTGCCCAACACAACAGGTGGCTGTTTTTACAGATGGGGTCTCACTTTTGCTCATTGTGGTCTCAAACCCATGAGCTTAAGCAATCCACCTGCCTCGGCCTCCCAGATTCAATTTTTTCACATCTCTGCCAACACTTTTTTTTTTTTTTTTGAGACAGATTCTCAAGCTGTTGCCCTGTGAGGAGTGCCATGGTGTCACAGCTCATAGCAATCTCAAAGTCTTGGGCTTAAGTGATTCTCTTGCCTCAGCCTCCCAAGTAGCTTGGACTACAGGTGCCCACCTCAATGCCCAGCTATTTTTTTTTGTTGTTGCAGTTGTTGTTTAGCAGGCCCAGGCTGGGTTTAAGCCTACCAGCCTTGGTGTATGTGGCCGGTGCCTTAACCACTGTGCTACACTTGCTGAGCCTCATTTTTGTTTTTTGTTTTTTGGCGGGGGCTGGATTTGAACCTGCTACCTCTGGCATGTGGGGCCTGCGCCCTACCCTGAGCCACAGGCACTGCCCTCATTTTTCTTTTTGTTTTGTTTTATAATAGCCATCTTAGTGACTATGGAGTGGTATCTATTGTGGTTTTGGCTTGCATTTCTAGAATCTTGGAAAATCCATATAGATAGTTTTTTTCTTTTTCTTTTTCTTTCTTTCTTTTTTTTTTTTTTTGAGATAGAGTCTCTGTCACCTTTGGAAGAGTGTCACAGAGTCATCATAGCTCACAGGAACCTCAAACTCTTAGGGTCAAGAGCCTCTTGCTTTGGCCTTCCCAAGTAGCTGGGACTACATATACCAGATTAATTTTTCTGTTTTTAGTAAAGGCAGGGTCTCACTCTTGCTCAGATTGGTCTTAAACTTCTGAGCTCAAGGGATCTTCTGAGGCTACCCTCAGCCTCCCAGAGTGCTAGGATTATTGTTGTGACTCACTACACTCAGTCAATAGTATTTTTTTTTTTTTTTCACTCTGAGACTAAAGGAGATCAACACGATTGAATGTAGACAGAGAGGTTTGCGGTGGGACTTCTGTGTACTCCAACATTAAAGGAATGGGAGATGAAGAACAGTTAGTAAAGTAGCAAAACCGGAAAGACAATGGTATCCTGGAAGCCAAGTAAAGAATGTGTTCAAGAAAGAGAGAACACATATCAAGTTCTACAAATAGATTAATTAAGAAGAGAACTGAAAATTGACCATTTGATTTAGCAACTTGGAAATCAATGATGACCTTTACAAGTATAATTTTAGTGGAGTGAAGAGCTTGTTCATAGTGAGTTCAGGAAAAAAGAGAAGCAGAAGAATTAAAGGTAGGCAGTATAGATAATTCTTATGATGAATTTTGTTGTAAAAGAGGTATGATTAAATAGGTAGTAGCTGGAGAAGGATGTGGGATCTGGATAAGAATTTTTTTTTTTTATGACAGACATTACAGAATGTGTGTTAATGAGATTGATCCAGGAGAGATGGAACCATTATTGATGTGGAAGGAGGAGGAGAGAATGGCTGAAATGGCTTGTAGTTTTGGGAAAACGTTCAGTTCCTAACAGCATTGTCCTTGGCCTCAAGGTTCTCTCAGCTATAGAGAAGGAAAGCAGGAAAATTGAAGAGATGGTAATTGTGACTGCTGTTGCTTTAGCCTTTGTAGAATTAGGTTTGAAGATCTTGATGGCAGCCTCTGGTCTTATTATGCCAAAGCACCTCAGCAGTGATTTTATGTAGAGTTTACTTCCAATACCTAGTACTCAGTAGGCCCTGCTTTTCTTGATGTTCTAAAAATCCAGATAAAAAAAGAAGAGGATTGGGCGGTGCCTGTGGCTCGAAGGGGTAGGGCGCCAGCCCCATATGCTGGAGGTGGTGGGTTCAAGCCCAGCCCCGGCTAAACACTGTAAAAAAAAAAAGAAGAAGAGGATTTGTCATTCCGTCTTTAGTCTTTCTTTTCCATCAGAAACATTTTGACCATGCCTATGAATGTGATTATGGCTGATCCTTGATATTAAGTTTATATTTTATCAAAGTACATGCCACACCTGTTCCACACAGAAAGCTGTGGTATGTAGGCAGGACAAAATGATACCAAAAATCTTTTCTGTTTTCCCTGCAGCATCACTTACCTCTGACAGGAGTGGTCAATAAAGAATTTTAACTATTTACATTCCCACTAGTTCTAGAGAAATTTGAATTTTCTTTCTTTCTTTTTTTGGAGATAGTCTCAGTCTGTTGGCCTGAGTAGAGTGCTTTGGCATCACAGCTCACAGCAACCTCAAAAGCTTAGGCTCAAGCGATCCTCTAGCCTCAGCCTCCTGAGTAGCTGAGACTACAAGTGCCCACCACAATGCCCAGCTAATTTTTCTATTTTTAGTAGAGATGGGAGCTTGCTCTTGCTCAGACTGGTCTTGAACTTTTGAGTTTAAGCAATCCACCCACCTCAGCCTCCCAAAGTGCTAGGATTACAGACATGAGCCATCTTGCCCAGCCTACTTCAGAACCTTAAATATTTAGAAGACACATCTGAGCAGATGTATAAACATGGAAAATACAGGTAATTTCATACTTTTGAATGTAGGTACTCAGAGAAAGCCTCCTCTCATAAAGAAGTCTGACCCATAAGCCTATGAGTCATACTTGTTGAACAAACTAAACAGAAGTCATCCCAAGACAAAATTCCAGATTGATCAGTTGGGCATTGCTAGAGAGCATTTTCTGACAACCCCCAAGTATTCCTTAAATTGTGTATCTAGTGTAGTCTTATTCTGTGTATGTTTTCACAGAAGGAATAAAAGTCCTAACTATTCGCACAGATTTGTTTTGTGATACGAGATCCAAAGGAGCTTGTAAATAATTTTTAGAATTGCTCTACCAGTTACCTTTTCACCCTAAGTAGGTCTGGAAGTCGTCCAACAAAAGAGCTTTTGCATGTTCATACGTTTCAAAATGAATCATCTTCCTTCCCTTTAGGGAGAAAAGGGCTCTGTGTGCTGTTTCTGGTGGAATTTCCATAAATGTCTCCTTCCAGTGCTTCACTTGAGTTGAAATAGGAGGATGTCTGATGTCTGAAGGAGACCTCTGAATCTCCCAACTCAACAGTTGCTTATGTTAAGAGGATGGTCAGTTCTGATTATTCTAGAAAAGTGCCGGGCATCCTTTTTCTCTGAAATTTCTCCTAATATAGGAAGCAAGCAATAGACTATATGATACTATGCTAAGGCTGCAGAAAGGTGAAGGTCTATTCTTGCTTGTGTGAAATGGGAATTATTATCAAGATATTGAAGTAAAATTTGGGACATCCTTTGATCTGAAAATTTACAAGTTGTCTACCTAGCCTGAACTTTTAATTTTTATATTTTACAGTTTCCAGACATCAGTCAAGAATCTGATTCTCCATTTGTTTTCATTTGCAAAAATCCCCAGGAAATGGTTGTGAAGTTTCCTCTTAAAGGAAATCCAAAAATCTGTAAGTTACGTTTTTGTTTTTTTTTTTTTTATTTAAAAGACTAGTCAGGTGCAGTAATGAGAAAGGGGGAAAGAGTAGAACAGGGAGTTTAGTCAGTAATTGACTATGAACAACAAATTGAAGTAACTCGCTATCTTTTAGCCAGCCTGTCAGTCTTTTTTTTTTGAGACTGAGTCTCACTTTGTTGCCCTCAGTAGAGTGCTATGGTATCACAGTTCACAGCAACCTCAAACTCTTGGGCTCAAGCGATTCTCTTACCTCAGCCTCCCAAGTAGCTGGGGCTACAGGTGACTGCCATAAGGTCCGGCTATTTTTAGAGACAGGGTCTCGCTTTGGCTCAGCCTGGTGTCAAACCTGTGAGCTCAGGCAGCCCACCCGCCTCAGCCTTCCAGAGTGCTAGGATCAGAAACATGAGCTACCATGCCCAGCCATCAGTCATAATCTTTGCTGGTCTAATTTTCTTTAATTGTTTTGTCTTTCATCTCAGTAGTATAATTTTTTTTTTTTTTTTTTTTTG
>NW_003852406.1:16775894-16778250 GCF_000181295.1 Otolemur garnettii
AACCTCCAACTCCTGTGCTCAAGCGAGTCTCCTGCCTCAGCCTCCCAAGTAGCTGGGACCACAGGTGCCCACCACAACGCCTGGCCATCTCTTGGTTGCAGCTGTCACTGTTGTTTTTGGTGGGCCCGGGCTGGATTCAAACCCGCCACCTTAGGTGTATGTGGCTGGCGCCTTAGCCACCTGAGCCACAGGCGCTGAGCCTATCCTTTAGTTTTTAATTCAAGAATAAGACTTAATATTTTAAGCTTTTTTTTTTTTTTTTAAGACAGAGCCTTGAATTGTCGCCCTGGGTAGAGTAATATGGTGTCACAGCTCACAGCAACCTCCAACTCTTGGGCTTAAGTGAGTCTCTTGCCTCAGTCTCCCAAGTAGCTGGGACTACAGGTGCCTTCCACAATGCCTGGCTATTTTTTTGTTGCAGTTGTCATTGTTTAGTTGGCCCAGGCTGGGTTTGAACCCTCCAGCCTTGATGCATGTGGCCGGCGCCATAACCACTGCACTAACCACTGCACTATAGGTGCTGAGCCTTAAGTGTTTGTTTTGAGCATCTATTTGTCTTTTTTTCTTTTTTGCAGTTTTTGGCCAGGGCAGGGCTTAAACCCACCACCTGTGGTATATGGGGCTGGTGCCCTACTCCCTGAGCCACAGGCACCGCCTTTGAGTATCTATTTGGAAGTACCACTTCCCACGTTTCCCTTGATTATTGTTTCCTTGATGCTGCTTTGGCCCCCTTGCTTTTCATCCTCTTTTAGAAACCTCATAATGGAGGCGGTGCCTATGGCTCAAGGAGTAGCGTGCTGGCCTCATATACAGGAGGTGGCAGGTTCAAACCTGGCCCCTGCTAAAA
This sequence comes from Otolemur garnettii, assembly GCF_000181295.1. Taxonomy (NCBI): domain Eukaryota; kingdom Metazoa; phylum Chordata; class Mammalia; order Primates; family Galagidae; genus Otolemur; species Otolemur garnettii. The sequence continues at coordinate 16,776,742 of NW_003852406.1, forward strand.
ACTGCAAAAAAAGAAACCTCGTAATGAATTGTTTTTTATAATTTTTTCTCTTAGATATTTATGATTACAGTACCTTCTGCATATTCACTTCTCAGAAAGTGCTTGTTGACTTTACTTTCAACTTCCAACTTTAACTCCCAATTTCTCTTCTCTGTCAAATGGTAGAGCAGCCTCTTCTATTTCAACACGATCTCAAAGAACATATAGTGGGGTCCTCCTGACTAACTTCCTTGGACAAACTACATCAACATCTCTTTCATTTGTTCACATTAGTTACTGGATTTTGTGCTGCTGTGTGATTGCTTTCCAATTGTGTGAATTGATGATTCTGGGTCATGAATTGTCATTACTGATGCACAACTCTAAATTACCCTATGCACTGTGAACCAACTAGCCATTTCATAAATCTGTTCTCTAGAGAAGTATTTCTTTTTCTTTCTTTTCTTTTTTTTGGCTGGGGCTGGGTTTGAACCTGCCACCTCCGGCATATGGGGCTGTCGCCCTACCCTTTTGAGCCACAGGTGCTGCCCCTCTTTCCTTTTTTTTTTTTTTTTAAGAGAATCTCACTTTGTTGCCCTCAATAGAGTGCTGTGGCATCACAGCTCACAGCAACCTCAAACTCTTAGGCTTAGGGGATTCTCTTGCCTCAGCCTCCCTGAGCTACTGGGACTTACAGGTGCTTGCCACAACGCCCAGCTATTTTTTGGTTGTACCTTGGCTGGGTCTGGGTTTGAACCCACCACCCTTGGTATATGGGGCCAATGCCCTACTCACTGAGCCACAGGCACCACCCTGGAGAAGTATTTGTTAAGCTAAAATGAAAGTAAAAACTGGCCCAGCACAGTGGCTCATGCCTGTAATCCTAACAAACTGAGAGGCTGAGGCAGGTGGATTGCTTGAGCTCACAAGTTTGAGGCCACCCTGAGCAAAAGCAAGACCCCCGTCTCTACTAAAAATAGAAAAATTGAGGCAAGCAGATCACTTGAGCCCAAGAGTTAGAGATTGCTGTGAGCTATGACCCTGGGGCACTCTATACAGGACAACAGCTTGGGACTCTGTCTAAAAAAAAATGTAAATAAAAATCACCTAGTGAACTAAGGTTCCTAGGCCTTCCTCTCAGGCGATAAGAATGCTATTGCGGACTGGGCACAGTGGTTGATGTATGTAATCCTAGCACTCTGGGAGGCCAAGGTGGATGGATTGCTTGAGCTCAGTTATTTGAGAGTAGCCCGAGCAAGAATGAAACCCTGTCTCTACAAAAAAAAAAAAAATAGAAAAACTAGCTGGGGGTAGTGGTGCACACCTGTAGTCCAGCTACTTGGGAGGCTAAGGCAAGAGGATTCCTCAAGCCCAAGAGTTTGAGGTTGCTGTGAGCTGAGATGCCAGGACATTCTACCCAGGGCACAGAGTGAGACCCTAATCTCAAAAAAAAAGAAAAAGGGCTCAGCGCCTATAGCTCAGCCGGCTAAGGCGCCAGCCACGTACACCTAAGGTGGCGGGTTCGAATCC
>NW_003852406.1:16778718-16780510 GCF_000181295.1 Otolemur garnettii
AGGGGGACTGTGACCTTTTATGTTCACTTTGCAGAAGATAGTAACTTCGTTTTTAAAGAAGCAAAATGGTATTATCGTCTTTCCTATTACATCATAGAAAAGGCTTATGATCAATGCAATGCAATTATTTTAAAACAACAGCAACCAAAAAAAAAAAAAAAAAAGACCCCTGTCTCTACTAAAAACAGAAAAACTAGGTGGGTGTTGAGCCAGGTATTGTGTGGGCCTGAAGTCCCACCTACTTGAGAGACTGAGGCAAGAGGCTCTCTTGAGCCCAGGAGAATGAGGTTGCTGGGAGCTATGATAACTTCATGTCACTCTACCTAGTGTGACAGAGTAAGACTTTGTCTCAGAAAAACAAACAAAAAAAATCCTGTTGGCCTGCTGACTACAACTTAAGTTAAACTGTTTTTAATCACAAAATGAAATGCTTAGAGTATGAACATAGACAAATGTATATTCACTGCAAAATTCAAGCAACCATCGTAATTAATGAGACATGTTCCTGAGATTCCTACAGATCAGAAAATCGGAACCACACTGCCCTTAACTTGCACATATTACTTACTTCTGATGTACTTGGTGGCCAAATTTTTTTTTTTTCTCCTCACTACAAATTAGGACTTAAATCTCATTATTCTCCCTCTTTTTTGTTTGTGGCATTCTATCCCTTCCTCCTCCATTCCATTCTCACCTTACTTTAGGCACTGGTGACAACACTGATGGCAGGAAAAAAAGATTGGTAGGTCTTCTCTCTCAGACCCTCTGTTTCTTGATCTTTAGTTTTACTTCTCTTTTTTTTAGCTTCCTCCCCTATCTCAGTTTTCATCTGCTGCTTAAGCTACTGTGAGAAAATGTTAATGTGTAAACAGAGCTTATGTATTTCTCTGAAATGCTTTACTTTAGTACTTTTTCTACCCAAAGACCCCTATTTCATTAAACCTTATTTTTATGAGGTTTCTATTGCTTCTGTTAGTTAATAGTAGACCAGACCAGGTTAAATACTTGCCAGAAAAATTTTCTTCTTCTTCTTCTTCTTATTTTTGAGATAGAGTCTTACTCTTTCACCCTGAGTAGAGTGGCATGGTGTCATAGCTCATAGCAACCTCAAACTCCTGGGCTCAAGCAACCCCCTTGCCTCAGTCTCCTGAGTCACTGGGACTACAGGTGCCTGCCACAATGCCCAGCTATTTTTATTTTTTTCTATTTTTAGTAGAGGCAGGGTGGTCTCTGCTCAGAGTGGCCTCAAACTCCTGAGCTGTAATCCACCCACCTTAGCCTCCCAAAGTGTTAGGATTGTAACTGACTGTAAAGTTTTTTTGTTTTTTTGTTTTTGTTTTTTGGGATTTTTTTTGCAGTTTTTGGCTCAGACTGGGCTAGGTTTGAACCCATCACCTCCAGCATATGGGGCCAGTGCCCTACTCCTTTGAGCCACAGGCGCCACCCATGGCTGTAAAGTTTTTAAAAAGGAGAGAATAGGTTAACGAATCCCTATGTGCCTCAGGAAAAAAAAAAAAACTTTTACAGGAGTGGGCGCCTGTGGCTCAAAGGAATAGAGTGCTGGCTCCATATGCTGGAGGTGGCAGGTTCAAACCCAGCCACGGCCAAAAACTGCAAATAAACATGTTAACAAAGGAATGCAGTGGACTGATCGTAGCTCACTGTAACCTTGAATTCCTGGGCTCAAGGCAACCCTCCTGCCTCAGCCTTCTGAGTAGCTGAGTCTTCATGTGTACATCACCATGCCTGGATAATTTTTTTTTTTTTTTTTTTTTTTTTTGAGACAGAGCCT
>NW_003852406.1:16781593-16788363 GCF_000181295.1 Otolemur garnettii
CCTCTAACTCCTGGGCTCAAGCGAGTCTCCTGCCTCAGCCTCCCAAGTAGCTGGGACCATAGGTGCCCACCACAACACCTGGCTATTTTTGTGTTGTTGTTGTTGTTGGAGCTATCGTTGTTTGGCGGGTCCAGGCTGGATTTGAACCTGCCACCTTAGGTGTATGTGGCTGGCGCCTTAGCCACTTGAGCTACAGGCGCCGAGCCCTCCATCTGGTTTTGAACTTCTGAGTGCAAGGGATCCTCCCATCTTGGACTCCCACCATGGCTAGTCTAATTTTTTATTTATTTATTTTTATTGTTTGGGATTCATTGAGGGTACAAAGAATTAGATTACACTGATTGGATTTGTTAGCTCTAGTCCCTCTTATAATTGTGTCCACATCCTCATTTTTGCCCATGCTATAGAAAAAAATTTCTATTGAGAGAATCACCCTACTTGACAATTTAGTTTGGTATGAAGTTTCTAGTCCCCATAACTCGTTTTCCCTTATTCTTCATTCCTCATTACTATCTCTAAAAACCTTCTACTGGGCAGTGCTTGTGGCTCAGTGAGTAGGGCGCCAGCCCCATATACCAAGGGTGACGGGTTCCAACCCGGCCCTGGCTGAACTGCAACAACAACAACAAAATAAATAAAAACCTTCTACTCTAGGCAGCACCCATAGCTCAATGAGTAGGGCTCTGGCCACATACACTGAGGCTGGCAGGTTTGAGCCCAGCCGAGGCCTGCTAAACAACACTGACAACTGTAACCAAAAAAAAAAAAAAAAAATAGCTGGGCATTGTGATAGGCACCTATAGTCCCAGCTACTCAGGAGGCTTGAGGCAAGAGACTCACTTAAGCCCAAGAGTTTGAGGTTGATGTGAGCTGTGACACCACGGTACTCTACTGAGGGTGACATAGTGAGACTTTGCCTCAAAAAAAAAAAAAAAAACTTTTCCCTCAAGTTAAAAAAAAAAAAAAAAAACCTTCTCCTCTGCCAGAATGCTCTCCCGTAAGCCAGTACAGTATACTTTCAGTTGTTTAGAGATAGAAAAGTTCTTTGATCCCATTGCCACATGGGAAAAGACCTACCTGGCTTTTAATTTGAAATACCACACTTTCCTCTAGATATATTATTATACCAGGTGATTAAGGTTCATAGTGTTAATAGTATTAATACTACTTGTAGCACTATGGCTTAAACGTTTTTATGTGGGATGTCTTAAAAACTTAACTATCCTTTATATATTAGTTCTATGAAAAATATGTTCCAAATTTGAAACTTTTTTTTTTCTGAAATGAGTTTTTGTTATGTTCCCCGAGCTGGCCTCAAACTCCTAGGCTCAAAAGATCCTCCCACCTTAGCCTCTTAAGTAGCTGGGATTCCAGGCACATGCCACTGTGCCCAGCTTCAAGTTCCAAACTTTTGACTTGAAAATATTCATTTACATATTGTGTTACAATGTATATATGCATGTATAAATGCCTAAAATTAAAGATACATATTTTGATTTGTTTGTGTTTTTATTACAACTATTATTATCTTTTTGAGACAAGAGTCTCACTTTGTCACCCTTGATAGAGTGTTATAGTGTCACAGCTCACAGTAGTCTCAGACTCTTGGGCTCAAGCAATTCTCTTGCCTTAACCTCCCAAGTAGCTGGGACTACAGGCACCTGCCACAACACCCAGCTATTTTTTGTTGTAGTTGTCATTGTTGGTTAGCTGGCCCGGGCTGGATTTGAACCCACCAGGCTCAAAAATTCCTTTGTTTCCTTTAAGTATCCAACCTGGGGATTCTATTATTAATTAAATTTATTGCATTTCATAATTTGAGCAGACACACAACCAAGTGCTATCATATTGCACATTGCTGTTTTCTTAAATATTTTCATTTTAAGAGATACAATTATTTTATTTTTATTTATTTATTTTTTTGAGACAGAGTCTCACTATGTTGCCTTCTGCAGAGTGCTGTAGTGTCACAGCTGATAGCAACCTCAAACTTTTGTTTTTAAGCAATTCTTTTGCGTCAGCCTCCCAAGTGGCTGGTACTATAGGCATCCACCCCAACTCCTGGCTTTTTTTGTTGTTGTTGTTGCAGTAGTCATTATTGTTTAGCAGGCCCGTGCTGGGCTCAAACACGCTAGCCTCAGTGTCTCCTAGCTCAGTGGCTAGGGTGCCAACCACATTCACCAGAGCTGGTGGGTTCACATCCAGCCTGGACCTGCCAAACAACAAGCACGTGAGGTTGAGTGGTTGCTGTGAGTGGTGATGTCACCGCACTCTACTGGGGGTGACAAAGTGAGACTCTGTCTAAAAAAAACAAAAGGAGACAAAAGGAATCATGCATGGCTTGGCACCTGTGGCTCAAGGGTCTAAGGCACCAGCCACACACATACACCTGAGCTGGTGGGTTCGAATCCAGCCCAGGCCCACAAAACAACAATGACAGCTGCAACCAAAAATATAGCCAGGTGTTGTGGCAGGTGCCTGTAGTCTCAGCTACCTGGGAGGCAGAGGCAGGAGAATTGCTTTATCCTAGGAGTTGGAGGTTGCTGTGAGCTGTAATGCCACGGCACTCTACCTAGGGCGAAAGCTTGAGGCTCTGTCTCAAAATTTAAAAAAAAGGAATCATGCAAATATTGTCTGATATTTTATCCAAAGCATGTGAAAATTCCTCTGAGAGTTGCATTGATTAATGACAAATACTTTTGCTACTTTCAACCTCTTGCTTATTTGCTGCACATGCATTTGTTTTCTCTTAGATACTATGATTAAAGGTGTGGCATAAAAAGGTGTGACATTTATTAAATGTAAAAACATTGGTGAAAAACAGAAATCTAAGTATTGTCAATCTACTATGAAGAGAATATATTGTACATCACTGAGTTCACTGTCCAGATTCCAAGTCTTGAAAGCCTAGGCTGATCTAGAACTCAGAGCTCAGAGTTTCTGCAGTTAGAGGACAGCCCTGATGACTGATTCTTTCCCCCAGGAGCCAAGTCCTTTGGCTTTATGGCCCCACCTGCTACTGTTGGCAGTCTTTCTGGTTAGATGTTAGGAATACAAAAAAATCCCGTGATTACAGGGAGTTCACAGATTGTTGGCAATGTCTAGTTTTTAGACAGCTTAGAAGATAAAAGAATTTATGAATCCCTGGGAATGCCCCAGAAATCCTTATTCCTCTCATATTTTCTTCAACCTGTTTTCCATTTGATGACATCATCATGGAAGCCAGAGATTTTTTTTCCCTACCACTGAGTGCTTTTTTCTTATGTGTTAATCTTACATGATCTGGTCTCCCTTGAGTGCTTTCACAGACGAGTTTTCTGAAACTTAGACTTGGAATGTTCTTACACAGTAAAGCTTTGAGAATGTAAGGAAGATGATGTCTTTTAATATGAGGAATCTGAAATAAATGTAATTAAAAGACTTGCCTGGGGTTTTATGGTAATTTAAGGTGAAATTGTGACCATAACTAAGATAAACAACTTTCTTTTTTTTTTTTTGAGACTCAAAGCTATCCCCCTGGGTAGAGTGCCATGGCATCATGCTCACAGCAACCTCCAACTCCTGGGCTCAAGCGAGTCTCCTGCCTCCGCCTCCCAACTAGCTGGGACTACAGGTGCCCGCCACAACGCCCGGCCATTTTTTGGTTGCAGCCATCATTGTTGTTTGGCGGGCCCGGGCTGGGGATTCGAACCCTCCACCTTGGGCGTATGTGGCTGGCGCCTTAGCCGGTTGAGCCACAGGCGCCGAGCCGATAAACAACTTTCAAGCCTCAGCATAAACAGTACAATCACTCTTGCCTTTTCAGGAGACTTTGAATTTATGAAGCACTTTAACATATTTCATTTACAGGTTGAGGATCCCAAATCAAAAAATATGAAATCTGAAATGCTCCAAAACCAAAAACTCTTTGAGCTCCAGTATGATGCTCAAGGGAAATGCATATTGGAGCATTTCAGATTTGGGATTTTTGGATTTGGGGTGCTTAACTCATTAAGTATAGCTGGCCACCTTCTTTGTCTAATGCGTTTGATGAAGCATTTGTTGAGCATGTACTATTTGACAGTCACTATGGTAGCATTAGGGAGATTCAAAGGTTTACTCGCATGTTCAGTTTTCCAGCCAGGCACCATAGGGTATGAAAGAACTCCTAAATCACTAGGTGAGAATACCCTGTGCTCTAAAGCCCAAATTAAAATCAATAGCATTGTGATTGTTAAGTATCATTTAGTGATGGTTACTGAAGAAGCCCAGGAAAGGACTGTTACCTTATTGCAGAAACATGTATAGCCCTAAAGAAAGAGACAAGGGTAGAAGTTGGGAAAGACTTAAGAAAATAGGAAAGCTGGCTCAGCGCCTGTGGCTCAAGTGGCTGAGGTACCAGCCACATACACCTAAGGTGGCAGGTTCGAATCCAGCCCGGGCCCACCAAACAACAATGACGGCTGCAACCAAAAAAATAGCTGGGCGTTGTGGCGGGTGCCTGTGGTCCCAGCTACTTGGGAGGCTGAGGCAGGAGACTCGCTTGAGCCCTCAAAAAAATAAAAAAGAAAGAAAATAGGAAAGCTGGGCACAGTGGCTCATGCCTATGATCTTAGCACTTGGGAGGCCAAGGCAGGTGGATTGCCTGAGCTCACAAGTTCCAGAGCAGTCTGAGCCAGAGCGAGACCCCATCTCTAAAAATAGCCAGGCATGGCAGGCACTTGTTGTCCCAGCTACTTGGGAGACTGAGGCAAGAGAATCACTTATGCCCAAGAGTTAGAAGTTGCTGTAAGCTATGATGCCATGGCACTCTACCAAGGGTGACAAAGTGAGACTCTATCTTGAAAAAAAGAAAACAGAGATATTTGTTAGGCCGATGTTATTTTTTTCACAATCTCTTAGTGCAGTATTCTTAGTTGGACAAATGAGAATATTGAAATGCAGAGAGATGAAATGACTTGTCCCAAGTCATACAGCTACTTAATGTCTGAGAAAGGTAGACTAGAATCCGGGTCTTCTGACTTCTATTCAGTGGTATTTCTGTTATACCTCATTGCTGTAACAAATGAAAAGGATAACATAAGAGAAGCTATAGTTGTGGGGTATGGGCCTATAGGATACCTGGCTGTCCTAGAAGGGGGAGACTCCTTGTTCTGTTTTATTTTTTAGTACTGAGATTGAACTGAACTATGTTTCTATTTTCAGCATCATTGGTTTTTTGTTGTTGTTGTTTTGTGGTTTGAACCCTCCTCCGGCATATAGGGCCTGGTGCCCTATACCTTTGAGCCACAGGTGCTGCCCCAAGCAGCATTGTTAAATAAGAATTTGTGTGAGAGAAAGCAAACTGCAAACCGTTCTTAGGCCAAACAACAGGATCTGTTAAGATTCTTCTAGTGAGGTGGATGGATGATTCCTAAAGCCACTGCCCTAAGCCAAACTCAACCCTGCTAGATGCAGGGGTCCTCAGACTTTTTAAACAGGGGGCCAATTCACTGTCCCTCAGACCATTGGAGGGCCGGACTGCGGGCCCTGGGACAGTCGGCTGCTAAGCAGGACAGGCAGCAGCAGCAAAAACACTGGACCAGCTGGATAAATGTCCTAGGCGGGCTGCATGTGGCCCACAGGCTGTAGTTTGAGGACGCCTGAAAGGAGTCAGAAGTCAGAGACCACTTCAGTAAAGTACCTCTTATTAGCGTCACCTGGAATAGGAAGGGTGCTTGTTTTCTAAGTTTAACACTTAGAAGAATCACACAGCATATCACCTTTACCCTTCTTAGCTGATGATAGGGGCCCTTTGTCAGAAAAGCATTCATGTGGATTCTATTCCAGTTTCAGGTCACTCCTCCCATTAAGAATGAGGCAGAGAGGGGTGAGTTAAACTGCTTTTCCCACTGTGAAGGAGGTTCATGCATTATTGCATTATGCTCATTCAGTTAACTGGTCTGGGGAATGGGGTTCCCACTGTGTGAAATGCCTTCCTTTTTTACATGTGTGTGTTCCTAAAGAAATTTACCTTAGCATCAGATATCCTAAAACACATGATGTTTCTTTTCTCTGTAGCTATAAACTTAGAAATATTAATGTCTTATTTTTGGGGACAGGACGGTACTCATTTTGTGTGTGTATTAGTGTTCCCACTGCTTCCTCATTCTCTGAAGTTTGGAAGTGTTTGAGTCCTGAAGCAAGATAATTGAATGTGACAGGAACACAGTAACCAGAAGACCTGGGAGGCCACAAAAGATTTGCATTGCAAATATAAAAAATAAATAATGAGACTTCTTTTTTTCCCTTACAGGGAAACTGGATTCCAAGATCCATCAAGGAGCAAAGAAGGGGTTAATGAAGCAGAATAAAGCTGTCTGACACAGGAGAAAAGGAACTATACAGCATAGCGAAGTTTTGTATACTAAATAAAATTGCTATCCAGTGGTCCTTTGGAATTGAAGCAGTAGAAATCTAAAGACTTGGCATCAGCCTTGAATCTCTCAGAACTTAACTCTTACAAAAATCTGTATATTTTTCTTAAAGAGTGGGATTCTTACTTTCTGTAGTGGGTCAAAATCTTTGAATACATTCTTTATAAAAACACATTTTAAAAATTTTAGGTCTTTGATGTTTTTTTCAGAATGGTATAAAAGCAACAAGGTGGAAACTTGCTTTCTTCTTTGAGACTTGTACTTAGTGTTTGTAGTTAGAAAAATTTTTAGGCTCGACGCCTATAGCTCAACCGGCTAAGGCGCCAGCCACGTACACCTAAGGTGGCGGGTTCGAATCCCCAGCCCGGACCCGCC
>NW_003852406.1:16788556-16790104 GCF_000181295.1 Otolemur garnettii
AAAAAAAAAAAAAAAAGAAAAAAGAAAAATTTTTAACCGAGGTTAATGACCTTTTCGAGGGACACTCGGATTTTGTTTCTTTACAAAATCTGGATATTTGAGTAGTCCTATGTTTAATACAAACCTGTGATGGGATAGCTTTTTAACAAGTTTTTTGCTCTAGTCCAACGTTGTTTTTTTTTTTGAAACAGTCTCAGTATGTCACCCTCGGTAGAGTACTGTGACGTCATAGCTTACAGCAACCTCAAACTCTTGGGCTTAAGCGATTCTCTTGCCTCCACCTCCCAAGTCTGACGTCTTTTAAAGCAAGAGGTCTAACTCAGCAGTTCTCAACCTATGGGTTGCAACCCCTTTGGGGGTTGAATGACCATTTCACAGGGGTCACCTAAGACCATCCTGCATATCAGATATTTACATTACAATTCATAACAGTAGCAAAATTACAGTTATGAAATAGCAACGAAAATAATTTTATGGTTGAGGGTCACCACAACATGAGGAACTGTATTAAACGATTGCAGCATTAGGAAGGTTGAGAACCACTGGTCTAAGTGAAAAGCAGAGTAGCCCTCTTTGGCAGATTTTTTTTTTCTTTAAGGGATGATCTGAAGAAGTACTTTTCTTTGTTCTTTGGTTTGAGAAGCCAGGACATGATAGGTTCAGTATGGGAGGGAATGGAGCCACCTGCTAAAGTAGCATCAAGCAGCCCTATTTATTCTGTTGGTATTGGAAAAGTATCACTTGGATAGGGCAGTTAGAAACAAACTGAAACAAAATCACTTCAGTAAATGCATCCAAATACCCCCAAATGCTAGAACCAAATCTTTTAAACCATTCACATCACAGGAAGCTATGAGCTTTGGGAAAACAAGAGGTTGGTTTGAAATGAGATTTTTACTTGTCAGTATGGCCCTAACTGGTGAAGCACTTTGTTTCTGAGACTGTTCGGAAGAGCTGTCAGAATCTCAGTTGCTAGCATCCTGAGGAAATTCATAGTCTTAAATGTGTATGTTCTGCTTTTTATAAAGCAACACCACCACATTGAGGAAGTTGGACTCCCTCCAGCAGTTGTGTACATGACTTAAAAAAGAGAGAGTGAGGGAGAGAAAAAAAGTGCCCTGTGTTATGAAAAAGATTAATTTCCCCTTTCTTTAATCCTTCATATTCAGCGTTATTTGCATTGAAATGCCTCCACTCAGTATGCATTGATGTTCACTCAACTGTGAACCCAGCTTGTTGCATAGCTCTAGGCATTGGTTCTGCAGGCCCTGATCACTCCGGATTCCCAGGGAAAACCCACTTGATTCTTGTCCTAGCCATGCAGACATACAGTATTCTCTTTCTGTTTTCTCTGTGGAGAAAGTGGAGAGCACAGCTAATGGCACTTCTTTAGGGGAAAAAAAAAATTCTCTTTCTGGCCTCCTATAGACTCTAATATTAATGAAGCCATACTGGGTTCACTATGCAATGAGAAATTTACCATGCAGTGGCACCTTGAATTCTCTACCTGAGTTGCCTGGTTCTTTCTTTCTTTTTTTTTTTTTTTTT
>NW_003852406.1:16792699-16795245 GCF_000181295.1 Otolemur garnettii
CTCAGTTTTTCTATTTTTAGTACAGATGGGGTCTTTCTCTTGCTCAGGCTGATCTCAAACTCCTGAGCTCAAGCAGTCCACCTGCCTCAGCCTCCTAGAGTGCTGGCATTACAGGCATGAGCCACTGCACTGGCCTGTTTTTTTCTAGGCAGGCAAGACTCAAGTCTCTTTTATATAAGGTCAGAGTAGGGGATATATGAAACTGGAGACTTTGTTTTTTTCTTTTTAGAGACAGAGTCTCATTTTATTACCCTTGGTAGAGTGCTGTTGAGTCACAGCTCACAGCAACCTCCAACTCCTAAGCTTAGGCGATTGTCTTGCCTCAGCCTCCCAAGTAGCTGGGACTACAGGCACCCACCACAACACCTGGTTATTTTTTGTTGTTGTTGCAGTTTGGCTGGGGCCAGGTTTGAAGCCGCCACCCTCAGTATATGGGGCCAGCGCCCTACTCACTGAGCCACAGGCGCTGCCCTGGAGATTTTATTAGAGTTCAGAAGCCTTAGCCTTATAGTTAGATGTTTGGAATAGAGCTAGGGGTTTTTCCCTTGACATAGCTAATCTGGAGAAAGAAAACTAGGGTGTCCCCTCTTCATAGGAATCCATTTTGTCCTAGGAAGGTGTGAAAAATTTAAACTTTAAAGATTATTTTTACAAATAATTATAAAGTATGGATTTTATGAGTTATAAAAACCTTGAACCTTTCCATTTTAACTTTTTTCTTGACTAAAGCCCATTTACATGGATTTCATTTAATTTAGTAATTTTTAAAAATAATGCCCTTACTATCATTCCTAGCCAAGATCAAGACAGCATGGGGATTGTTCTCTTGGCCAGCTAAAAAGGACTAGTAAAAAGCAACCATCTGTTAAACTAGAGAAATCTGTGAACTTTAGTTTGTTAGGCCTGAGGGTGGAAAGAAAGTTCAGGGATGAAGGAATTTTTTTCCTTGAGATTCTAATAGCTAGTACACATCTGCTGTTCTCAGCTTCTGTGAATGTGTTTGGAAGGAGGTCATCCATATCACAGGCTGCAGGAGCAATAAGTGATCCAGCACATGGAGGCCATTTCTACTATCATGCACAGATGAAAGAACACAGCCACATTGCTATCCTCTGATACCAGGAAATTTATACAAACGTCTGAACATTTATGTATGTGTGAATAATGTGTCTCAATTAGTTGGGTGACATTGGTGAACTGATCAGATTTCAGTTGTGACAATGGAAAGCCCAGAGAGACAACCTAGGATGTATATCCTAGCTTGGAGTCAGAAATATGGGTGTGTATTTGGTAGGTGGGGTTGTGGTGGGATGAGGGTGCCTCAGAAGCCATAGAGAAGTATGTCACAGGAAGGGAGTGAAATTTTGACATGAACAAAAAATGTCAATATAGGCTTGATGCCCGTAGCTCAGCAGTTAGGGTGCCAGCCACATGCACCAGGACTGGTGGGTTCAAAAGGGCCCCAGCCTGCTAAACAAACAAACAAAAAATAGCCAGGCATTGTGGCCGGGCCTGTAGTCCCAGCTGCAAGGGAGGCTGAGGCAAGAGAATCACTAGAGCCTAAGAGTTTGAGGTTGCTGTGAGCTATGATACCATAGCACTCTACCCAGGACAACATAAACTATCTCAAAAAAAAAAAAAAATTGGACGGGCGTGGTGGCTCACGCCTGTAATCCTAGCACTCTTGGAGGCCAAGGTGGGTAGATTGCTTGAGCTCACGAGTTTGAGACCAGCCTGAGCAAAAGCAAAACCCCCATCTCTACTAAAAACAGAAAAAATGAGGCTAGAGGATCACTTGAGTCTGAGTTGGAGGTTGCTGTGGGCTATGATGCCAGGGCATTCTACCCAGGGTGACAGCTTGAGACTCTGTCTCAAAAAAAAAAAAAAAAGGTCAATATAGAAGATCTGAGAAGAGTCTAGAGCTATACTGTCTTAATACAATATCCACTAGCCACATGTAGTTATTTAAATTTCAACTATTTAATAAATTAGTACTTGGCTTGGCACCCATACCACAGTGGTTATGGCGCCGGCCTCATACCACAGAGGCTGTCGGGTTCAGACTCGGCCTAGGCCAGCTAAACAACGACAACTACAAAAAAAAAAAAAAAAATGGTGGGCATTGTGGTGTGCACCTGTAGTCCTAGCTACTTGGGAGGCTGAGGCAAGAGAATCGTATAAGCACCAGAGTTGGAGGTTGCTGTGATGCCACAGCACTCCACTGAGGGTGATATAGTGAGACTCTGTCTCAAAAATAAATAAATAAATAAATAAATTACGACTCAGTTCTTCAGTCACCATTAACCATATTTCAGGGGCTCAGATAGCTATATATGGCTAGTGATTTTGGATTTAGACAACACAAATATAGAACATTTCCATCATTGTACGAAGTTTTATCAGATAGTACTTATCTAGAGTAGAGGTTGGCAAACTTTTTTGCAAGGGCCAGATAGCAAATATTTTTAGGCTTTACACAGGCCATGCAGACTGTTAAAAGTATTCAACTCTGCTGTTGTAGTGCAAATGTACCCATAAATAATGTA
>NW_003852406.1:16796353-16797547 GCF_000181295.1 Otolemur garnettii
CAATCTCTACTAAAAATAGAAAAACTGAGGCAAGAGGATCACTTAAGCCCAAGAGTTGAAGGTTGCTGTGAGCTGTGGATGCTATAGCACTCTACCTAGGGCGACAGCTTGAGACTCTGTCTCAAAAAAAAAAAAAAATTCCTTCACTGTACAGGAGGACATCTGATCACTTGAAAATTTTTTAGTGGTTCTTCCAGCCTCAGGAACTATCTCTGGCTAAAAATTGGGGTTCACTGCAGAAATGTTTTTCTTCCCTATTTTGGCATTCTAGTCCACTCCCAATGGTAGAGTCATGTTCCTTCTGTAGGAGATGACTACCGGAATGTTTAACCCTCAAATAACGCCTAAGTCTAAAACACTAAACCCTTCTCTTTCTCCACCTACTAAGTAGCTGAATCCTTACTTGTCACATCATCTAGTACACATTGGAAGTTTGCTGTCACCTGGAATCAGTTTTGTCTTTGTACTGCCCTAGAAGAATGTGAATATTGATGGACCAAAGGGGCATTATTTTTCCTAGACCAGACAGGTTTAGTATTTAGCTGTCAAGCCTCCTCCCTATTTTTTTTTTTTAATTGGTGAAGATGGAGATGAGGAGTAAAGGAATTTTATGACCTCACTTATCTTGAAGTCACATGCTATCTTGAGTGGCACTATTAAAGGATGCCTCAGGATAGGGAAAAAAGGAAAGATAACTGCAAAGCCACCTGAAATGGTCAAGGACACCGGAAGGACATAATGGGAGAAGAAAGACATGGGGAGCCTTGAGAATTAAGGTAAATTGGTTTGCTATGAAATGAGGTGGAAGTCTTGGGAGGTCACCATAAAGAATATAAGAGTCACAGTGTGAGGTGGGTGGGGAGGAATCACTTAAACATGGACTACTCCGTACTAGATAGTGTGCCTGGTCAATCAGAGATGAATGGCAGATAAGGAAAGATAAACATTATAATCAGACATAGAATGGTGGGGTTGGAAAAGGACAGAATAAGACTTAGATAATAAAAAAGATTTAGCGATACAGGGTGGTGAAGTAAAAAGAGATATAGAAGAATTAGAAATTGGTACTTTGGCTCGGCGCCTATAGCTCAACCGGCGCCAGCCACGTACACCTAAGGTGGCGGGTTCGAATCCCCAGCCCGGGCCCGCCAAACAACAATGACGGCTGCAACCAAAAAATAGCCGGGCGTTGTG
>NW_003852406.1:16798538-16804347 GCF_000181295.1 Otolemur garnettii
GGGGCTGTGGGAGGAGGGAGGCGGCGGCACCGATGGGGTTTGGGGCTGAGAGGAGCTGATGTGGGCCGGGGGCGGCGGCGCCTGACGGAGGAAGTGGGGGTTGGGGGATTGGGGCGGAGCGAGGGGAAGGTGTGTATGGCGGGGGGTCGTTGCGTGGGTGGGGGAGGGGGCGTTTAGAGGAGAGGGGTGAAGTTCAAAGCGTGGCCCGGGGCGGTTCAGGCAGAGGGTAGGGGTGCCTAGGAGGGCAGTAGGGTCTGGCCAGGTTGTGGAGACAGCCAGAGAGTTTCTGAGGCGAGTCTGGGTATGTTGAGGGGACCCAAGGCAACTGAGGCTAGTCGAGGAGTTAGGGGGGCGTTCAGAGCGAAGGGTTGGAAACAGGACGTGTGCGCGGCCCGGGGGTGGGGGGGTAGCAAGGTGGCTGGGAGCGTGCAGTAAGTAGGTTGTGGGGGTGTGCCCCAACAGTCTTCAGGTCACATTTACTCCTTTCCTTTTCTTCAAGATGGAGGGATCCCTGGGCCTGGACCTTAACTGCTATCCTGGCACCCCCAGG
Source organism: Otolemur garnettii (assembly GCF_000181295.1). Lineage (NCBI taxonomy): Eukaryota > Metazoa > Chordata > Mammalia > Primates > Galagidae > Otolemur > Otolemur garnettii. The sequence continues at coordinate 16,799,089 of NW_003852406.1, forward strand.
AGGGTTTGTGACCCTGTCCTGTTTGGAAAACCCTTGCTGCCCTCTTTTCCCTTTATGTGTAATTACGGTTGGATCATCTCTGCCTTGCTCAGATTCTCCTTCCTCCCTCTGGGGTTGAGGAGGAGGAGACACATCTGACCAATTAATGTGTGTTTGTGAAACAGGCAGCAGCAAACAGTCATTTCAGCTTCTAGGAATTAGACTCACACAGGGTGGAGAGATCAGAGCCCTTCAGGGGGAATATTTCTGAACAAATCACAGATGATTAAATTCTCTAAGAAACAACAAGCTTCCTACCTAAATGAGAGTAGGAAAGATGGGGGAGAAAGCATGTCTGTTTCCAGCCATGTGTCCAGGGCCCCAGGGGTTGAGGAGAGTCCCTAAACCCCCACAGGCCTCTCTTTTCTGTATTAGGCTTAGCTCTGCAGCCTTGAGTTAATTTCACCCCTGCTGCTTTGTCTTGGGGGAGGGAGTGCTGGTTTAGGCTGTTGTGAGGAGATGACTGTTCTGCTGCCACAAACAATAGTCATGTCATTTTATCGGGAGTGCTACCCCAGGGCTGAGAACTGCTGCAGCAGAGATAAACCGGTCCCTCTCACCCGTCTATTGTGTACACAGTGAAGGTCATAGGTTCAAGTCTTGTCTGAGAGCTTTGGATATGCTCCATCTCCCAGGCTCCTCAGTGCCATTTTCTTCCTTTTCTAGACTGGGGCTTGCCATTGGAGGAGGCCAGACAGAAAGGCTCTTCTTTTTGAGTGAGGAACAATGCAGAGCTCATTGGCACACATTTTTCAGAAGAATAGGGGGTGCCAGCCATGTTGTGCCTGCCTCTATAGCTAGCATGTACTAAGTTAGAATAATGTCTAGGAGACTCAACCATGATGTTTGTGTCAGACCCTTAAGGGAGAAGACTCCAAGGGGAAATTTCTACTGTTACTTGAGCCATCATGTATAATTCTTATGTAGCTGGGACAACACATTCAATGATTTTTTTTGTTTGTTTAGGAATATACAACTAAAAACCTGTACAGGGTTAAGATAGGAAGTCAAAGACCAAGTACCTTTTTAATGGTGACTTCCTGATCAATAATTGCACAACAAAAAAGCCACAGAATTTGCCTATCTGAGCAAGGGCTGTGGCAACAAAACTTTCCTTTTAATATTTATTTTAACTCTAATGGAAGGAGATGACTTGCTCATTATTCAGAAAGTCCTTGTCTGCCTCTGTATTAGGGAAGAATTTATCAAAGAAATGAACATTAAAAAAAATACTTTAGGTCTTGGGGATTATTAATGAAAGAATGTTGGGAACAAACTAGAAGGAATCCTATTCTATGTATCTGATAGTGCCAAAGTAATATTTACATGCTATAAGTTGTTTAAAAAATGATTTGGGTTTAGAAAAGAGGTTTGCTCTTAGGTTATTAAGGAAAACTTTAAAGATTTAGAGAGTAGAAATAAAACTTACTATGAGAGGAGAATTGTATTCATTACACTGTGCACACAATAACCATTTCCCATAGGTATAGGTGGATGGGAACTTTAGCATTTGGTTTGGGTAAAAGGTCTTTCTGAGGTAATGAGTCTGACTTTGGTGCCTCTCTTATCCCTTTATTCCATGAGTTTCTTAAAAACGATGGCCTACCAGCTAGGTGTTGTGTTGATCAGAAGGAACAGGTGTAATTCAGTGATCTTTATATTTTTTGGTGACAGAACTGTCTTAAGGCCTTACTGGAGGTGTCGTCTGGCTGTAGACTATTTCTATCTCTATGTCTTAGGTCTCTGAGTGAAGCCACAGCTACACCGAGTCCAAAGCTTTTTGCTCTTGGGCTGTTGGCATTTATTTCTGAATGCTGTTAGGTGACAGTGAAGGCAGAAGCCTCAGATTAAATTTGCCCTGATTAGATTTAGTGGCTTCAGAATTGGGCCTTTGCCATAAGGAATCTTATATGAGTCTTCTGATTATGACCATCTTTCAGAGAGTGCCTTGGATCCCTCCCCCCCCCCAGCTTCTCGGTGGAAAATATTTTCTTGTGAGAGGTCTAGATAGCTGGACAGATTAGTGCTTATTTTGTGAGGAGATAGAAGCATAATTTTGGCTCCTGGTAGCAATTATGTTGCAATTAGCCTATAGCAACTAAATGACTGGAACAGGATAATTTGTTGAGGGGGTTACTGATTGCTCTATCAAGTGGAAGTGCCACTCCTTATTTATTTGACTCAGAACACTATTGCCTTAGCCACAGAGACATAGATACTAGGTACAGCAATGGTTTATGTTCTTCCTAAATTTCCACTCTGTTTCCTCTCTCTAGTTACTTCTCGGCCAAGTACTTAATACTTCTGTTGCCAGTTTCTCCTGCTCCCGAGGTACCTGAGCAATTGTTAAATACCTTGTGGAAAAACTGGTCATGGATGGGAATACTGCCAGGCAGATGGGGCTACGCTGAGATAAGGCAGCTTTATGTTGTGTGGCAAGTTTTCTTTCAGCAGCTTAAGTCTCATTTTCTACTTGATTTTAAAAATCAGCTTTCTTTTAAAAATAAAGAACAAAAACCTCCACAAAATATAAAATCTTGTAATGTACTAAATATACCTTCATGATACCTTTTTGAAAAGTTGGCTGTGGCAGACATAATGAAGATAGGTGATGTTGATAGGCAGGTTCTGGAGCCACTAAATATCAGGGAAGGACTCTTTTCACTAGGGAACAGGTAATTCACCAAAGCACCTGCCTAGCTGGGCATGTGGAATTGGCAGCAGCTGTGCAGCTGAAGAGGGATTATTGAGCAGGTGGTTGAAGAATCACATGCCACGGTGACAAGAAATACTTGGTCTTCTGTGGTTTAGGTTCAGTTCATTTGTGTGAAATTGCACTTTGTTTCACATTTCTTAATGCTTGTTGATTTGTTAGTGAGATGATGATGGAATAGAGCAAAGAGATTCTTCTGTCTCTTTCAGATTACTGAGTAGCTTGCCCTGGACATGCCCTAGCCATGGTCCTGCATGGCCCTATTGTATTTCTGGGAGATCTGGCTTTATGCCCTGTGAATGGAAAGGAAATAGTGGTAATTCAGTGTTTCTAGTAGTTGTTTTTCAGGGGTAGAAAAAAGGAGAAAATTCTTTGCTTTCAGTGTGGCGAAAAAGATTTAGCCCAGAGAGAGGTATATAACAGGTTTTATGCAAAGGATGTATTTGACATTTTATTAGGTTTGCCTGACATGGCTTACTTAAGCTATTTGCTTGTGTTTTTATATTATGAATATATTTCTCCACCTGAAGTTGAATCTCTTCAGTTGTTTGTTTTATTCAATTTTTAGTTTCTCCCAGGACCTTTGTAATTGTTTCCCTGGCATTGAGATTAATATTGCTTATTAAAACCAAATCATCACCATAAGTCCACCTGATGTTAAGGAAATAGCTCTATCATTATTCATTCTCTTAAAAACAAGTATAGCATTTCCTGTAACTTGGAAAAAGACTATTTTGAGGTTTTCTGAAAGTTCCCAGATTTTTTTTTATAGATTATCATCTTCTGTTAATATTTCATTTTTCTTTCAGCTGTTAATGTCATTATAGTAGGGAGTGTGCCTATAATTTATTTGTTTATTTTAGAGACAGGAACTTGTTCTGTTGCCCAAGCTGGAGCGCATGCAGTGGCACAATTAAAGTTCCATGTAACCTTGAACTCCTGGGTTCAAGTGGCCCTCGTGCCTCAGCCTCCTGAATAGTTAGGACTACAGCCACATGCCACCGTACCTGGCAAATTTTTAATTTTTTTGTAGAAACAGGGATCTTGCTGTGTTGCCCAAGAGTTTTAAACTCTTGGCCTTAAGTGATCTTGCCTTGACCTCTCAATATGCTGGGTTTATCAGTTTGAGCTACTGGCCCTGGCCCTGAACCTAAAATTTATAAATAAGTGACTAGGTGTTTATTTTCTGACCTTTTGAGTGCCTTATATTCATTTCTTATATTAGGCCAATAGGCTGTGTGTTCCTTCTATTGAAAAACACACACACATACATGATTTAGTGGGATTCACAGGGTACTAATTAATAGTTAATTGAAGAGAAGTAAGTCATATTAACTGTTTCAGAGTTAAGAAATTCCTTTCCCCCAACCCCGGTGGAATGAAGGCTCTGACCTATTTATCAAAGAGAGAGAGTTGTGGGAAAGCAAGGTAAACTTTGACTCTAGGCAGGGTTTATGGATCAGTCAGTACATACAGAGGGACATTTGCAAGGAGATGCTTAAACCTAGTTTGTAATCTACCTTTAAATGTGAGCCTAGCAATAGCAATTAATTGTTTAGTATTCACTTCTGGGAAAGAATGTAATCTTGATTTCCCTATATGAAGCTATCATAGTTTTGTTTGTTTTATTAAAACTATTCACAAACCACATCCTTTCCTAGCATTCTCAGTAGTTTGCTTCCTCTTGCTTCTCTCCTTCCCCCATCTCTCATCCCAGTTCTGTGCTCTGAAGACTTCTCTGGCAGCTTGGAAACACTCTAATTACTGTAGCTATTATAGTCACTACCCAGATCCTCCACCTCCTTCCCTCTCACCCCTTTCTATCTTCCTTCCCTCCTCCCCTTGCTCTAGCAGCAGGAGTTGAACTGCCGTCTCATGAGCACAGTCAGATCTATGAATGAGCTTTATATCTTGTCAAGGCAGAACTCCAGATCCAACAGGGCTAATTTTTCATGGTTCTCTTGCTGTTTGTTCTTGGATCAGAGTCCCAGAAATAAGAGATGGCAAATACATATTAGGTCATATCTAGTCCATCACTCAGGGGCAAACCTGGGGCTTTTCTCTTGTCTCTATGAGAATCTTTTCCTCCTTTCTTTTGCAGGTGAGAGCTGTCTGATGCCAGGCAAGCTCTGTAACTGCCTTTTTATTGTGCTCTCTGGTCATTAGTGTCTGGCCAACTTCTCTCAGATTTTTATTCTTAGTCCATTTTCAGGATTACTTGCTCCCAGCAATATCTTCATCCCTTCAACTTCAGACCTTTCTTCTTGATGGTTGGCATTGCATTCGTGGGTTCCTTTTTTTTTTTTTTTCCTTTTTGCAGTTTTTGGCCGAGGCTGGGGTTGAACCCGCCACCTCTGACATATGGGGCTGGTGCTGTACTCCTTTGAGCCACAGTCACTGCCCCATGAGTTCCTTTTGTACCATCAGTTATCAGTGCCAGAGGATCTCTTTTCTAATCTTTGCCACAAAGGTTACTGTGGCCTTTTCTTTTCTTTTTTTTTTTTTTG
>NW_003852406.1:16805505-16807936 GCF_000181295.1 Otolemur garnettii
CTTGAGCCACAGGCGACGAGCCTCCAGATTCACTCTTAAGGGGCCCTATACTTTATGAACAAATGCTTCTTTACAAAAATGTTGATTGGGGGGGCATTTCCTGTTCTAACACTTTGTTCTCTTTATGTGCATAAAATTTTATTATCATGTGGCTTAGTTACAGTTAAGGTATTGTCTGATCTAAAGAGTAGTTGTTTTTTTTTTTTTTTTATACTTATAGTATACCTTTTCAAAGAATAGAGGAGGAAAAAACCCCATAGTATTAGGAGTCATAAAACTCAGGTTCTACTCACTACTATGCCTCTAACTGGGTCTTGCTCTGGCTTAGGCTGGTCTCAAACTCGTGAGCTCAGGCAGTCTACCCATCTCAGCCTCCCAGAGTGCTAGGATTACAAGCATGAGCCCTGGTGCTCGGCCTCTCACTTCTTTTAGACTTCTTTGAAAAGCTATACTTTTTATTAGGCCATCTTTTTTTGGAGGGTTTTGTAGCCTCATCCTGCAGGCTCACCAACTTGTCACATCTTTTTTTTTTCTAGCGAGTTTTAAGACCTAGGAGTGGGAATCAGCTATAGAAAAGAAATCTTAGCTTGCAAGAAAGAAGTTGTAGACTGGGCGTGGTGGCTCATGCCTGAAATACTAGTACTCTGTGAGGCCGAGGTAGGTGTATTGCTTGAGCTCATGAGTTTGAGACCAGCCTAAGCAAAAGTGAGACACCCTCCCCACCCACCATCCCTACTAAAAAATAGAAAAAATGAGGCAAGAAGATCGATTGAGCCCGAGTTGGAGGTTGCTGTGAGCTATGATATCATGGCACTCTACCCAGGGTGACAGCTTAAAACTCTGTCTCAAAAAAAAAAAAAAAAAAAGTTGTATAGAAGGATTTGCCAGGTATCAATACGAAGTAACTTTCTGAATCTAATAATCTCTTCTATGTGAAATCATGAGCTAATTTGGACTGATTGTGTGGAGTGGAGGTTGCCTAGGCATTTTTCCTTTTTGGGCCAGTCAGTGGAAACCCTGCTTTGAATTAATTTCTTGAGACTGAATATTTTGAGTTGGCAACTATGTTTTATATGGAAAATAAAAATATGTTATTATTTAAACACTGAAAACACAAATGGATGGCATTTTCTGAAGTATGATGAATAAGGGAGGGGTCCTCTGAAATAACCCCTGAAAGGAACTTAGAGATTAAAAGTTGTGGGGTGACTGAAGGAACTTTGAGGTTGAGAATAATGTTAGGAAATCTTTGCTTTCAACATTGCATAACCAAGTTGTTAATTCCCCAAGTTAGGATTTATTCAACATCTCCCAGTTCTTTAATGTGGGACTTCTAATAGCAGCTATTTATTGGTTAAGAGGACGATGATCCTTAATCTTTTGTTGTTAACATAGCAAAATCAAATGTTTAATCTACCTTTGAAAATTAGAGTAGAATTTCTGTTTTAAAATTTGTACTTAAAATACTCATTGATCTGGAATAGAAAACTTCAGTGGCAGGAAATAATATTTGTTTTTGGACTCATAAAGTTCTGGGTGTGCTTTACTTTATTCCTAGCCATCTGTAGCATGTTACTAATTTTCAGGTAATCTAAAGGTTATGTTTAGGCCTGGCTTGGTGGTTCACACCTGTAATCCTCGCACTCTGGGAGGCCAAGCCCAGTAGATTACCTGAGCTCATGAGTTTGAGACCAGCCTGAGCCAGAGAGAGATCTCGCCTCTAAAAATTGTTGGGCATTGTGGGCACCTGTAGTCCCAGCTACTCTGGAGGTTGAGCAAGAGAATCTCATGAGCCCAAGAATTTGAGGTTGCTGTGCTGTGATGCCACGGCACTCTACAGAGGGCTGCTATAAAGTGAGGCTTTTAAAAAAAAGGCTGGGCGGCCCCTGCGGCTCAGTGAGTAGGTTGCTGGCCCCATATACTGAGGATGGTAGGTTCAAACCCAGCCCTGGCCAAACTGCAACAAAAAAATAGCTGGGCATTGTGGCGGGTGCCTGTAGTTCCAGCTACTTGAGAGGCTAAGGCAAGAGAATTACCTAAGCCCAAGAGCTGGAGGTTGCTCTGAGCTGTAACACCAGGCACTCTACTGAGGGTGACAAAGTGAGACTCTGTCTCTAATAAATAAAGGTAATGTTGTAAAGTGTTCCACTTCAATGTGAGATTTTTAGAAGGATTTATATCAGAAATGTAAGTAGCTGGGGGCAGTGGTTCACACCTCTAATCCTAGCACTTTGGGAGACTGAGGCAGGTGAATTGCCTGAGCCAATGAGTTTGAGACCAGCGTGAGCCAGGGCCAGAGTGAGACCTTGTCTCTAAAAAATAGCTAGGGATTGTGGTGGGTGCCTATTGTTCAGCTACTTGGAAGGCTGAGGTGAGAGAATCGCTTAAGCCAAGAGTTTGAGGTTGCTGTGAGCTATGATGCAGTGGCACT
>NW_003852406.1:16807956-16809128 GCF_000181295.1 Otolemur garnettii
CACACCTATGGTGCATATTGCAAGGGTACATGTCAAATCTATTAAGTGTAGAGTATAAATGTCTTAACACAATAATTAAGTCAGGTGAAAGCTATATTAACCAGTTTGATGTAAGCATTCCTAATTGTATATAAAATCAGTACATTGTACCCCATAAATGCATTAATGTATATAATTATGATTTAATAAAAAAATTAAATTAAAAAGTCAGCTGTTAATCTTATTGTTGTTCCCTTTTATCTGATGAGTTGTTTGCTCTTCCTACTTTTGGAATTTCTTTTTTTTTTTTTTTTTTTGAGACAGAGCCTCAAGCTGTTGCCCTGGGTAGAGTGCCATGGCATCACAGCTCACAGTAACCTCCAACTCCTGGGCTCAAGCGATTCTCCTGCCTCAGCCTCCCAAGTAGCTGGGACTACAGGTGCCTGCCACAAGCCCCGGCTATTTTTTTGGTTGCAGCCATCATTGTTGTTTGGCGGGTCCGGGCTGGATTCGAACCCAGCAGCTCAGGTGTATGTGGCTGGCGCCTTAGCTGGTTGAGCCACAGGCACTGAGCCAGCAACCTCAAACTCTTGGGCTTAAGTGATTCTCTTGCCTCAGCCTCCTAAGTAGCAGGGACTACAGGAGGCCCCCACAAGGCCTGGCTAATTGTTGTTGTTGTTGTAGTTGTCATTGTTGTTTAGCAGACCCAGGCCAGGTTCGAATCTGCCAGCCCTGGGTTATGTGGCCGGCGCCCTAACTACTGAGATATAGGTGCTAAGCTGAAACTTTTGGAAATCAGACCATAGCATGAAATTGAAATCATGGCATACCCTAGTCCCTATTGTTTCTTAGACTGTAATTCTTGATTATGTACAAAATAAGCCAGTGGGCTTTTGGTATGTTATCAGCAACTTTCTTAGAAACAGTCCTAGGTAGAGTATTTTGAATCTGGTTGGGATAAACTTCTGTTTATGTAAGCAGAATTTTTTTTTTTGAGACAGAGCCTTAAGCTATCACCCTGGGTAGAGTGTTGTGGCATCATAGCTCACAGCAGCCTCAAACTGTTGGGCTCGGCTCGGCGCCTGTGCTAAGCGGCTAAGCGGCTAAGACACCAGCCACATACACCTAAGGTGGCGGGTTTGAATCCAGCCTGGACCGGCCAAACAACAATAATGGCTGCAACCAAAAAAAAA
>NW_003852406.1:16809717-16811243 GCF_000181295.1 Otolemur garnettii
TTTCGCTTGCAGCCGTCGTTGTTGTTTGGTGGGCCCAGGCTGGATTCAAACCCGCCACCTTAGGTGTATGTGGCTGGCGCCTTAGCCACTTGAGCCACAAATTTCAGTTGTTATGAGCAATAACACTATGGCACTCAACCCCTTGGAGACTGAGTGAGACCCTCTCAAAAATTAAAAATAAATAAATAAATGAATGTCAGTTATAAATTCTGAAGTTTGATGTGAAACTCACCATTTATCTTTGTTTTAGAACTGATGGCTTTTAGAGTAGAGTCCTAAAGAATAGTGTCAGAGGGCGGCACCTGTGGCTCAGTGCATGGGGCGCCAGCCCCATAGACCGAGGGTGGAGGATTCAAACCCAGCCCCAGCCAGACTGCAACAAAAAAATAGCTGGGTGTTGTGGCAGGCGCCTGTAGTCCCAGGTACTGGGGAGGCTGAGGCAAGAGAATCGCCTAAACCCAGGAGTTGGAGGTTGCTGTGAGCAGTGTGACGCCACGGCACTGTACCGAGGATGATAAAGTAAGACTCTGTCTCTACAAAAAAACAAAAAATAGTATCAGAAATGGAAGTATAAGAAGAGAAATAGAGCTAGACGTGGTGGCTCATGCCTATAATCCTAGCACTCTGAGAGGGCAAGGTGGGAGGATTGCTTGAGCTCAGGAGTTCAAGCAATGAGCCTGAGCAATAGCAAGACCTCATCTCTACTAAAAATAGAAAAACTGACCCGACATTTTGGTGCACGCCCCTAGTCTAAGCTACTTAGGAGGCTGAGACAAGAGGATTGCTCAAGTCCAAAGGTTTGAGGTTACTGTGAGCTATGATGCCATAGCACTCTACCCAGGGTGACAGAGTGAGGCTGTGTCTCAGTTAAAAAAAAAAAAAAGAATGGAATCGACAAGTTTATATGTATATTAATCTGAAAGGCATACAGAGAAGGGAGAAATTTTTTTTCTATTTGGTATCTGCTTTCAATTGTCCTTCTAGTTCATAATTTCTGAAGCCTGCCTATGCTTTTCTCCTTTGAACATTGCTGTTTTTCCAGTTTCTGTGGCTCAAAACTTCAGACTTACATTTTTTTTTTAATTCCCCACACCACCTCATTTAATCATTCACTAACTTGAGTATCTAATCATTTACTTTATAAATTGGATGTTTTGTCATTTAGCCTCACTTTTTGATATGACCTAGTTCAGGTCTTCCTTCATCTTATATATATTATTGCAATAACCTCATTGTTAATGCCCCTTTCTGTATTCTATACTATATGCTGCTGCTATATTATTATAATTTTTATGTGTTCATTTAAGTAATATTTATTGAGTTATTTTACATGCCAGGTCAGACTTGATCCCTATCCTATTGGGAATTACAGTCTAGTGGGAGAGACAATCAACTAATCAATGTATGATTATGAACTCTGAAAGAAAAGTATTTGTCTCTAGAAGAATGTGTAACAAGGCTCGGCGCCTATAGCTCAACCGGCTAAGGCGCCAGCCACGTACACCTAAGGTGGCGGGTTCGAATCC
>NW_003852406.1:16811569-16813021 GCF_000181295.1 Otolemur garnettii
GTGGCATTACAGCTCACAGCACCCTCCAACCTCCAACTCCTGGGTTTAAGCGATTCTCTTGCTTTAGCCTCCCAAGTAGCTGGGACTACAGGTGCCCACCACAGTGCCTGGCTATTTTTTGATTGTAGTTGTCATCCTTTGGCAGGCCCAGGCCGGATTCGAACCTACCAGCTCTGGTGGTATCACTGGCACCTTAGCCGCTTGAGCTACAGGAGCCACCCTATAGCATAGATTTTTAAAATTACAATTCTGTCTGGGCATAGTGGCTCAGGCCTGTAACCTAGTGCTTTGGGAGGCCAAGGCGGGAAGATACCTTGAGCTCAGGAGTTCTAGACCAGCCTAAGCAAGAGTGAGATCCCATCTCTACTAAAGTATGGCTCAGCACCTGTGGCTCAGGTGGCTAAGGTGCCAGCCACATATACCTGAGCTGGTGGGTTCGAATCCAGCCCAGGTCTGCCAAACAACAATGACGGCTGCAACCAAAAAATAGCCAGGTGTTGTGGCGGCTACTTGGAAGGTGGAGGCAAGAGAATCGCTTGAGCGCAGGAGTTGGAGGTTGCTGTGAGCTGTGATGCCATGGCACTCTACCCAGGGTGACAGCTTGAGGCTTGTCCCAAGAAAAAAAGGAAAAAATATAAAAATTAGCTGGATGTAGTGGTATGGACCTATAGTCCCAGCTATTTGGGAGGCTGAGGCAGGAAAATTGCTTGAACCTAGGAGTTTAAGGTTATTGTGAGCTAGGCTAATACCAGAGCACTCTAGCATGGGCAACAGAGTGACACTTTGTCTCAAAAGAAAGTAAAAATCACAATTCTGTTCATTTTACTTCTTTTTTTTTTTCTTTGAGACAGAGTCTCACTTTGTCTACCCTGGTAGAGGCTATGGTATCATAGCTCACAGCAACCTCAAACTCCTGGGCTCAATCAATTCTCTTGCCTTAGCCTCTTGAGAAGCTGGGACTACAGGCACCAGACACAACACCCAGCTATTTTTAGAGATGAGGTCTCACTCTGATTCAGGCTGGTCTTTAACTTGTGAGCTCAGGCAATCCACTTGCCTCAGCCTCCCAGAGTGCTAGGATTACAGGCGTGAGCCTCCACACCCGGCCTTCATTTTACTTTTTGCTGAAAAACCTTTAATGGTTCCCATTGCCTACATAGGCCAGCATTCAAGATTCCTTATGACTTAACCAAACCTGGCCTTCTTCATTCTTATTTCATATCTCTCACATCTGTCTCTCATATTTATCCGTTATCTTATCCGTGTCTGTTTTTTTTTTTTTTTTTTTTAGGAAACAAGTATTGCTATATTACCCAGGTTGGCTTTGAATTCTTCGGCTCAAGTGATTTTGATACCTCAATCTCCCAAGATTACCAGGAGGCCCCAATGTCCCTGGCTTGTCCATATCTTTTTGTAGCCCTTCCTCCAGTATTTTTCTTTCCTTTTTTTTTT
>NW_003852406.1:16813934-16822103 GCF_000181295.1 Otolemur garnettii
GGGGACAGCTTGAGGCTCTGTCTCAAAAAAAAAAAAAAAACCCATCAAATTAGTCCTCTTAGCTCCAATGAAATGAAATTAAGAACAAAACTGTTGGTTTCTAATAGGGAACAACCCAAAATCCAAACATCACTCTCCCTCCCGCAGTATTTTTCTTAAAGAGATAGTTTTTCTCTACTACCCATACTGGAGTACAGTAGCCCATTCATCTCTCACTATAGCCTCAAACCCCTGTGCTCAAGCAGTACTTCTGCCTCAGCCTCCCAAGTAGCTGAGACTATAGGCATGTGACCCTATGACTGGCTTTTTTTTTGACAGAGATGGGGTCTCGCTTTATTCCCCAGGACAGAGTGCTGTGGCATCACTCTATCTCATAGCGACTTCAAACTCCTGGTTAAGTCATACTCCCATCCCAGCCTTCCGAGCAACTGGAACTACAGGCACATGCCAAACTGCCCAGCTAATTTTTCTTTCTTTTTTTTTTTTTTTTATTTTGAGACAGAGTCTCACTATGTCACCCTCTGTAGAGTGATGTCACATCACAGCTCACAGCAATGTTCAGCTCTTAGGCTTAAGTAATTCTCTTGACTCAGCCTTTCAATTAGCTGGGCCTACAGGTGCCTGCCACAATGCCCAGCTATTTTTTTGTTGCAGTTGTCATTGTTTTAGCTGGCCTGGGCCAGGTTTGAACCCTCCAGCCTCCATATATGTGGCTGGTACCATAACCACTGTGTTACAGTGCTGTGCCTAATTTTTCTATTTTTAGTAGAGACAAAGTCTCATTTTTGCTCAGGCTAGTCTTGAGTTCCTGAGCTAAATCATCTTCCTGCCTCAGCCTCCCAGAGTGCTAGGATTACAGGCATGAGCCACCATGTCCAGCTGCTGTCTCCAGAATTGATTTCACCTTCCTATGTGTCTTCTTTAACTTTTTGCTTAAGATCTCTGTTATAGTACTTTATCACATGTTGTCTTTAGTTATAATTGTTTGTGAATATATTTTCTTCCTTAGTCTAAGCTTCATAAAAGACCTGTGTCTCCTCTGTTCCCCAAAACTCATAGTCAGTATTTTGAATACAGTATTATACTTAATTAATGCTTGCTGAATTGAGCTATAATTTGATTTTGAAAAAAGAAACTTGTGGTTTTTTTCCCTAGACCTCCTTTTATGCTAAGGTAACTTTTTTTTTTTATGCTAAGGTAACTTTAATTTCCATTCAACATATTTTATGCCAAACTGAATAAAATAGGAACAAGGCAGACTATGAAGGCTGGCCTTGGTGGCTCACACCTGTAATCCTAGCACTCTGATAGGCTAAGATGGGTGGATTGCTTGTGGTCAGAAGTTCGAGACCAGCCTAAACAAGAGTAAGACCTCATCTCTAAAAATAGCTGGGTGTTGCAGTGGGAACCTGTAGTCCCAGCTACTTACTTGGGAGGCTGAGGCAAGAGGATCTCTGAAGCCCAAGAGTTTGAGGTTGCTGTGAGCTATGATGCTGTGGCACTTGACTGAGGGCAACAAGTGGAGACTGTCTCAAAAAAAAAAAAAAAAAAAAGGCAGACTCTGAAACCCTTGAGAAATCCTTCAAATTCAAGGACATGAATTTGTTCTCTTTATTGCTGATAGCACTACTGTGGTTCCATACATTTTAGCTGATGGAAAAACTTGGAAGAGGGGGTAGGAGTGATACATGGCAGGTGGAGATAAGGTAGGTTAGTCATAGAAACCAAATTGATACCGTTAGAGGAATATAGGCATTGTTGAGTCCTCTGGGTATCATTGACCTAAGAGATCTTTTTTACTTTTTCTTACTTCTTTTATTCTGTAAGTATTTATTGGGTGTCCCACTATATGCAGGGCCCTATTCTAGCTGCTTAAGATCTATCAGTGAACAAAGTAGACAGAAAGTCCTAGACTGTGGATTTTATCTTTTAGTAGAAGATAGAAATAAACATAATAAACAATAAGAGGGTGATGAATAGGCCGGGCATGGTGGATCACACTTATAATCCTAGTGCTCTGGGAGGCTGAGGCGGGTGGATTGCTGGTGTTTAGTGAGATCAGCCTGAGCAGTCTCTGTTAAAAAGAGAAAAATTAGTTGGGTGTGATGGGTGCCTGTTGCAGCTAGTTGGGAGACTGAGGCAAGAGTCTAGCTTGATTGAGCCCAAGAGTTTGAGGTTGCTGTGAGCTGCCATGGCTCTCTAACCTGGGGTGATAGAATAAAACTGTCTCAAAAAAAAAGTGATAAAAAATGAAGTAAGGGAAAGTAGAACAGGGTAAGGGGCATTAGCACCCTGTACGAAGGTTAGAGGGGAGAGGCAAGAGGATTGCACCTTTAAATAAGATGGTCAAAGTATCACATCTTTGATAAATGTGATGCTAACGTGTTTGAGTTGTTAGGCCCTTCCCTGAGGTTAGTGGATGCTCTTCTGCCCAGCAGAGAGAAAGAAATAGTGTCTGTAGTTGTTCTAGCATCTAGCTGACATTGAGGGGAAAGAGCTATGTGTTATGTTCTTTTCTTCTGGCTGCTTCTCTGGCTGGCATTCCTGGAAGTTAATCAGGGTGAAAATTGCAGTCAGTCATGTCTGGAAGACACCATGGGTAGAACTGGAGGCCTTATAACCAGTTCTCTAAGGGGTGGGATTTATCCTTCTGCTGACTGGGCTTTGGCTGCCTAGAGTAAAGAGTGAATTAGGCCTCTTTAAGTTTTCTCCTTCCTCAAAGGAAAGGCCCACTATCATGACCTCTGTTCTTTTTAGCAAAGTTTCAACAACTTTATTTGGGATAGCTCTTTAAAAATAGGATTTCACTGTACTCCCAGCTTTAAGGGTGGATTTTCAGGTCTATGGTGCTTTGACTTCCTCTTAAGATACTACTTGAATTTTAGACATCTTAGTTAATTCAGCAGGCTAAAAATGAAAATGTCTTATGTCCATATGCGCTCTTGTTTGAATCACACATTGTAAATTTTCTTTCTTTCTTTTCTATTTTTTTTTTTTGAGACAGAGCCTCAAGCTGTTCCCCCTGGGTAGAGAGCTGTGACATCACAGCTCACAGCAATCTCCAACTCCTGGGCTCAAGAGAGTCTCCTGCCCCTGCCTCCCAAGTAGCTGGGACTACAGGCTTCTGCCACAACGCCCAGTTATTTTTTGGTTGCAGCCTTCATTGTTGTTTTGGCAGGCCTGGGCTGGATTTGAACCTGCCACATTAGGTGTATGTGGCTGGTACCTTAGCCACTTGAGCCACAGGTGCCAAGCCTTATAGCTTTTGAAAAAATGATAAGAGTCTTATTGTTTTGCCCAGTCTGGTCTCAAACTCTTCTCCTCAAGAGATCCTCCCACCTCAAGCTCCTGAGTAGCTGAGACTAAAGGAGCATGTCACTATACCTGGCTATTTCTTTTACAGATGAAATAACTGAGGCTCAAATTTGTGCATTAATTTCTTCAAGGTTGTTACATATCTAGGGTTGGTAAAGAACAGAATTGAGTTTTTCTACCTCTTCACTTGTTTTTTTTTTTCCCCCATTGCACTGTGTTGTTTCCTTGTGACATTACCTCCAAAGTCCATCTTGATAAGTTCTTCTATATGGAAGAATTTTTTTTTTTTGAGACAGAGCCTTAAGTTATTGCCCTGGATAGAGTGCCATGGCATCATAGCACACAGCAACCTCCACTCCTGGGCTTAAGCAATTCTCTTGCCTCAGCCTCCCAAGTAGCTGGGACTAAAAGCACCTGCCACAATGGCTGGCCATTTTTTGGTTGTAGTTGTCATTCTCGTTTGGCAGGCCCAGGCTGGATTTGAACCCACCAGCTCTGGTGTATGTGGCTGGTTCCTTAGCTGCTTGAGCTACAGGCACCAAGCCAATATATGGAAGACTTTAAGCAATGACATTTATCTTATTTGACATTTTAATAAATGTTTTATGTAAGTGAAAAATTCAGGTTTTCCCATGACATTAAATTCTTCCAGTTAGTTAAATTCCCAAATTGTTGAGATTGTGCTTCAGGAATATCTTGACTGTGTAAGTGAGATGATGAGGACCGTGGTGGCTCATGCTTGTAATCACAACACTTTGGGAGGATGAGGTGGGAGGACTGAGGCTAGGTGTTTGAGACTAGCTGTGGGCAAGAGCAAGATCCTGTCTCTACAAAAAATAGAAAAATTAGCTGGGCATGATCATGCCTAGCTGTAGTTCTAGTTAATGGCCAAGGCAGGAAGATTCCTTGAGCCCAGGAGTTCAGGGTTGCAGTGAACTATGATGAAGACTCTGCACTCTAGCCTGGGCAACAGAGCAAGACCTTGTCTCTAATTAATACATAAGTGCATACGTATGTATATGCATTATTATTAGAAGAATCCTTTTGTATAGTACAAAATTGTAATTTTGTACAACCATCTTGTTTTAGATTTTTCCCAGTTATACTTATTCATTTATGTGTGTGTGTGTATATATTTAGTTTTGTGCAATTTTATCACATGTGTAGGTCCATATTATGTCCACTAACACAATCAAAATGCAGAACAGTTTCATCACCAAAAAGATTCCTTATGTCCTTTATTAGCCATATCAATATCCCTTCTACTATCTCCATATTCCATCTTCCACAGGAAGATTTTTGTTAACTTGATTGTATTGATACTATTTTCTCTCTCTGTATTTATTTATTTATTTATTTAGAGACAGAGTCTTACTTTGTCACCCTAGGTAGAGTGCTGTTGTGTCACTGCTCACAGCAACCTCTAACTCCTGGGCTTATGCGATTCTCTTGCCTCAGCCTCCGGAGTAGCTGGGACTACAAATACCTGCCACAACGCTCGGCTATTTTTTTCCATGCCATTTGGCTGGGGCTGGGTTTCAACCTGCCACCCTCAGTATATGGGGCCGGTGCCCTACTCACTGAGCCACAGGCACCACCCTTTTTTTTTGAGACAGTCTCACTACATTGCTCTTGGTAGAGTGCTGTGGCATCACAGCTCACAGCAATCTCAAACTCTTGGCTTAAGCAATTCCCTTGCCTCAGCTTTCCAAGTAGCTGGGACTACAGGCTCCCGCCACAACACCCGGCTATTTTTTGGTTGTAATTGTCATTGTTGTTTGGCAGTCTGGGCCTGGGTTTGAACCTGCCAGCTCCCATGTATGTGGCTAGTGCCCTAGCCGCTGACCTACAGGTGCTAAGCTAGTGCTGCAGCTTTTTTTTTGTTTTTTTTGAGACAGAGCCTCAAGCTGTCCCCTGGGTAGAGTGCAGTGGCATCACAGCTCACAGCAACCTCCAACTCCTGAGCTCAAGCGAGTCTCCTACCTCAGCCTCCCAAGCAGCTGGGACCACAGGTGCCCCCCGCCACAACGCCCGGCCAGTCTTTGGTTGTAGCCGTCATTGTTGTTTGGCAGGCCCGGACTGGATTCAAACCCGCCACTGCAGGTGTACGTGGCTGGTTCCTTAGACTCTTGAGCCTTTAATGAAAAGCTTTTTTTTTTTTTTTTTTTGAGACAGAGCCTCAAGCTATCCCCCTGGGTAGAGTGCCATGGCTTCACAGCTCAGAGCAACCTCCAACTCCTGGGCTCAAGCGAGTCTCCTGCCTCTGCCTCCCAAGTAGCTGGGACCACAGGTGCCCGCCACAACGCCTGGCCATTTTTTGGTTGCAGCCATCATTGTTGTTTGGTGGGCCTGGGCTGGGGATTCGAACCCGCCACCTTAGGTGTATGTGGCTGGTGCCTTAGCCGCTTGAGCCACAGGCGCCGAGCCTAATGAAAAACTTTTATTTGCTACTTATCCTTTCCTACTAGGGGCAACTGCTTTCAAAATTTTAATTCTTTTCTTGTATTTACTATCATATTTCTTTCTTTCTTTTTCTTTTTTTTTTGAGACCGAGTGGCACTTTCTTGCCCCCATTAGAGTACTGTGGCATTATAGCACATAGCAGCCTCAAACTCTTGGGTTAAAGTGATCTACCTGCCTTAGCCTCCTAGTAGCTGGGACTATAGGCACCCACCACTACACCCACCTATTTTTTGAGAGAGGGTCTCACTCTTGCTCAGGCTGGTCTCAAACTTTGTGAGCTCAAGCGATTTACCTGCCTCAGCCTCCCAGAGTGCTGGGATTATAGGCATGAGCCACCTTGCCTGGCCTAACTCCCGTATTTCTTTCTTTCTTTTTTTTTTTTTTTAAAGACAGAGTCTCACTATGTTATCCTGGGTAGAGTACCATGGCATCACAGCTCACAGCAACCTCAAACTCTTGGGCTTAAGCAGTTCTCTTGCCTCAGCCTCCCAAGTAGCTGGGATTACAGGCACCTGTCCCAGTGCCCAGCTATTTTTTTGTTGCAGTTGTCACTGCTGCTCAGCTGGCTGGGCCTGGGTTCAAACCTGCCAGCCTTGGTGTATGTGGCTGGCACCATAACCACTATGCTTTGGGCACTGAGCCTCCCATATTTCTAAGTGATGCATAATATTCTCGTTGCCCTCCCCCTTCTTACTGAATCCTCATAATATAGTTATATCACAATTTTTGGTTAGATCAGTATTTATTATTTATTATGTTAATATTTATGTTGAGCCATTTGGTATACTACTATTATTTTTTCTGTGTGCTTTTTTCCCCTCAGGATTTAATATTATTATTATTATTTTTTTTTTTTTTAGAGACAGTGTCTTACTTTATCGCCCTTGGTAGAATGTCGTGGTGTCACACAGCTCACAGCAACCTCTAATTCCTGGGCTTAAGCGATTCTCTTGCTTCAGCCTCCCAAGTAGCTGGGACTAGAGGCGCCTGCCACAGGGCCCAGCTAGTTTTTGGTTGCAGTTCGTCTGGGGCTGGGTTTGAACCTGCCACCCTTGGTATATGGGGCCAGCACCCTACTTACTGAGCCACAGGTGCCACCCAGGATTTAATATTATTTATCACATTTTTTTTGTTTGTGTTTTATCCCTATGACTGATTCTTTCAAACTTCCAAACGGATCTGTAAGTTTTACAATATAGTCAAATTGAGTAATCCATAAGTTAGTTTCTGTCCTTCCCTCCCTCTCTTCTTTTTGTCTGTTTACATATCCAACCTTGTGAAGGTTGATGGCATGGTTCCCTTTATACTACATATAAAATGCTACTTTAGGACCAGGAGTATGATATATTATAGTAAGGCAATTCTTTTTTTTTTTTTCAGTTTTTGCCCAGGGTTGGGTTTGAACCTGCCACTTCCGGCATATGGAACTAGCGCCTTACTTATTTCAGCCACAGGCGCCACCCTATAGTAAGGCAACTCTATTCAGAAGTATTTCTCTTGTTTTTAAAGACTAATATAGGGCTAGGTATGGTGGCTCACACCTGTGATCCTGACAATCTAGAAGACTGAGATTGGGTGGATCAGTTGAGTTCAGAAGTTCAAGACCAGCCTGAGCAAGAGTAAGACCCCATCTCTTAAAAGTAGCTGAGTGTTGTTGTAGGCACCTTAGTCTGAGCTACTTGGGAGGCTAAGGCTCTTAGGAGAATTACTTGAGTCCAAGAGTTTGAGGTTGCTGTGAGTTGTGACGCAACGACACTCTTTCCAAGAGCTGCAAAGTGAGACTCTTATCTCAAAAAAACAAAAGAAAAGAATAATGTACTTGTAAGTAAAGTGCAGTAAATGCACAGATCTTAAGTGTACAACTCAGTTTTTACATATGTATATAAAACCATCATCCAGTCCTAAATGAAGAACATTTCCAGTATCCTGCAGACTTCCTTTGTGCCATCAGTATCCTTTGCCTCAGACATCACTTTTTAAGACTACAGGTATTGAAAGTATGACCAGTGGGTAGTTTAAGTCAGATAGAACTTTTACATTTATTATACATGTAAATTATGTACAAGGGGGTTCCTAGGAGTTGGTTATGTTTAGAATACCTGGTTTGTGCACTAGCTATAGTTTGGAAAGCACCTGTACATGGATGAGACTGAAGGCTAGGAGAATACTCAGGAGCAGTTGTGGACTGCTTTATTTTCTAACTTCCGCCTTATGACTCTTCTTTTTATTAAAGTAATTTATTTACTTTTATTTATTTTTTATTTTTTATTTTTTTTTTGAGACAGAGCCTCAAGCTGTCCCCCTGGGTAGAGTGCATTGGCATCACAGCTCACAGCAACCTCCAACTCCTGGGCTCAAGCAAGTCTCCTGCCTCAGCCTCTGCAGTAGCTG
>NW_003852406.1:16822485-16824382 GCF_000181295.1 Otolemur garnettii
CATTGTTGTTTGGCGGGTCCGGGCTGGGGATTCGAACCTGTCACCTTAGGTGTATGTGGCTGGCACCTTAGCCGGTTGAGCTATAGGCGCCGAGCCTTACTTTTAAACAGAAAGAAGTTCTCACATGTTTCCTGAACTGATCTATAGCCGGTGATAGATAAATCAAGGTGAATTAAGAAGAGAGAAGTGCCAGCAAGGCACTGTTAGGATTTTGCTTGTTGGAGAAACCAGTGTTAATTCAGTCACTCATTTATTCACCAAAATATTTACTGAAATAAATATTCCTCGGTTTTTCTATTTTTAGTAGAGATGGGATCTTACTTTAACTGAAGTAAGATTACCAGTGTTAATTCATTCACTCATTTATTCACCAAAATAGTTACTGAAATAAATACTCCTCAGTTTTCTATTTTTAGTAGAGATGAGATCTTACTTTTACTGAAGAGGGACTGTGAACCCAACATTGGTTCTTCAATAGTGAGCCAAAGACACATAGGCCCTGCTCTCAGTTTGCTTGCAGTCTAGTGGAGGAAACAAATGTTAATCAAATTATCACACTTACTGAGGGTGAGAGGACGTATATAAGATATGCAGATGAAATGTCTTTCAGTGAAAGTCTTCAGACAATGGTGTGGTAGTGAGAGGGGCCATGAGATAAGACTGGAGAAATACACAAGATTATATATCTTTAAGCCTATGCTTATGATTTTTTCACCCCCTAGAAAGAGTCTTGTTCTGTTGCTCAGGCTAGAATACACTGTTGTCAGCATAGCTCACTGCCACCTGTAACTCCTGGGTTAGCCTCCTGAGTAGCTAAGACCACTTGCATGTGATGCCATGCCTGGTTAATTTTTTTTTTGTAGAGAAGTGGTTTCTCTCTTGCTCAGGCTGGTCTTAAACTCCTGAGCTCAAGTGATCCTCCCATGTTGGCCTCCCAAAGTGCTAGAATTATAGATATGAGCTACGAAAACTGGCCAATGTTATGTTTTGATAAAAGTTTTCTTCATCACTTCACATTTATTCAGTGGTTCCTTTTTTTTTTTGAGGCAGTCTCAAGCTGTTGCCCTGGGTAGAGTGCTGTGGCATCTTAGCTCATAGCAACCTTCAGTTGGGCTCAAGCGATTCTCTTGCCTTGGTTTTTCTGTTTTTAGTAGAGATGGGATCTTGCTTTTACTCAGGCTGATCTTGAACTCGTGACCTCAAGCAATCCACCTGCCTCGGCCTCTGAGAGTGCTAGGATTACAGGCATGAACCACTGCTTGCAGCCTATTCGGTGGTTCTTATGTAAGATATTTGGAAAGGGAGATGAAATCTAGAATATAAAAAGTGATGTTGGCCGGCTCAGTAGCTCACATCTGTAATCATAGTCCCCGCTTTCAAGTTTAGGAGTTTGAGACCAGCCTTGGTAACATAGCAAGACCACTGTTTCTACAAAAAAAATTTTTGTTTTTTTGAGACAGAATCTCATTGTGTCACCCCTTGGTAGAGAGCTGTGGCATCATAGCTCTCAGTAACCTCAAACTCCTGGGCTTAAGTGATTGCTCTTGTCTCAGCCTCCCAAGTAGCTGGGACTACAGGCGCTTGCCATAGCTATTTTTAGAGACAAGGTCTCACTGTGGTTCAGGCTGGTCTCAAAACTATGAGCTCAGGCAATCCACCTGCCTTGGACTCCCAAGTGCTGAGATTACAGGGAAAAAAAAATAATTAAAAAAAATTTTAACTGGGCGGCTCCTGCCTGTTGCTTCAGTGGTTAGGGCATCAGCGCTAACCCAAGGCTGGTGGGTTCGAGCCCAGCCTGGGTCTGCTAAACAACAATGACAGCTGCTGGGCAGTACCTGTAGTTCAAGGAGTAGGGCACCAGCCCCATATACCGGAGGTAGCAGGTTCAAACCCAGCC
>NW_003852406.1:16824671-16827782 GCF_000181295.1 Otolemur garnettii
GGAGGCTGGGGTGGGAATTTGAGGTTACAATAAGTTAGGATCACACCATTACATTCCAACCTGGAGTGAGACAGTGAGACCCCCATCTCAAAAAAAAAAAAAGTGAAGGTGAGCAGTGCCTGTGGCTCAAAGAAGTAGGGCACCAGCCCCATATACCGGAGGTGGCAGGTTCAAACCTGGCCCCGGCCAAAAACTGCAAAGAAAAAAAAAAAAGAAGGTAATTCTTTGTGCTTTTGGAAAAATGCTCTTTTCCCCCTTTCCATCAAGCTATAAATTTGCCCATGTTTTACAGATAAATTGAAATAAAGGAAAGTTAATACTTTGACACAGCAGTTCTGTGTGGAGTGCTGGTTTCTCAGATCTCTTGATGTCTAGCTATCTCCACTATTTAGTTTTTTCCTAAGAATTTTTTTTAAGTTTTATTTTTTAACTCTTTCTTTTTTGTTGTTGTTTTGGCCAGGACCGGGCTTGAACCCGCCACTCCTGGTATATGGGGCCAGCGCCCTCCTCCTTGAACCATAGGCGTCGCCCTTTCCTAAGAATTAGACATCCCTTTCTCTTTGGCTCATAAAGTTTAGCTTTGGGGATAAGAACTAAATTATAGAAGACTTTATAGCCCTCCAATTACAAGGGGTGGAGGATTGACAGCTTTTTTTATTGTTTACTTTAGATAATCTTTGCTTTTTGGCCTACTTATACACAGGCCATGGCAAGGGTTTTCCGTGTGGATTGATTTCACCAGATGAATCCCTATATATAGCATTGGAACTGAATTAAATACATATTCTGTATGCTATTTAGCTTGTTTTAGGGTGTATGCTGGGCACAGAAAAAGCCAACACCAAGGATCCAAATCTGAGCCCTATTGAACTGCTGTGTCCTCGTAGAAGTGTCAGTTGCTTATGTGAAATGAAACAGATCAAGTCTCATAATCTTTGTTTGAGAATAGCAGCCTATGAGGACCATAAAACTATTCATGAACTGTAACATATACTCAGGGACTGAGAGATGCTACAGTTTTACTCTTGTGTCCTTAGGTGACACATGGTCAGATGGGTCCTGTTCAATTGGCTCTGTCTTCTCAAGTTGGCACTGTTGGTCTGTTCCTTATCTAATCTCAATTGCAGGTATAAGCTGAGAGCTATGGTATTTGAGATGACACAGTTTCTTTGCTATAGTAATTAATGTAATATATTAAGGGAGAGGCCCAGAGGGAAGTTGATTGTTTTTTGTTAGAGCCCTGAGTGGAAATTCAATTGATTAGTGAGCTCGCATGAAGTGTGGCAGGTGGAGAGAGAGATGCCTGTTCGTACAGCTGGGTAAACTGAGAGTTATAGAGAATGGTTTACATGTTGTACTAACTTCACCTGAGGCTGGCTAAATATTAAGTGATTTCAGGGCAACATCTGAAATTCAAGGAAGATGATAAAATGTGGTTCTCTTTTCAGCAACTTTGTTGTATCCCACTGGTTTATTGACAGTTCCCTGGGGCATCAAACCTGGTGAACCTCAAACAGGTAGATTTGAAGTCCTATTTCTATCAATGTGGTTAGCAACTTGGTGGGTTAGAATAGGTAGCAGAAAATATAGTCCAGATGTTAACATCATGAGTCTTGAGATTGATATTTCGCCTCTGAGAGATTTTTTTTTTTCTTTTTTGTAGTTTTTTGGATGGGCTGGGTTTGAACCTGCAACCTCTGGCCTATGGGGCCAGCACCCATACTCCTTTGAGCCACAGGCGCCGCCCAGCACTGAGAGATTTTTAAAGCAAGATGGAATCTCTCACAATAATGTAGGGCTTTATGAGTCACATCTGAAAGTAAGAGTATCCTAAAAGGAAAACCCAGATTACCTAGTACTTAAGAGAAGGAAGATTGTCATTTCCTTTCATAGAACTCAAATGGGTATCAGTACAACCTGTAAATTAATTTAATAAAAGTTTTAAGTTATTTTTTTCTTTTTCTTTTTTTTCTTCTGAGATAGTCTCTATGTCGCCCTTGGTAGAGTGCTATGGCACAACTCACAGCAACCTCAAATGCTTGAGCTTAAGCAATTCTCTTGCCTTAGCCTCCCAAGTAGCTAAAGGCTATAGGTGCCCACTGCAACACTCGGCTATTTTCCTGTTGCAGTTGTCGTTGTTTAGTTGGCCCAGGCTGGGTTCAAACCTGCACCCTCAGTGTATTTGGCTGGAGTTGTAACCACTGTGCAATGGTGCCGAGCCTTTATTTTTCTTTTTTCTTTAAGACAGAGTCTTACTATGTCGCCCACAGTAGAGTGTTGTGGCATCACAGCTCAGAGCAAAGTCAAACTCCTGGGCTTAAGCGATTCTCTTGCCTCAGCCTCACCAGTAGCTGGGACTATAGGCTCCCACTACAATGCCCAGCTATTTTCTTTTTCTTTTCTTTT
Source organism: Otolemur garnettii (assembly GCF_000181295.1). Taxonomy (NCBI): domain Eukaryota; kingdom Metazoa; phylum Chordata; class Mammalia; order Primates; family Galagidae; genus Otolemur; species Otolemur garnettii. The sequence continues at coordinate 16,827,078 of NW_003852406.1, forward strand.
TTCTTTGAGACAGAGTCTTACTATGTTGCCCTCAGAGAGTGTTGTGGCATCACAGCTAACAGCAACCTCCAACTCTTGGGCTAAAACGACTCTCTTGTCTCAGCCTCCCAAGCAGCTGAGACTACAGGTGCCTGCCACAACACCTGGCTATTTTGTTGTTGTTGTTGGAGTTGTCATTATTGTATAGCTGGCCTGGGCTGGGTTTGAACCTGCCTGCTTTGGTGTATGTGGCTGGCACCATAACCACTGTGCTACGGGTGCCGCGGCAACCTTTATTTTAATAATTTATTTATTTATTTTTTTGCAGTTTTTACAGTTTTTGGCCAGGGCTGGGTTTGAACCCACCACCTCCAGCATATGGGGCCAGCGCCCCACCCCCTTGAGCCACAGGTGCCACCCCAATAATTTATTTTTATTTTATTTATTTATTTATTTTTGAGGCAGAGGCTCACTCTAGTGCCCTGAGTAGAGTGCTCATAGCTCACAGCAACCTCAAGCTCTTGGGCTCACGCGATCTTCTTGCCTCAGTTGTTTTTTCTTTTTTTTTTTTGGACAGAGCCTCAAGCTATCCCCCTGGGTAGAGTGCCATGGCATCACAGCTCACAGTAACCTCCAACTCCTGGGCTCAAGCGAGTCTCCTGCCTCAGCCTCCCACGTAGCTGGGACTACAGGTGTCCACCACAATGCCCGGCCATTGTTTTGGTT
>NW_003852406.1:16828823-16834828 GCF_000181295.1 Otolemur garnettii
AAAAAAAAAAAAAAAGAATAATTTGGGTTGGCCAAGTGCAGTGGCGCTCATGCCTATAATCCTATCACTCTGGGAGGCCAAGGTGAGTGGATTGCCTGAGCTTATGGCTTTGAGACCAGCCTGAGCAAGAGCAAAACCCCATCTCGAAAATAGCTAGGCTTTGTGATGGGCACCTGTAGTTCCAGCTACTCAGGAGGCTGAGGCAAGAGAATCACTTGAGCCCAAGAGTTTGAAGTTTCTATGAGCTATGCTGCCATGACACAAGAGCAACAAAGTGAGACTCTGTTCCCTCTCCCCCCAAAAAAGAATATTTGGATCATCTTATATATTTTTCTTTTCTTTTCTTCTTTTTTTCTTTCTTTCTTCCCTTTCTTTCCTTCTTTCCTTTTCTCTCTCTCTCTGTCCCCCTCTCCCCCTCCTCCCCCTCTCTCCCCCTGGACAGAGTGTTATGGTGTCATACCTTATAGCAACCTCAAAAAGGGAACCTCTTGCCTCAGCCTCCTGAGTAGTGCTGGGATTACAGGTATGAGCCATCATGCCCAGCCCATCTTATATTTTTGAATTGCCATACATTTTTCTGTTATATATCCTAAGGATATGCTTAGAATGTGATGGATTCTCCCTCCATCTTATAATGAGAAAATTAATATTTAATGAAGCAACTTGGCTGGTCAATGGAAATCTGAATCCAGAAATCACATCTCCTAAATCTAATTTTGGTGTTCTTTTTACTGCACAGTGCTACCTGCCTAGAATTGACTATAGCTTTATCTTTCATTGGCATGCAGCTTTTGAAAGGTACTATGAAGCAGATATTCCTAACTTTCATATTCTAAGTACAAGACCTGTGTGGTTCCAGACAGGCTCTATACAGTGACGTACAGCTGTCACTTATTCAGACCAAAGCCTATAAGAAGACTGATACAAAACCCATAGAAAGGGCAGTGCCTGTGGCTCAGGGTAGGGCATCGGCTCCATATACCAAGGGTGGCAGGTTTGAACCCCGCCCCAGCTGAACTGCAACAAAAAATGGCCAGGCGTTGTGGTGGGTGCCTGTAGTCCTAGCTACTTGGGAGGCTGAGGCAAGAGAATCGCCTAAGTCCAGGAGTTGGAGGTTGCTATGAGCTGTAATGCCACCATACTCTACTGAGGGAGACATAGTAAGACTGTCTAAAAATAAATAAATGAGCTCTAAAACTCATAGAAAAGGGAAGAACAGATAAATTTAGAGTAGAACAACATTACTGCTTAGACTGGATTGTTTATAGGTAGTTACCATTTAAAGGAATCTCCTTTCTCTTTCAAGTCTTTTAGAATGGATATAGAGATCTGAGAGAAAAGAGAAATACGTTTTTCATATTATGTGTGGACATAAGGAGAGTCTAGTTGCTGTTTTTGGTCTCTGAAAACTTTTTTTCATTCTTAGCCTTCTTGAAGAGAGACCTTCTTCATTCCTTAGGTAGAGTAGTGATGTGATCTTTAACATTTGCTCTACAAAAACAATTAATGAAAAACAAAAAAGCAATTAGTGATCTGAAACGTGATTTTTTTTTTTTCTTGAGACAGAGTCTCAAGCTGTCGCTCTGGGTAGAGTGCCGTAGCATCATAGCTCACAGCAACCTCAAACTCTTGGGCTTAAATGATTCTCTTGCTTTAGCCTCCCAAGTAGCTGGGACTACAGGTACCCACCACAACACCCATCTATTTTTTTGGTTGTAATTGTCATTGTTGTTTGGCAGGTGCATTCTGGATTCAAACCCGCCAGCTCCAGTGTATGTGGCTGGTGCCCTAGCCACAGGGCTATAGGCACTGAGCCAAAACATGTGATTTTCAAATGTACCAATCTTGGTTGGGAATCAGAGATAGGGATTTAGGTTCCAGACAAGAAATTAGGATCCGAACTTCTTTTACAATGTGTTCCTTTTAAGCATGAATGCTTTGGGTGGGTATAAGCTATAGAGAATAATTGTCATGACCTAACTTTCCCTTATCCATATCCATGCAGAGGGGATTTCTACAAGCACAAAGTGAATTGTGGTCCTAAATAAGGATACAAAGTACAATTAAACAAAAGGAAAAAAAAGAGAGGAAAATATTCACAGAAGCTCTTGCAAATTGTCAAATGCCTTGTGGTCTCTGTAAGGTATTGATTCTCCTGATTCTGCACTTTCTCTGCCATGGAAGTAAGAGGTCAGTGCTTTTCATTTCCAGCTAGCATGTTAGTTACCCTACCTCCTGGGGTTAAACATCTCTGCAGTGACCTGTCAAAGGGTTGATTATTAGCTGTATAAAGCCAGGGAGCAGATGGGAAGTGGTTTGGCTGGTGCAGCCAGGCTGATTAAAGAATCCTTGGCAGTTTTACAGCGTATCATTGGAAATGTACCTCCGAATTTTTTTATCAATCCTGCTGGGTTGGAAAGCTGGATTTCTGAAAAGTCAGTGGTTGAAAAGTGGTACTTATGAAAACTCTTACTCTTTCAAAAATAGTGACTCTTAGAGAACATCAAGACCTAGATGTTCTCAGAATATGTTTTGTTCTCAATCCTCAGAATATGTTTTCTTTGCATCCTGATCAATCACAGAACCATTAGAAAAAGCACTTTTTGATGAGTGTATCAATAGAACTTTAGTTTGAAAAAGGCAAAGTTCATTTAGCCAAGTCTAGATTAACCCTATAACACATAGGGGGGTGTTTTGTGTGTTTACTTGACAGGTAATTATGCTTTTGTGCTCAAATACTTTTCAGTAATAAAGACGTGATTTTGTTAAATATTAAGGGTCATTGTTGGAAACCTCAAGTTATTAAATTTTTTCATGAGTAAAACATGTCTTTCTGTAGCTTCTACTTACTGATCATATTTCTGCCAGAGCATCACAGAATAACTCTTTTCCACACTATAACCCATTATATATTTGAAGCTAACCAGCCTGTCTTCCTTCAGTGTTCTCCTTTCCAGTGTAAAAAATCCCAGTTTCTGAGACTTTCCTCATATAAAATGACTTCCCAATCTTTTACCATACATTGCTCTAAAGGACATCCTTTCATTTAATGACTTCCACTTAAGATGCAGAATCTGGAAATGAGCGTAGACCATCAGATGTTCTTTTCATCTCCTTTTTTAAAGAAAGTATAATTAACAAATAAGTGGAATAGTGATAATACTTGCTAGAACAACCCAAAAAACAGTTTTGCATTACATATAGAATTGGAACACGAGGAATTTAAGCATCAGCTTTATCACTTAAGATTTATCTTTCCTTATTGATGTTAGGTAGAACTTCTTTTCTCCCAGCAAACACATCGCCTGTAAGATGGAACCTTTTGAGCTATATTATTTTTTTTTTTTAGAGACGAAGTCTCACTTTGTTGCCCTTGGTAGAGTGATGTGGTGTCACAGCTCACAGTAACCTCCAGCTCTTGGGATTAGGGCTATTCTCTTGCCTCAGCCTCCGGAGTAGCTGGGGCTACAGGCGCCCACCACAACGCCTGGCTATTTTTTGTTGCAGTTTGGCCAGGGCCGCGTTTGAACCCACCACCCTTGGTATATGAGGCCAGCACCCTACTCACTGAGCCACAGGCACTGCCGCTTGAGTTATATTATTAAAGTACTGATTTTTTTTCACATCTTTTTCAGGGATAATTTTTTTTTTTTTTTTTTGAGACAGAGTCTCAAGCTGTCACCCTGGGTAGAGTGCCATGGCATCACAGCTCACAGCAACCTCAAACTCTTGAGCTTAAGCGATTCTCTTGCCTCAGCCTCCTAAATAGCTGGGACTACAGGTGCCTACCACCATACCTCACTATTTTTTTTGTTGTTGCAGTTGTCATTGTTGTTTTTTACCTGACCTGGGCTGAGTTCAAAACTACCAGCCTTAGTGTGTATGGCTGGCACTCTACCCACTAAGCTATGGGCACCACCAATCCTTTAGAGGCAGAGTCTCACTCTGTCGTTCTGGGTAGAGTGCTGGGGCATTATAGCTCACAGCAACTTCATATTGTTGGGCTGAAGAGATCCTCTTGCTTCAGCCTCCTGAGTAGCTGAGATTATATTTTCTATTTAGTAGAGACAGAGTCTCACTCTTGCTCAGGCTGGTCTTGAATTGTGATCCACCCACTTTGGCCTCCCAGAGTGCTAGGATTACAGGCTTGAGCCACTGCACCTAGCCTCAAGGATAATTTTTAATATTAGTGTTGAATTTATCTTAGATTACAAGCTGCTACTGGTTTTTGTATTTATAAAAATTATTTACATTTTTGCGAGATTAAACTGATTTTAGTGCTTTAGGTAATTTTTGACAAGATAAACGTGTGCTCTTATATAGCTGAAAATACATTGTTTTTACACATGATGAACAATTTGGCTCAGTGTAAAATTCTTGACTTTTTTTTTTTTTTTTTTGAGACAGAGTCTGTCTCTGTCACCCAGACTAGAGTACCATGGGCTCAAGTGATCCTTCTGCCTCAGCCTCCTGAGTAGCTCAGCCTACAGGCACCTGCTATAGCACCTGCTAGTTTTTCTATTTTTAGTGGAGACAGTGTCTCACTCTTTGCTCAGGCTGGTCTCAAACTCCTGAGATCCTCTTGGAATCCTCTTGCCTCATCCTTCCAGAGTGCTAGGATTACAGGCCTGAGATGCCGTACTTTGCCTTAAGTAACCCCTTCTCTTCAGAATTCTGTAGATTGCCATTCTCTTTTAAAAACATTTAATATTACAGAGCAGTCTGAAGTCAGCCCAATTTTTGTCCTTTGTAATTTAAAAATATTTCCAAAATGGGGGTGGTGCCTGTGGCTCAAAGGAGTAGGGCGCTGGCCCCATATGCCAAAGGTGGTGGGTTTAAACCCAGCCCCCAGCCAAAAACTGCCAAAAAAAAAAACTTCCAAAATATATGCAGGTTTGACTTATTAAATTGATTTTACTGAAAATGTAATGAATCTTTTCAATCTGTATGAATGATCTTTGTTCAGTTTAAGGTGTTATTCATTTATTTTGTCTTTGATAGGTTGCTTTAATTCCATTTGTTCTAGTATCTTATAAAGTTTTCTTAAAGTGTTATTAAATGCTTAATCTCTCTCAATTTCTGTCATTATTTTCTCTTCACTGTTTTCCTTTGCAAACTGGAAAACTATCTTAAGTTCTCTTATAATACACTGATTTATTTTCTATAATTTTAGCTCTGTGCTTTTCTGATTTTTATATGAATTTTAATTAATACAACATTTTCCTTTCCTTTTTTTTTTAATGTTGTGTCCTTTTTTTTCAAGTAAGATGTATCTTTCTATTTTAACTTGTTATCTTTTTAATGTTCTCTCTTCCTTACTGGCATACTTTGTTTGTCCTGCTTTATGCAGCAGGTCAGCCAATACAGTAGAGTAAGGACTGTTTGAAGCTTTCAGCGCTAACATTTTTTATGTGTTACATGCTTTCCTTCTCCAGTGTCTCTCTTCCATTACTACCTTGTTTTCTAAAGAAAGCGCTTTGGGATCTAAAGAAAGGTTCATTGTTTTTTGTTTTGTTTTGTTTTGTTTTTGTCAAGACAGAGTTCTACCCTATGCCCTGAGCAGAGTACAATGGTGTTGTAGCTCACTGCAACCTCAGATTTGGGCTGTGGGCCTCCTTCTGCCTCAGCCTCTGAAGGGGCTGGGTTTTTTCAATTTTTTTCATGAGTCAGGGTCTCACTCTCGCTCAGACAAACCTCGAATTCCTGAGCTCAAGCAATCCTCCCGCCTCAGCCTCCCACAGTGCTGGGATTACTGGCATGAGCCACTGTGCCCAGCAGTTTCATTGTTTCTCTAAGAATAAAGTGATATGGGGTTGTTTTAATGGTTAAATTACATACTGAGAATAGTGGGTAAGCCTTAGATTAATGTGGGTTACACTCTAAGCCTAGCCATGATTGAAAAGATTGCAGAGGCAATAACATTACGATTTTGAAAAGAACTGTGCTCTAATAATTCTTCATCATGGAGATTCAGTTGGCATTTCTTTCTGGTTTTTTTTTTTTTT
>NW_003852406.1:16835512-16836580 GCF_000181295.1 Otolemur garnettii
AGCTCACAGCAACCTCAAACTCTTGGGCTCAAGTGATTCTCTTGCCTCAGCCTCCCAAGTAGCTGGGACTACAGGTGCCTGCCACAACATCCGGCTATTTTCGTTGTTGTTGTTATTGTAGTTGTTGTTATTTTGCAGGCCCAGGCTGGGTTCGAATCTGCCAGCCCTGGTTTATGTGGCTGACGCCCTAACCACTGAGCTACAGGTGCCAAGCCAAGGCTAAGTTTTCTTGTGTAGTGTTGAGAATTCCTAAGAGTTTACTAAAATTTCTTTACAATTCTAGATCATTTTCAGAGGTTATCATGTCTCTAATTCTTCAGGGATTATGTTTTCTTTGCCTTGTGGGTGACTGTTTTTCATAGTACCTATATCATGTTCTTCACCCCAACCCTTTTTGTTCATTCCTTAAGAGGTAGAATCTATATAGAATTGATGTTTGCTAATAAACAGTGGTTGGTTGCTGTTAATACTAAGCTCTTTAGTTGGGTAAGAGATGCATTTTCTTCTCAGATCTACAACAAATGTCAGATTAATGTGCATGCCTCTTAATTCCCAATTGCTAGCAGGCATTAACTTGGTACAGCTTTGCTCTCCTAGTATGGTATCTTTTCTTCTTTCTGTACTCTGGTTCCTTGACACTTTTCTGAGGGAATAGGTGAAAAAGTACAATTTACCTTATCTCTGTCCTATCTATAGCACTTAACCTGTTAGAGATCCACTTTCCAGAACACATTGGGACACCACTGGATTGCCCTTTTTGCTCAGTTATCTCATGAAAAAATTACTGTTATTATTATTATTAGTTGTTGTTCTTGGAGTTTTTGACTGGGACTGGGTTTGAACCCACCACCTCTGGCATATGGGACTGGTACCCTACTCTTTGAGTCACAGGCGCCGCCCTATGATTATTATTATTATTATTATTTTAGTAGAGACAGAGTCTCACTTTCTCACCCTCGGTAGAGTGCCATGGCGTGACACAGCTCACAGCAACTTCCAACTCCTGGGCTTAGGCGATTCTCTTGCCTCAGCCTCCCGAGTAGCTGGGACTACAGGCATCCGCCACAA
>NW_003852406.1:16836611-16841831 GCF_000181295.1 Otolemur garnettii
GGCCAGGTTTGAACCCCCGACCCTTGGTATATGGGGCCGGTGCCCTATCCACCGAGCCACAGGCGCCGCCCAGCTATTATTATTTTTTTTAGAGACAGAGTCTTACTTTGTTGCCCTCGGTAGAGTGCTGTGGCATCACAGTTCACAGCAACCTCCAGCTCTTGGGCTTAGGAGATTCTCTTGCCTCAGCCTCCAGAGTAGCTGGGACTACAGGCCTCTATCACAACGCCCAACTATTTTTTTGTTGCAATTTGGCCGGGGCTGAGTTTGAACCTGCCACCTCGGAATATGGGGCTGGCGCCCTACTCACTGAGCCACAGGTGCCGCTCGCAACAATTATTTTTTTAATGGCTATAGAAAGATGGTAGACAAAGAAGTAAGCAAAAACAAAACTCTTTGGGTTTACCATAAAATAAAACCTAGATGATATATATTGGCTGCGAGGTTTTCTAGATGGTTTATCTTCCCAGCTCTCATGAGTCAGGAGTCAGTGGAGAAATGTAAATTGCCCTTTTAATACCGCCCCCCTCCAATCTCTGACTCGTGAAGTGTAAGGCTTTGGTATTTGTTAATAGAGTACCATCAACCTTATATGAGAAAGTGAAGAGTTATCCAACATCGTGGTGTTAGATTTTTTTTTAGTAGTATCTAGTTTTTGGTAGGATAAACCTTCTCCTCCTTTTCTATGTTTTTGTAAGTATTTTAGTGGGAAGCCAGAAAGGCTGTATTGAAGCCTACTACTCAGACATAATTTGAAACCTGGAATTTGATAAGGCTGATTTAACTTCTCTGAACATAAGCTGATTGGTTGAGTCCTCTCTGAGAATTGTCTCCTCCAGTTGCAGTCTTTGCCTCTGTCCTGAAGTTACATTTTTCCCAGTTCTGCTTGCTCTTCTCTTTAGCCATAAGACTTTTCCTCCCCAATAGTAGAATGACTAAGAATCTATACTATTTTTAGTAGGGGCATGCCCTGTTAGTAGCGGGCATTTGAAGCTTTTGCCTAGATGATGTTCTGAGTCTCTAATAATTTAAAAGAAATAGCAAGAAGAAAGGGTATTTGAACAAAGTTGTGCTAGAGTTGAAATCTGTGATATGCCAGGATATACAGTTGTGCTGTACTGACTGAGGGAAGATTACCAACTGGGAGTTTAATAGAAATAAGTTTTTCAAGAATGGGAAACTATCTCTAGGGGACTCTTAGTTAAAACTTACCACAAAATCTCCAGGTATTTGGAAATACTGTGTTCTCCCCCGAGGAGATGAAGTGGGAATTAACTTTTCCCTAGGTCCAATGTGACTTGGTTAGAAATACAGTTGTACCTGTTTGTCTTGTCCATTGTGATGTGATAGTCGCATAGGAAGGGTCTGTTTTGTGTGGGAGTTTATTTCAGTCTGTCTCCTTGCCTGTACTGTTTCTTTTAACAGTTCTTCACATTTTCTTTTTCCAGCAATGATGTTGTCCACTGGGCATATACTGACCAATGTGGCAGGTCTGAGAACATAGCTGAAGCTGAAAATAGGAAAACTGGGGGCAAGGAAGAGCCTTGAATCTTGAGCTGGGACGTTGACTCTAAGATGTCCTTGAGCAGTGGAGCCTCCGGAGGGAAAGGAGTGGATGCAAACCCGGTTGAGACATACGACAGTGGGGATGAATGGGACATTGGAGTAGGGAATCTCATCATTGACCTGGACGCCGATCTGGAAAAGGACCAGCAGAAACTGGAAATGTCAGGCTCAAAGGAGGTGGGGATACCGGCTCCCAATGCTGTGGCCACACTACCAGACAACATCAAGTTTGTGACCCCAGTGCCAGGTCCTCAAGGGAAGGAAGGCAAATCAAAATCCAAAAGGAATAAGAGTGGCAAAGACACTAGCAAACCCACTCCAGGGACTTCCCTGTTCACTCCAAGTGAGGGGGCAGCTAGCAAGAAGGAGATGCAGGGGCGTGCAGGAGATGGTGCCAATGCAGGAGGCCTGGTTGCTGCTATTGCTTCCAAGGGCTCAGAGAAGGCGGCTAAGGCATCCCGCAGTGTAGCTGGCTCAAAAAAGGAGAAGGAGAACAGCTCATCAAAGAGCAAGAAGGAGAGAAGCGAAGGAGTGGGGACTTGTTCAGAAAAGGATCCTGGGGTCCTCCAGCCAGTTCCCTTAGGAGGACGGGTTGGTCAGTATGATGGAAGTACAGGGGTGGATACAGGAGCTGTGGAGCCACTTGGGAGTATAGCTATTGAGCCTGGGGCAGCGCTCAATCCTTTGGGAGTTAAACCGGAGCCAGAGGAAGGGGAGAATGAGTGTCGTCCACTAAAGAAAGTCAAGTCTGAAAAGGTAAGAGGTGGCCAGATCTGGCTGCCCGCTGCCAGTCAGAACTGCCCTGGACTAACTGCCAAATGCTTTGTGTACTCTGTGGGAAGCTCATTAGTTTGTGGTTAATGACCAATTACAAGGTCAGAGCAGCTGGTAATGATAATGTGGTTTTGTTCCAAATTAGAGGATTCCCTACAGACTAATTTTCAACAGGCGTGGACATTTTGGAGCAGGATATCTGTTGTTGGGGACAGCTACCTGGTAGAATGAATTTTCTATAGTCTGAGTTGAGACCTTCTCCTCTTCTCCTTGTTCTACCATAGACACATGTTGCTAGAAGCTGTTATCAAACTTACTAGACCTGTATTTGGTTCTCAGCTTGGTCATTTCATCATCATAGTCATAACAGATGATAAACTTAATAAGCTTACTACAAAGCTTATGGTTATATGTATAGGTTGAATAGAGTTCTTGATGAGGTAAATGGTATTGTTGGGTCTCTAAAAAGACCAAAGGGGCTCAGTGCCTGTGGCTGAAGCCGCTGAGGTGCCAGCCACATACACCTGAGCTGGTGGGTTTGAATCCAGCCCAGGCCCACCAAACAACGACAGATACAACGAAAAAATAGCTGGGCATTGTGGCAGGCGCCTGTAGTCCCAGCTACTTGGGAGGCGGAAGGAGGAGAATTGCTTGAGCCCAGGAGTTGGAGGTTGCTGTGAGTTGTGATGCCACAGTGCTCTACCCAGAGGTGTTAGCTTGAGGCTCTGTCTCAAAAAAAAAAAAAAAAAAAAGACCAAAGGGTTATTTATGTCTCATGGCTTATCTACCAAGTGTTCTGTTGATAACTACCAAAGAGCAAAGAGGCACAGTTTGAGTGCAGAAGGTACTGATTGTACCATGAAGTACTTAATCAGACCTTATGAGTTAGTGTTGTAGCTATGAAAGTTTGGCTTAGAATGAAGTTCTTTGGCCACTAAAAGATGTAACTCTTTGCCAGTGTCTTCCACAGCTTTTTAGGACTTAAAAGTCTCAGGGTGGTTTAATCGCTGCCAAACCATGTAATGATACCTTGCTTTCTGCTTAACTTGGAAGGACAGGTGCCTACATCCTCAGGAGGAGTTAAAGCTGAGTCCTTTCTTTGGGAAGATGATTTTAGTTTATGTTTCAGGAAATAGAGCTTGCAAGTGCTAGAGCTGAGTAGATGTGAGTCTGGAGTCAGCTCAGGCTGCTTTAAACTTCAGTAGCTTATAATTTCTTACAAAGTGGCTTGCCTAGTGATGAGTTGTTCATTGGCTCTTGATTATCTGCTCTGTGCTTTGCTCACCCTGTGCTTTCAGCTGATCCCAGCAGATGCAATATAAATTGATTTCTCTGTAATTACATCAGCTACAGCAGGGAATACCTATTTCCATATGTAAATGTTAATAAAGGCTAGATGTTTGGTAATGGTCCTGGATTGGCACAAGTGATAGCTTGTGCTTCCTTTACTGTAGATTTTGGTCTTTGTCTTTGACATGTCTGTAGCTCTTAGCAACATCTGGACATTTCTGGTAATAGGGCTGTGAGTTTCTTCTACTAATAACACAATGGCTCATTCCCTTTTACCAGCAGCAGCTGCCAGAGAGGCTGCCTGTGTTTTAAGTAGCAGATGCTATAGTCCACTTCAGCAGAGTCAAGTTCCAGCTGGTTACTGGCATGGCTCATCCTGTACTGCCTGTCATTTACCATTCTCTTTGGGATACAGATGGATAATAGGCCTAGGAATACCAGGAGTTTTACTGTGCTCTACGTCTGATTTCAGGAATCTCTTGGCATATTTCCATGTTCATCATAATCATTGTTCTTTCTGTGCTGAAAAGTACTTCCAAGAGTGGCCTTTATTTCCCTGGGTTTTTTTTTTTTTTTGGCTTTTTTTTGGAGACAGAGTTTTACTTTCTCCCCCTTGATAGGGTGCTGTGGCATCATAGCTCACAGCAACCTCAAACTCTTGCGCTTAAGTGATTCTCTTGCCTCGGCCTCCCAAGTAGATGGGACTATAGTCGCCGGCCACAACACCTAGGTATTTTTAGAGATGGTGCCTCAGTCTGGCTTAGTTGGTCTCGAACCTGTGAGTTCAGGCAGTCTACCTGCCTCAGCCTCCCAGAGTGCTAGGATTACAGGCATGAGCCACCATGCCAGGCCCTGTTTTTTGTTTGTTTGTTTGTTTTTATTGTTGTTGTTGTTGTTTTTTAAGAGAACTTGGCTCATGTAGCAATCTTCTAAGTCCAGTAGTAGTCTGTGGGTGAAAGGATTAATATCGCTTAGCTTCATATTGAATTTAAGGTTAAATGTCCATGATTGTCGTCAGTGAAGTAGCGAAAGGAACCAATTTTCTCGTACAGGTTCAGGGACTGATTGAGTGACTACCTTTCAGATTATAATTGGGCTAAAAGATGCAATATATTTGGCTAAGAATAACCCTTGGGACTAAGCATGGTGGCTCATCCCTGTAATCCAAAAATTTTGGGAGGGCGAATTGAGAGTTTGTGATGAGCCTAGGCAACGTAACAAGACCTTGTCCCTATAAAAAATTAAAAAATTACCTGGGCATGGGTGGTACATGTGTGTAGATCCAGGCTCGGGAGGCTGAGGCAGGAGGATTACTTGAGCCTAGGAGTTTCAGGTTAAACTGGGCTATAATCCCACTGCACTTATAGCCTGGGCAACAAAAGAAGATCCCATCTCTTAAAAAATACAAATATGCCTTGGTGCCAGGGAGTCGGGGAGTTTTGCCCTTAATAATGTTGCTTTGAATCAGGCATGGTGGCTCGGCGCCTGTGGCTCAAGCGGCTAAGGCGCTAGCCACATACACCTAAGGTGGTGGGTTCGAATCCCCAGCTCGGGCCCGCCAAACAACAATGATGGCTGCAACCAAAAAAT
>NW_003852406.1:16842004-16851168 GCF_000181295.1 Otolemur garnettii
AATCAGGCATGGTGACTCTTGCTTGAGCTCAGGAGTTCAAGAGCAGACTGAACAAGAGCAAGACCCAGTCTCTACTAAAAATAGAAAAATTACCTGGGTGTTGTATTGGGTGCCTGTAGTCCCAGCTGCTTGGGAAGATGAATCAAGAAGATGGCTTGAGCCCAAGAATTTGAAGTTGCTGTGAGCTATAACACCACCCCACTCTGCCCAGGATAACAGAGTAACACTCTGTCTCAAAAAATATATAATGATGATGATGATGACGATGATGATGTTGCTTTGCTATATTAGCCTTGCCTTCCAAGAAGATTGAAGACGGGGCAGTGGAATGAGAAGGAAGAGAGAGGGATTGTTCTTCAGTATTTGGAAGGTAGATAAAATTGCTGGCAAATACTTTTCTTTTTTTGAGACAGTCTCAAGCTGTCACCCTGGGTAGAGTGCCATGCCATCATAGCTTATAGCAAACTCCAACTCGGGCTCAAGCTGTTTTCTTGCCTTAGGTTTTTTCTATTTCTAGTAGAGATGGGGGGTCTTGCTTTTACTCAGGCTGGTCTTGTACTTGAACTTAAGCAATCCACCCACCTCAGCCTCCCAGAGTTCTAGGATTACAGGCATGAGCCACCATGCCTGGCCTGGCAAGTATTTTCAGAAGCAGAAAATTTGCTGTGCAGTTTGATGTTACCATAAGCAAAAGCCTACTTTCTCAATCACTTCTCCTGTTCCCTCAACCATTTTGGGCGGTCTGGCTGTGGGGGTGTCCTTTCCATATTGTCTTTGGCTATTGGAGTAAATAATTATATAAATAAATGTTTAGAAGTTGCTAGAAGATGAAAATACACTATGAAGGTAGAGAACTCTTCTGGAATGGAGGAGGAAGGGAAGAGACAAGTTAAAGGCAGGAAAGGAGGAACCTTGCAGAGGAGCAGCCAAAGGGCTTAGGGCATAAAGGGTGCATATTTACTGTTTGACAATGAGTACTATAATTTATAAACAAAGTATTTGAAAACCTCTTAAGATTTTCTGAGAAATGGCTTTGCCTACAGCATAACTAGTTTGGAATGTTCCTTTTTTTTTTTTAATTAAATCATATTTGTGCACATTAATACTATTATGGGATACAGTGTGTTGTTTCCATATATAATTTGAAATACTTTCATCCAGTTGGCCAACATAGCCATCATGTCATTCTCATATTGTGTTCAGACATTTATATTTGACATTTAGAAAGATTCACAGGTACCTTTATAGGATAAATCATAGGCGTGATCCCTGCAATCACCCACCCTTCACCCATCCTCCTCTTTTCCCTCTCCTCCCTCTCCCCTTTGGCTGTATTCTTGGACTACAATTGGATTATAGCTTTCCTATGATAGTTAACAATTAGTTTCATAATAGGGTTGAGTACATTGGATATTTTCTCTCCCATTCTTGAGATGCTTTGCTGGAATGTTCCTTCTATGTAGGGACAACCAGCAGAACCAAAACAGCAAAACAGATGGAATTCTTTTGATAGAATCTAGGAATTGTATTGTCTAAACTGGGAGCCGTCATAGAGAGGGAAAACTTGACTTGGCGCCTGTGGCGCCTGTGGCTCAAGTGGCTAAGCTGCCAGCCACATACACCTAAGGTGGTGGGTTCAAATTCAGCCTGGGCCCGCCAGACAACAATGATGGCTGCAACCAAAAAATAGCCAGGCGTTGTGGCAGACGCCTGTGGTCCCAGCTACTTGGGAGGCGGAGGCAGGAGACTTGCTTGAGCCCAGGAGTTAGAGGTTGCTGTGAGCTGTGATGCCACAGTATTCTACCCAGGGGGACAGCTTGAGGCTCTGTCTCAAAAAAAAAAAAAGAGGGAAAATGTCTTAACTAGAGTCTCCCTTCTCTTAGAAATTGGAGAGAAAATAATCAAGTCTGTGGTACAGGGTAGAAGGTTGACTGCTAGCTAATAAGGAACAATTGAATAGTCAAATTATCTACCTCAGGGTCTTCTCTCTTATCAAGGTAGATATCACACTATGGCCTAGGAAGATTTTTATTAGACAAAGATGTGGATTTACCTTCATGGGATCCCACATTTGCTCTACCATACTTCTCTCTGGCAGTGCTTCCTGAGCTATTTCCCAGAGTTGTAGAAGAGACCAGAGATGGCTCT
This sequence comes from Otolemur garnettii, assembly GCF_000181295.1. NCBI lineage: Eukaryota > Metazoa > Chordata > Mammalia > Primates > Galagidae > Otolemur > Otolemur garnettii. The sequence continues at coordinate 16,844,153 of NW_003852406.1, forward strand.
TAGCAACTTCTGCTGCCCTGAATTGTTATTGAATGTTCCTGCCTCATACTTCCTGCCAGCTAAAGAGATATATATGGGGGAGGGAATGTTGAAGAATAAACAAGACAGAGCCTTCTGGCTCCTGCCTGTTCCCTTGCCTTTGGTTTGATTGATAGGTTGTTAAGTTAGGGGTGGAAGGGGAGGTAAGGAGAAGGGAGGGAGCCTGTCGAAGTGTCCTGAGCTTAGTGCTTGTGTCGCCACTCTGACAGGCAAGAAAAAGGGAATTTACAAACCACAGATGGCAGCAATCTATCTGTGCTGACTCTGTCAGGGCTTATTACAAGAAGTTTAAGGTGAGACTCCTTTTTTTCCAAATCATATAAAAAACCAGTAGGCTCTAGTGGTTAAAGGATTTAGAAATTGGCAACCAACCCCACACTGTACCCTAGAAGTGCATTAATGTACATAGTTACCATTCAATTAAAAAAAAAAATTGGCAACCGGAAGCTCCTCCTCACCTACCTCTCTTTAGCTGCTGCTTTTGATCTTGCAAGGTAGGAACGAACGCTGTACTGTGCTTTCCTCATGTTTGTGTATCAGCTTCTGCTGCTTTCAGAATGCTGCATGTATTTACCACTTACCCCATTAGTGTAGGATACAGAGAAAGTGTTCAAGTGTGCTTTTTGCTCTTCTGCCTCTGATCATGTTTGTTATTATATCCTGTGTTCTGAGAGCATCTTCTTTTGCCCTTGGTTTTGTGTTCTTGCCCTAGTTTCTACCTTCTAGCTCAGTTCTCTTGTGTTGCAATCCTTCATTGCCCAAGCAAGGTCAGGTCTCTTTTATTCCTTCTAATCCAAAGCTTTCTCAAATGCCTTCCTCCTTCACTAGCTGTTTTTTCTTGGCTATTGATGGCGTAACAGTCAACCTTGTTTCCTGAAGCCAAATACCTTCAAACATTTTATTTTAAGGAAAAAAAATAACAAACAAATTGATGTTTATTTGGGACAGAGTTGTATTCTCTATTAGCTTCATTTATTTTTTCATTCAGCTGCTCTGTTTCTCTTCTGGGTGTTATAATTTATGGAGGGCCCAGAGAAAGATTATCTTGTCTAGTTTCCTTATTTGGTAGAGGAAACAAAGATCAGGGAGGTCATATGACTTGCCCAGGCTCTGACAGTTAGTGGCAAAGCCAAGCATAGAAGCCAGGTTTCTAGACACCAAATTCTTATGGTATGTTGTTACTTTGGGAATTTTTTTTTTTTTTTCTGAGACAGAGTCTCAAGCTGTCCCCCTGGGTAGAGTGCCATGGCTTCACTGCTCACAGCAACCTCCAACTCCTGGGGCTCAAGCGAGTCTCCTGCCTCAGCCTCCCAAGTAGCTGGGACCACAGGCGCCCGCCACAACACCTGGCTATTTTTTTGGTTGCAGCCATTATTGTTGTTTGGTGGGCCCGAGCTGGATTCAAACTCACCACCTTAGGTGTATGTGGCTGGCGCCTTAGCCGCTTGTGCCACAGGCGCCGAGCCTACTTTGGGATTTTTAACAAATCTAAACTGTCACGAGGGATTCCCCATTTTCCCACTTTAAGGCTACCTTAGAAATGCCCACATAGGCTTGGTGCCTGTGGCTCGAGTGGCTAAGGCACCAAGCACATACACCTAAGGTGGCAGGTTCAAATCCAGCCCGGGCTGCCAAACAACAATGATGGCTGCAACCAAAAAAACATAGCCAGGTGTTGTGGGGGGTGCCTGTGGTTCCAGCTTCTTGGGAGGCAGAGGCAGGAGACTCACTTGAGCCTAGGAGTTGGAGGTTGCTGTGAGCTGTGATGCTATGGCACTCTACCCAGAGGGACAGCTTGAGGCTCTGTCTCCAAAAAAAAAAAAAAAAAAGAAAGAAAAAAAAGAAATGCCCATATAATTCAAGATTCCTTTCACTTGTTTTTCATAGTGACTTTAACACTATAGACACTCAGTAAGCTTTGAGCTTAGGGTTCTTTTTTTTTGAGACAGGGCCTTAAGCTATCCCTCTGGGTAGAGTACCATGGCATCATAGCTCATAGCAACCTCCAACTCCTGGGCTCAAGCAAGTCTTCTGCCTCAGCCTCCCAAATAGCTGGGACCACAGGTACCCACCACAACACCCAGATTTTTTTTTTTTTTTTTTTGGTTGCAGTTGTCATTGTTGTTTTGGCAGGCCTGGGCTGGATTCGAACCCACCACCTTAGGTGTATGTGGCTGACGCCTTAGCCACTTGAGCCACTGGCGCCAAGCCATGAGTTTAGGGTTCTTAAGTAAAGTGATGATATTTGCAAAGAATAATCATTTACAGTTGGTGCTGAACTCATCCTGTTATAAACTATAAAGAAGGAAAGTTACTTTTATTTATTTATTTATTTTGAGGTAGAGTCTTACATTGCCACCCCTGGTAGAGTGCCGTGGTGTCATAACTCATAGAAACCTCAAACTCTTGGGGCTCAAGGGATTCTCTTGCCTTAGCCTCCCTGGTAGCTGGGACAATAGTCACTCACCACAACACCCCAGCTATTTTTAGAGACGGGGTCTTGCTGTAGCTTAGGCTGGTCTCGAACTCATGACCTCAGATAATCTACTTGCTTTGGTCTCCCAGAGTGTTAAGATTATAGGCGTGAGCCCCTGAGCCCAGCCTCTATTTTTATTATTTTTTATTTTTTTAGGTAACGTCCCTCTTACAATTGTGTGCCGCCCCCAAGAGGTGTGTCATACCCATGATCCCCCATTCCCTTCCCTCTGTGTCTTTTTAATGGCTGAATAGTATTCCATGGTATACATATACCACAGCTTGTTAATCCACTCTTGGAGGAAACTTTTCTTTTTTAACTGGTACTTTCAGCTTGACACTTAAGGTATTTGTGCATTTGTGTTCTGGAATATTTCATTCACTCAAATTTTCATTGTGGTCATTGAGATATTGTTGTTCCTTCTGCATTTGGCAGTAACAGGCAAGAAAAACCCCTGTTTTAATGCTTCTTATGTGGACACATCACTAACAGCAGACTTTCAAATGCATTGTGAATATTATTAAGTATTCTATAAAGAGAAGATAACTGTCAGATACTGTTAACACTTTTCCATCATTCAGTACATTAACTGAGTGCATTTTAGATTTTAGGTACTTTACTTGGTGCTGGATATACTCCGGTGAATACAACAGAGATGGTTCTTGCTTTTTGAGCAGCTTGTAGTTATGTCTAGGGCAGAGTTCCTAAAAGTATGTCCCATAAAACCATGTGTGTCATATCACCATAGTGTCAAAAATGAAGTTCTTGGCCCCTAACCTGAATATGCTAAATATGTTTTGGGGATAAGGTTCCCCAAAGTCTGTACTTTAGAAGTCTCTCCAGATAACTGCTATGTACATTAGAGAATATTTGTGAATTTTCTTTGTAAGATAGGCATTGGTAGTCATATCACATTGAAAACACCAGCCTTCAGTTGGGGCATGGTGGCTTTTTTCTGTAGTCTAAGCACTTTGAAAAGCTCCATGGGAAATTATAATAAAATCCCCATCTCTACAAAAAAATACAAAAATTACCTGCCTGAGCAATAGTGAGACCCCCATCTCTAAAAATAGCTGAGCATTGTGGCAGGCGCCTATAGTCCCAGTTACTTGGGAGGCTGAGGCAAGAGGATCACTTGAGCCCAAGTGCTTGAGGTTGCTGTGAGCAATAATATCACCACACTGTACCATGGTTGACAAAGTGAGACTGTGTCTCAAAACAGGCTATGTGCCTGTAGACCTAGCTACTCAGGAGGCTGAGATGGGAAGGTCATTTGAGCCTGTGAATTAGCGGTTGCAGTGATCACACAATGGCATCTGTCTCTATAAAAAAACAGAATAAAAATAAAACACCACTCTTCTAAACTTCAATTTTAAATTTCTCATTAACTCTTACATATAATTTTGTGGTTAAGAGTATAAGTAAGCACTGGCCAGGTACAGTGGCTCATGCCTATAATCCTAGCATTCTGGGAGGCTGAGGAGGGAGGATCCCTTGAGCTCTGGAGTTTTTAAGACCAGCCAGAGCAAGAATGAAACAGTATCTCTACTAAAAATAGAAATTACCCAGGGTTGTGGTGAGCATCTGTAGTCCTAGCTACTTGGAGGCTGAGGCAGAAGGATATTTTAACCCAGGAGTTTGAGGTTGCTACCAGCTAGGCTGATGTCACAGCATTCTAGGCTGGGCCAACAGAGTGAGACTTTGTCTCAAGAGAGTATACCCAGCCCGGCCAAACTGCAACCAAAAAAAAAATAGCCGGGGCGTTGTGGCAGGCGCCTGTAGTCCCATCTCCTCGGGAGGCTGAGGCGAGAGAATCGCCTAAGCCCAAGAGCTGGAGGTTGCTGTGCGCTGTGACTCCACAGCACTCCACCGAGGGTGACAAAGTGAAATTCTGTCTCTCTCTAAAAAAAAAAAAAAGAGAGAATATAAGCACTAGAGCCAGACTACCTGGGTTTGTATCGCAGCCCTGCTGCTTATTAACCAAGTTATTTAATCACTCTTTATTTTTCTCATCTGCAAAATGAGGAAACAAATAAGGTGTTATGTGATTAACTCAGTCAATTCAAGGCTGGGGGCTGTGGCTCACGGTGTGTAATCCTAGCACTCTGTGAGGCCGAGGTGGGTGGATTGTCTGAGTTTAGGAGTTAGAGACCAGCCTGAGCAAGAGTGAGATCCTGTCTCTACAAAAAAACTGGGCATTGTGGCGGGTGCCTGTAGTCCCAGCTACTCTGGAGGCTGAGGCAAGAGAATTGCTTAAGCTCAAGAGTTTGAGGTTACTGTGAGCTTGATACCATGGTGCTCTCCTGGGGGCAAGAAAGAGACTCTGTCTCAAAAAAAGAAAAAAAATTAGTCAATTCATATTAAACAGAACGGCACCTGGCATATATGAAGCATTCAATAAAAGAAAAACAAAAACATGATTTGAATTAATGTATGTATGTCTGCCCTAGGCAACAGTGGACTGAAATACAACAACATTCCAGTATGCAGGAAGCCCAGTATGTATAAACAGGTTGGGTTAGACTTTTTAGCACTGTGCTTAGAAGTGCCAAACTTAGGTTAGAAAATTTGCATGCTGGTGATGTGTTCTAAAGCCCCTGATATTTTTAGTTAGGGGGGGGGAGACCAAAAATTAGCTTCAAAGGATATTGAAGTGGCCTGTTATTCATATTTCATATGAATTTAGTGTCCTTTCTGCTCATATTCCCAGTGTGAGGTTAGGTATGTTGGATAGGTATTACTTTGGGTTTGCCAGCATATGCAGTCTCATGGATGCTGGAAGAGCACTAAGTGTTTTGTTTCTATGCAAGAATGCATGGAAAACCTAGGTCCAAGTCCTTAATCTTCCTCCCCCATTCTTCCCCCAGGGCGAACTTGTATTCTTGCCATTTGGGTATAAGAGCTGATACCATCAGAGCTCATCTAGAAAGGCAGCAGGGCTTGGGCTTTCAGGCTGGAGGTGGTAGTAACATACACAGCTAAGATCCTGCCACTGCTGGCTGTCTGAGCCCTGCTCTCTGTGGTTTTTGCTCTTCAAGCCATGCTTGAGTAACCCACCTCCAGAGCTGCTGACAGGGCCATGTTCAGAGGCCTTGGAAATTACACTGTTCATTTCCTTATCATCTCCTGACCTGCAGTGCAGAGCCTTCTGGTGCAGGAACAAGGCAGAAAAAATCCAGACAGCTCCCAGCCAGCATGTGTCAGGAGCTACAAAGAAGGAAATTGGACTTGTTCACTTAAAAACCATGGGGTTAGGCTTTGATTTTTGGTTCCTGCAGAGAGTTATTTGTGTGTGTGAGCATATTCCGTCGTCTCTGTGTATATGTATAGAATGAGTCTGTGCATGGCAAACCTGTAGAGGGAAGAGCATCTGAAAGTACAGAGCAGAGGGAAAATTGCCTTTCTCTTCAGTTAGTTTCCCAATTGTGCCATTGGGGTGGGCCTGGGAGCATTAGCATCAGGAAGGTGACAGACCATATTAATATTTTAAAATATACTTCTCTTGATACAGTTTAGTCATGGTTGAGAGCATGCACACAAGAAGCTTCTCTGGCTGGTTGAGGATACATTTTTAGCAAATCCTATTCCTAAAGTCATTCATCCTAAATGACATTGACTTAATCAATATTTAAGCTGCCTAAGAAAGTGTAGACTTTGGGTCAGTCTTGGGTAAGATAAATAGCTCTTTTGACATAATGGATAGTGTGACAGAAGAGAGACAGGAGGAATTTAGAGCATTTTGAGATTTTGTTTAAAGTACAAAATTCTATTATGTTTTAAGATCCTATCTTTGTCTTAGGGATTGGTATTACAAAAAACTCAACTTCCTTTTTCTTCTTGTATCTCCTTGCTCAAGAAAGTCCAAAAGAAAGACTTTCTCAGGCTGAAGAAATAAAATGTGAATGATAGGAGGTTCTTGAGCAGAGTTTACAAACATTCTCTTCCTTATTTCTTTTTTCTAGATTTTCACTGCCTTAATGTCACTGCTGACATTGGAGACTTCATTAAGTTGGGAGAAATCTCTTAGCTTTCAGACTTGGAGGTGTTTTCTTTTTTTTTTTTTTTTAATTGAAACAGTCTCACTTTGTCACCCTCTGTAGAGAGCGGTAGTGTCATAGCTCACAGCAACCTCAAATTCTTGGGCTCAAGCGATTCTCTTGCCTCAGTCTCCCTAGTAGTTGGAACTACAGGTGCCCACCACAATGCCCAGCTATTTTTTTTTTTTTTTTTAGCAGGCCACCAGCCTGGGAGCATGTGGCCGGCAGCCTAACCATGGAGCTACAGGCGGCCAGCCAAAAGGTGTCTTTTTGAAAGTACTCTTTAGAAAATTGTTTTCATTTGAGGTGATAGGTAAGCTAGGTTGGAATTACATCTTTTCCCTTCATATAAAGCACTGGACCCCATATCCTCAGTATCTGGCAACTTGTTAAAAATTTGAATCTTGGCTTGGTGCCTGTGGCTCAAATGGCCAAGGCGCCAGCCACATACACCTAAGGTGGCA
>NW_003852406.1:16852660-16854675 GCF_000181295.1 Otolemur garnettii
AATACCAGGTTAGTTTAGAAAGTTTTTTTTTTTTCCTCTCTGTCAATCCTCGTATGGTACAGACTTTGGCCCCATGAAGGGAATATTAGCACAGTTAGCCTGAGCAGTAGTAAAGAGAAGAATGAGAATTGAGATATAGTTGTCTTGCCCTTATCCTTGTTTTTGCTAAGATTTTAGTTATCTATGGTCAATCATGATCTTAAAATATTAAATGGGAAATTCCAGAAAGAAACAATTTTTAAGTTTTACGTTACATCATTCACCTCACTTCATTTCATCAGGTAGGCATTTTATCATCTTACATTATCACAAGAACGAAGACAATATGGTACAATAAAATATATCACTTCCTGACTTTTTGGCTAAGATCATGTGCAGTACAATAAGATATTTTGAGAGAGAGATACCACATTAATGTAACTTTGATTATAGTATATAGTTATAATTGTTTTACTTTTATTACTTGTTATTAATCTATTACAGTGCCTAATTTATAAATTAGACTTTAATTACAGGTATGTATGTTCAGGAAAAAAGCATAATATATATAGGGTTTGGTTAATATTTGTGGTTGCAATGATTCATTAAGGGTCTTAGGATATATCCCCTAAAGATAGGGGAGGACTAATATACTTCTTTTACAAATTTATTACTAGCTGCAGGAGAGCAAAAAGGCAGTTTTTAGATTTTTGGAGGTTGAAATGTTTGCTGTCCGTTGGGAGAATATAATTTGACTGTGTACCTGAGAAATACTCTAACTGCTATTTAAATTTAGCACTACTGGGTTATAGCTTTAGTGACAAATGCTGGATTACATTTTGATGAGCCAGACCTCTTGGGCTTTCTTTTTGCTTATTAATAGGTTCTTTTCATTGTCAAAAGATTTTCATAAATTGGTACCCAACTCTCCCAGTTCTGAGTCAACAATTTCTGATTTATATGTTTCTTTACAAGTTAGGTACTTAGCTCTTCACTGAATCGAACTTCAGTTAAAGGTGCTCAGAGAGTTGTAGAAAGGAAGTATACATACTCATCATTACACCAAATGATATAGCATAATGTTAGAGAATATTCAGGCTGCAGAGTTTCTTGATGCTGAAAATTCTCAACTTAGGCTGCAAAGTACAAGGGATTTACTGAAGTAAAAGTTTGGGGGCTGGGGACCCCAAGCATGTACATTTCTATTTGAATTTTTTCCCCCTTGAGAGATATAGATACCAGTTGCCCTGAATATATATATGCTCCTTAATGTTCCTCTTGGTCAAAAATCAGTACTGTGTGGAATGGACTTTGGCTTCACTATACTGCCTCTAGAATCCCCATGACTCCCTTAGTTAGTGAGCTCTTGAAGTTGTCCTTGCTTTTTGCTGTTTCTAGATGGAGCTATGTATTGCACTTAAGATGTCATATGATTCTCAAGTGCCTTACAGCATGCTCAAGATTTTCTGCTAACATTCCATTTTCATTGCTCAGTCTACAGGATGTTTATGTTAGGGTCAGTCATTTAAGAATGACTAAGAACCTGATAGGTTATCATTGAACCTTATTTCTCATTATCACCTTAATTAGGAGAATTAATTACTGCATTTCTGATAGTTAAAAGTCCTATTAGTGTTGCTAATTCAGTTTTAGATGATTGTTCTGGACTATTTCTAGGCAAATTTGAGCAAAATTTTTATGACTATATTTGCCATATATAGGCCACGTGTTTTTTTTTTTTTTTTTTGGTGTAGATTAGAAGGGCAAAGAAGATAGATTTGGATAATAAAAATTTATTGCTAATACATAGTTGCTTTTTCATTGATTTATGAACATATTTCTTTGATTATATTGAACAATAGTTGTTCCTAGTTTACTGAAAATTCACGTCATTCCAAAATAAAATAATGCAACTATGCAAAAAAGAACTTATTCCTGAGTCAACTTCTGAATGAATTCAAATTAAACATTCTGTTTTAGGAAGAGAGAGTATCATCTTACAGAAATAGAAGGCCTTATCTCGTAGTTTTTTTTTT
>NW_003852406.1:16855017-16857745 GCF_000181295.1 Otolemur garnettii
GGCGCCGAGCCGAGATTTTTTTTTTTTTCTGATACAGATTCTCCCTATGTTGCCCTGGGTAGAGTGCTGTGGCATCACGGCTCACAGCAACCTCCAACTCTTGGACTTACGCAATTCTTTTGCCTCAGCCTCCCAAGTAGCTGGTATTACAGGCGGCTACCACAACATCTGACTTTTTTTTGGTTGTAGCTGTCATTGTTGTTTGGCAGGCCTGGGCCAGATTTGAACCTGCCAGCTGTAGTGTATGTGGCTAGCGCCCTAGCTGCTGAGCTACAGGTGCCAAGGCCCCTGCTGAGATCTGAAGTCTTATATCTAAGGAAGAGTAATAAGAATTCTGATTGTTATCAGATACAAACACATAATACACATACTTAAATATGCAGTGAACTCACACTTAAAAACATTCTATGACCCAGGAGTTCAAGATCAGCCTTGGCAACACAGCAAGATCCCATCTTAAATTAAAACAAAAGAAAACGTATGAGATGAACGTAGTGGTTCATGCTAAGGCTGGAGAATCACTTGAGCTCAGGAGTTCAAGATCAGCCTAAGCAACAGTGAGACCCCATCTCTACAAAAAACAGGAAAAAAGTAAGTTGGGTGTGGTGATAATGCATCTGTAATCCCAACTACTTGGAAGGCTGAGGCAAGAAGATCTTTTGAAGATAGGAGTTTGAGATTATTGTGAACTCTGATGATGCCTCTATACTAGCTGGGGCAACAAAGAGAGACTCCATTTCAAAGAAAACAAAACAAGAGAATAGGAACACTTATACACACTGGTGGGATTGCAAACTAATACAGCCCTTTTGGAAATATGGAGAATCCTCAAATATCTAAATGTAGTCCTTCCATTTGACACTGCAAACCCATTCCTAAGTATCTACCCTGAAGAACATATATCATTTTACCACAAAGACATTTGCACTCAAATGTTTATTGTAGCTCAATTCATAACAGCCAAGTCATGGAAGCAACCTAAGTGCCCATCAAACCATGAACGGATCAACAAACTGTGGTATATTTATACCCTGGAATATTATGTAGCCATTAAAAAAGATGGAGAGTTTACATTTTTTACATTTACCTGGATGGAGTTGAAATACATTCTTCTTAGTAAAGTAAAGCAAGAATGGAAAGATGAATATCCAGTGTACTCCATACTAGTATGAAATCAATATATAAATAATTAGATGTTCCTAAGAACAATAAAACAATACTATAGTCCAGTTCAGGGGTAGAAGGAAGCAGGAGGGGGGAGGACCTATGACAGAGGGAAGGTGGGCATGAGTTGGGATCTCATATAATGTGCACACTGTGAGAGTGTGTAATATGCCCCTGGGTGAGGGACTCTTCTACAAATGGAATTTTGCCCTGGAGGTGAGAACAATGTACCTAAATATTGTACCCTCATATTAATTTGAATAAAGTTTAAAAAAAAAGATCAAGGGGAAACAAAACAAAACATTGGAAGGTCATATTTTGGCCAAAATTAGAATTATGTAATCTTAAATTACATATAATAAAATTTAAAATACAGTTTCCAGCTATTTTTTGGTTACAGCCATCATTGTTGTTTTGGTGGGCCTGGGCTGGATTTGAACCCGCCACCTTAGGTGTATGTGGCTGGTGCCTTAGCCACTTGAGCCACAGGCGCTGAGTCTAATCTGTCTTTTTTAATGAATTTCAGAAAGGCTTTATTTTTATAATTTCAGTGGTCATTTTGGAAAATCAGTCCTTATTTAAATTTTGGAATGCATGGCAAAGGGCATATTATTTATTTTATATTTTTCTAATGTATCTAATTATTATTTAATAAATTAGTTAGCCTCAGTGTAGATTCATGCGTGTTATTATGAATCTACAGGTTTGTTTTTTTTTTTATGAGGTTCTACTTTTCTTTTGTTGTTGTTGTTGCAGTTTTTGGCCCTGGCTGGGTTTGAACCTACCACTTCCAGGATATGGGGCCAGCACCCTACTCCTTTGAGCCACAGGCGTTGCCTGAGTTTCTACTATTTTTTTTTTTAATTGTTGGGGATTCTTTGAGGGTACAGAGAACCAGGTTACATTGATTGTGTTTGTTAGGTAAACTCCCTCTTATGATTGTGTCCTGATTAATCTTCACTTTTTAGATATATCTTGTTTTAGCTTTTGGAGTACTCAGATGTATAAACCACTGAGTGGGAGGGGGGAAATTGGCAAATGTGGGGGAAAAGTCATCATATAAAGTGACTACACATTTATATACACCTTATTAAACTAGATCTTGTTCCATCAATATGCAGATTCTTAAACATCTAATGGAGTCTGTTTTAGATAAAATATGCCATAAGGCATTTTTGTTTATGCATATGTGCTTGAATTAAGGGCCTAGGAATTTGGAATCAAACATTGATTGCTTATTATAATTTTGGAAAAAGTTTGAGAATCCCTTTTTTTTCCCCCCAGTTTTGGCTGGGGCCAGGCTTGAACCTGCCACCCCAGTATATGGGGCCAGTACCCTACTCCTTGAGCCATAGGCAGTGCCCAAGAAATCCTTATATTTTTGTTTGCCTTTACTATCTCTCCTGTCCTTTCTCATTTCTTTCTTTCTTTCTTTTTTTTTCAGACAGTCTTACTATGTTGCCCTCGATAGAGTGCTGTGGCATCACAGCTCACAGCAACCTCCAACTCTTGGGCTTAAGCAATTCTCTTGCCTCAGCCTCCCAAGTAGCTGGGACTATAGGTG
>NW_003852406.1:16858120-16860356 GCF_000181295.1 Otolemur garnettii
CCCAAGTAGCTGGGACTGCAGGCGCCCACCACAACGCCCAGCTATTTTTTGGTTGTAGTTGTCGTTGTTTGGCAGGCCAGCTGGATTCGAACCCACCAGCTCTGGTATGTGGCTGCCACATTAGCTGTTTGAGCTACAGGTGCCGAGTTCTTCTTTCACAAAGGTCAGGTTATAAGAGTCAAGGTAGGCTCTGCATCCCATAGCTCAGTGGGTAGGACACCAGCCACATATACTGGGGCTGGTGGGTTTGAACCTGGCCCAGGCCTGTTAAAACAACGACAACTACAACAACAACAAAAAAATAGCCAGGTGTTGGTGGAAGGCATCTATAGTCCTGGCTACGTGGTAGGCTGAGGCAAGAAAATCATTTAAGCCCAAAAGATTGAAGTTGCTATGAGCTGTGAGTCCACAGCACTCTACCACAGGTGACATAGTGAGACTCTGTTTCAAAAAAAAAAGACTCAAGGTATAAGGCATTCAGTCAGAAATCACCTTCATGATGTCATGTTGGAGATTGATACACTGGCTCCTTAAATTTAACACAACCAATTTTTTCTTTAGCATTAAGATAAGCCATTTATATCTTCAGTTTATGTTTCCATGTACAAGCTAACTTGTGTTTAAAGACTGTATTGATGGGGCAGCGCCTGTGGCTCAAAGGAGTAGGGCACCGGCCCCATACGCCGAAGGTTGCAGGTTCAAACCCAGCCCCGGCCAAAAACTGAAAAAAAAAAAAAAAAGACTGTATTGATGAAATAAATGTATTTGTAAATACAAGAATACCCTATGCCTAGTGAAATGTTTATACTATGCAAAGCCCGTGGGAGTGGAAACCAGATTCAGTAAACAAGGGAGTTCAAATGTCCTATCTCTGGCTCTCCCTGAGCATATATCCAATGACGAGAATAGCTTCAAGCCCTAAACCAAATTGGTTTTTTCTTTCTTTCTCTCTTTCTTTCTTTATACTTTGTTTTTTTTTTCAATTCCATCCTTCATGTTCCTAACAATGCCCATAAATTCATTTTCTTTATGATCCCTTGGTCACAGAAGAAGTAAGACCATTTCTGTATGATAACCTTGGTCTTACTCCTGAGTTGAAGAAGAACCATCCTGTAGGCAAACTAAATAACAGAGCTGTTTTCCTCTTACCAATGTAATTATTCTTGTGCCTAGTTTCTCTTTCTTAGGCCCAGTACTTTTGATAGCTTCTTTGAAGTACACTTTACTCTCTATCCCAAATAGGGGTGGGAAACCTGTGGCCTTCTGGGTCCTTTTAAAAAAATTTTTTGAGACAGAGTCTCACTTTTATTGTCCTCGGTAGAGTGTTGTGGCATCACAGCTCACAGCAACCTTGCTCAGAGCAACTCTTGGGCTCAAGTGATTCCTAGTAGTTGGGACTACGGGCGTTAGCCGCCATGCCCAGCTAATATTTCTATTTTTAGTAGAGACAGGGTTTCACTCTTGCTCAGGCTGGTCTTGAACTCCTGAGCTCAAGCAATTCACTTTCTTCAGCCTCCCAGAATTCTAGGATTATAGTCATGAGCCACTGTACCCAGCCTACCTTGCCCAACTTAAACCATGCCTTTTTTTTTCTTGAGACAGAGTCTCACTTTGCCCTGGGCAGAGTGCTATGAAGTCGTCATAGATCACAGCAGCCTCAATCTCTTGGGCTCAAGAGATCCACCTATCTCAACCTCCCAGTCACTGGGACTACAGGCACCTGCCAGGATACCCAGCTAGTTTTTTCTTTTCTTAGTTGAGTGCTCAGGGTGTCTCAAACTCCTGAGTTTAAGCATTCCACTTGGGTTGGCCTCCCAGAGAGCTAGGATTACAGGTGTGAGCTACCTCTTATTTATAAAACCATTTACTTGATGATGTTTTTCTGGCTCTACTTGTTCTTTTTTTTTTTTAATTAAGACACAGAATCTCACTTTATCACCCTCGGTAGAGTGCCGTGGCGTCACAGCTCACAGCAACTTCCAACTCCTGGGCTTAGGTGAATCTCTTGCCTCAACTTCCGGAGTAGCTGGGACTATAGGTGCCTGCCACAATGCCCAGTTATTTTTTTTGTTGCAGTTTGGCCAGGGCTGGGTTTGAACCCATCACCCTCGGTGTAGGGGGCCAGCACCCTACCCACTGAGCCACAGGCGCCGTCCTGTCTCTACTTGTTTTAACCTTATTTAATAGGAAGTTTTTTTTTTTTTTTTTTTTTTTTTTTTTTGAGATGGAACCTCAA